>NC_136637.1:24735217-25147717 GCF_949748355.1 Melanostigma gelatinosum
TTTATTTCAGCTAGGTTGTCAAGTTTAAGACATTGTTTGATTTTGTTATTTTTTCCTTTCATTTCTGTTGGTCTTCAGTGTTGCTTTGATCTCTCTTTTTCCCAAATATGCTGTTATGTTAGGGAACACTCGGGGTATGGAATATGAGAAGTGACTGATGTCCAACGACAAGTATTTATTTAGTCTATGGGGACCCAGGAAAGATTTTGAAAATTTACAAAATCGTGGTCAGTTGTGCAATCTTTTAAGTCAAAGCTTTCAGAGCAGAAGCGTGCAGACCAAGCGGTTTTCTCCTCGCTTGTTTATTAACTGACTTGTCTGAACACTATGTTTGCACTTTGCCAGCGCAGGAAGGAAAAAAAAGTGACTGGCCTGGAAAAATACTGTTTCTGTTTGATCAAATAGCATAATGAATTCTGCGAAAATCTCAGGAGTGGGACATCAAATTGTGGAAGCATGCCCTAATGTGTTTTTAGAAAACACATTAGGGCATGCTTAGGGCAAGAAAAATTGCCTTCTTACTTTCTGTGTAAGGAGACTACAAACCAACTTTCTCCATTCGGTTACAGGATGTAATGAAACAGAGTGCCTGTTCTTACACAGACTGACTTACAATGATGATCACTGTAAGTATATTAATGACTGTCAGCGTATGAGCTACAGTACTTTAAAAGTGCCTATTAACTCTGATTGCCAGAGATTATTTTTCATTTATATCTGTATATTTTACCCTTTGTTATCCGCATAAAACATGACACCTGGTATGAGTTGATACTATTCTGTAAAAATGTAATTCCAGTTCATTTAAATCACAATATGTGTTTCAGTTTTATCAGTTGAAATGATTTTTCAGTTTGGATTTCATTGGAATCTCTGGAATCTTTCTGTGATATGTTTGGATAACCCTCTGAGTGATCAGAGGGGTTTCAGTATTGTGTGTTGTTAATTGTTTCTTTTATAGCAAAGCAGTAAGGAAAAACGGGCTCGCTCACTTTTGGACACAATACACTACTGAATGAAGCAAGGGCGTGTCTATATGCTGCTTTTAGAGAGATGTGTTTGCACTTCACAGTCCGATCGCTTATATTTTTAATGGGTGTAAATTGGTTTCTATGCAAAGGCTCCTATTTTCTCTACAGAGCTGCACTTTGTTATAATTATTTTATGAATTGTTATGAACAACATTAAATCTGTTACGTTTTCCTTATCTTTGTCAAAGTGTTCGCGCAGGGACAGATTTTTCTACTTCTGTTTTTGAAGGATCATTTTGGGGGGAATGTAATGTGCATGAATCATCGCCACACACTCAGTGTACCTGGTAATAGATCTGTCAAACACCAAGTAAACATGAATAAAATGTGAGAGTGAGGATGCCTCCGACATCCACTAACCTGTGTCTGATTTAGTGTTTGACAGCTTGGAACGACAGAAACAACAAGATCAACATATCTCTGTGTGCCGCCTCAATCGTTCAGAAATCTGACATGACCAGAGACGGCAACACACAAACATTCCTGTTTAACAAGACCTCTTTTCTAAAAATATCAGAATCAGAATCCACTTTATTGGCCATGTATGTGTATGCACACAAGGAATTTGACTCTGTGTTTTTGGTTGCTCTCAACGTACATACACAGAATATACAAATAAATAAAAACAAGGACAACAAAGTAGAACAGAGGTAATACCTGAATATATCTAAATATACATCAGAAGTGATGTGGAGGGGAAAGTTTTTATAATCCCCAAAAATTAACAGTTCAGTACTCTTGTGTGAAAAAATTAACAGTTTTCCACGAAATTGACCCAATGCACAAATTGATCAAATGAGCAATCTGACAAAAATAAATGTTTCAGAGAGAACAAAACACGTTTTCCATCAAAGGCAGGTCTGCGACTCATATCTCATGTATCTTTTCTTTCAGTTGGTGTTAAAAGTGGGAGTCCCGCCTGATGTTTCTGTGAAACATAACACAAGACCAACTGTTGTGTGTGTTTGGCGACACTTTCAGGCTCAGGAAAGCAGAGGAGTGAGTTTTGAGTGTCTAACAAACACCAGCTCAGCAGCAGCTATGAAGCTCTATGCCCAAACTAGAAGCAATACCCTTTGCCTTCAAAATAAAAGAGGAACGTGTCTCTTCACGATCTAGCAGCCTCTGGTTAATTTGACTTTTATCCTTCATCATAGTAGTGGAGGCAGTTATTTACAAGGCTTTAGAAATCAATGGAAAATAGTTTTTTTTAGAGCCATTTCTGACCGATAGCTTTTTATTCTGAAAATACGCACAGGACATGCTACATTTTGATTGTTGTGTCCTTGACAAATGTTGTATTTTACACCTGGGCAGAGAGAAAGTCTCAGCATCCCGTCCGGCAGGAGTGTGTGTGTGTTGCAGTCTCATTGATGAAAGCGCCACGTTGGACTGAACGCGAGAACCCACGACATGTCCTGTCTCCACCTCACAGGGATATTTCTCTCCACGTGTTTGGCTTCAACTGTGAGTGATTTACTTTAATTTTACCTTTGTGAATGGAAGAAAAAGATAAAGTATTATGTTTGCCACGTGGAAAACTGCAAGCTCTCTTTTGCAGGACATTTAATAGTTTAAAATAAAAAAACGAAACATTGCGAACTATTTATGAAAGATGACGAATGAACACCTTAAACTATGTATTTGCGAACGTTTCTCTCGTGTACCGTTCTCTTACTGTCTATACTTGCAATTTATTGAACATATAAATGACGTGTGGTGTTAAATAAGCTTATCAAAACAAGCTTGTGCGTGCGTGCGTGCGTCTGGGTGATTGTGTGCGCGCTCGGCATCATTTTTTTTATTTATATAACGTTACTTTCAGGGACAATGCACATTGACCACTGTAAATGTGTAGGTGTGAGCCAAAATGCTGATTTACAACTTTTCTCCCTCAGCCAGCTGTTAAATTAAATTTGTATTAACAATAAAACGCACCACATGTAAAATTAGAACCAAAGAAAGCTAAAATACTGAACAGGATCAAAATGAGCAGTAGGGCAAGCATCATGCATTGTTTTATTATTACTTTGTACTCAGTAATTTACATTTGGGAGAATGTCCTGGTTCTCTCTGAGTGACACCTTGAGGTGGTCTGCTATTAACCTGTTGTGACATGATTTTGTAGCACCATTTCCTCTCAAATATAATCTGAAATTAGACAAATTGTCTCATGAATGTGATTTGAAGTTTGCTCAACAATGAGATTTTGAAGGGCTTTCATTTTGAAATGCTACATCAGAATGTCCTGTCTATTAACCTGCAGTGAAATTATTTTTTTAACACAAACAAGGAAACTAGTACATTGCCTCTTTTGAATGTTCAGATATGACAGAATTGTTGCACCTAAAGAAGCACAGGAGAAAGAAAAAAAGTTGTCTGCGCATCTTTTTGGCTGTATGGTGAAAAAATAAACCTGAATTGACACAGTTGTCAATTAAAAAAATATTTGCCATTTGAGAAAATGTCGAGAAATTTGAGTCATTAATTTTCAAGAGTTAGATCAACACCAGTCTCATGTTTGTACGACTAAATATTGAGCTAACGTTATATTCAGCAGCCGGTTAGCTTAGCCTAGCATAAAGACTGAAGGAAACAGCTCGCTAATTGACAAGTTAGGGTTTGGCCAAGAAATAGTTTGGCACGAAACACCACTGTAAAAAACACAGTTTGTCCTTTTTACGCTTCTACTGAAGTACTCGTTAGCGGATTTTGTTAGCTTTGGACAGAGCCAGGCTCGCTGCTTCCCTTTCCAGTCTTTATGCTCGGCTAAGCTAACCAGTTGCTAGTTCAAGATTAATATTTAGCATACAGATATAAGAATAGTATCAATATTCTCATAGCAAGAAACCTAATCACATTTTCCAAAGTGATCCGTGTCTGTGATCTCTTTCTGATATCTGGTTGTTTTATATTTTCATCCCGTGCCACAGTACCATGGCGGCAGCATAAAAGTGCACCTTATTTGCTGTCAAAAATAAGGCAACATCTGCAAAGTGAGCCCAGTTTGATGGACACTTTTTGGTTAGTGGGTAATGGGCTTCACCTGTCGGAGAGCATTTTTACAGCAGACTGCACATAACCTGCCAGCGTGAAGGGGCCTTTGGATTTGCATTTAGTTTAACGGCTCATAGTACCCAGACAGCCCCACACCTCTCTCCTTGTGTCTCTGTCTCTTTCTGTTTCTTAAATTCATGCTAGTGTCTTCCTTCCTTAAAACGCATGAGCACGTCATCAGCCACCTCTTGCTTTGTTCCTCATCCCCTGCTACTCAAAGCTTTGCTCTCAACTGCACAACATTCTTAGAATAAAATGTCTTCACAGTATCCTCTTACATATAAATAGGGAAGGTATGTGTAGTACATGAGCCCCATCTCACACACAGTGTGCTGTTTAGCTGATGCTTTTGTGCGCTTTATGGTAACAAAGTGTTTCTGCTTTGAATGCAAATGCCCTAACTGTGGTGCTGTTCTTCTCATACTTGCTCAAACAATGAATTATAATAACAGAGCCACAGTTTGGCAGAGAACAATATACCTGGACATCTGTATACATGTCCCAGCTTGAAGCACACTCGCTGCAAGATCTAGCATCTCAGCAGGAGGCAAGATAAACCCTTTTTTCACGGTTCCCTCGCCTTCCTTTGAACAGGCGGAGCAGTAATTGCTTCGTAAATTGCGAAATGGCGCCTCTCTTTAAATGATTGGCATTGCGTTAAGAACAAAGAGGATTGGCAGCAATTTGCTCAGGTTTCTTCCGACACGTCTGTTCCTCATTGATGCAGGGAGAGATGGTGCTGAGAGGTTGTATGTTTGATACTTATTTAAAGTTACTGTGAGGAACTTTTAACTGTTAATGAAACATTTAATACTGATGACTCTATATGAGTTCAATAAGGAAACATCATCAGCGAGAAGATTCAGATCAGACAAAAGCATCCGGGTTCACCAGAAACTCAGGCAGCGACCACCCCACTGCGGACCAAGTCAAGACACAATGAAAGGTTCCTCACAGTAGCTTGAAAGAAAATAGGAGAAAACATTTTTCCCATCTAAAAACTGTTGGGAGGATTGTGTTCAATCATTTTTTTTCTGTAGGTGGTTTTGACACGTTGCCAAAGTGGTTTGTTATGTTCTGCACAAACAAGCTTTTTTATAAGAGCCCCATTGTGTGTGTGTGTGTGTGTGTGTGTGTGTGTGTGTGTGTGTGTGTGTGTGTGTGTGTGTGTGTGTGTGTGTGTGTGTGTGTGTGTGTGTGTGTGTGTGTGTGTGTGTGTGTGTGTGTGTGTGTGTGAGAGAGAGTGTGTGAGATGGTCCATGAGTTCACACTTAAGACACAAAATGAGAAGAAAAGGCTGAGGTGATTGATTGCGGTGTAGAAACAGAAATGAAGTGTTGCGGTCTAAATCCATTTCACCTATGGTTATCTATTTTTACAGCATTAGTCTTTATTGAATAACTAGTATTTTTGGTTTAAATCCTTCCAATGCTCTGGCTTTTCCTGTTGACGTGAATCTTAAAGACAGACTGTTTCTTGTAAGAGGCACCAGTTCAACAATAGCTTGATTGAATTAGAAGATTGGATATTGCTTCTGACACTTTATGGAAATATGAATCAATGTGTAAAAGAAATGAATATGTTTCAATCTAAATCTGTATACCGTTTGGAACCTCACAAATCAACGTCTTTTACTTAATTATTAAAAATGTGTACATTTTGGACAAACATCCTGTTAGTGCACTGCCAGTAGACGTTCTGCATTTTGTTCTCAATTTCCCAAGCGGTTTTGTTTTTAACCCTAACCCTGTTGTCCTCTGTGTTTTATTCATCTTTTTCTATTGTACTGAAATAGCAGCCTCAAAGTTACTCAGCATGGCGGAAACTAAATGCTAAGCATTTTGAAATTTCGAGTAATCTGCATTTGCTTTTCTCTTCTTTTTAACACACACACACACAGTTGTGTTTTCATGACTTTTGGGGACATTCCATTGACTTACATGAATTTCCTGGAGACTTAGCCTAACCATTACCGCTACTAGCCTATAGCGGCGCCTAACCTTAACCTAACCTTAAACTAAACTTAAACTAAGTCACCCTAAAATGTGTTGGTTTGCTTTATGGGGGTGTGCAGTTTGTCCCCATAAGGAAGGCAAAACCCCCACAACATGGGTAAAAATCACCCACAAACACACAAACCTTAGATGATGATTTCTTCACGGCCCACGCAGAGACTGGACAAGAGGAGCTTGTGCTAAACTCTGTGATTATCTTTTTGAGATAATTTTCTTTTTCGTTCGGCAACAGAATGGCTGAGTAATTGAATTAATCAAAAAACCCAATCAAATCAAATTGTTGTGTTTCATTCTAAGTCGATGACTAAAGTCTAACTATAATCGGCAAGCAGAAATGAACATAAATTTATATTTTATAATGTGCAAGCAAATCTCTTGTGTTTCCCTTGCCTAAATATTAAAGATCAAAAATCAGGGTGCAGAAAGAAAGCAGATATGTTATGATGCCAAAATGTGGAGGTGAATTAAAAGTAAGCAACGAGGTTCTTTCAGTAGCAATACCACGGAAGACTTTTATCAGGAAACACACATTGTTAGGCGGTATGCTGTCTTCTTTTCTGTGGCATACCAATCATCTGAAAACCTGTCACCACAAATGAAAATGACCCATTCTGACAAATTCTATATGCATATTCATACTGTGCTTCAAAACCGGAGAAAGTAATGCTTCCCTCTAGACAATGATCAAAGCACGGCCGTCCTCTCTGTGTGTCTGTCCTTCGATTTTCGCGACAGTCGTCTCACATCAATGTCAGTCAAATGCAAATGCAGTTATTCTGTTTATTTTCATCATTAAATGAAGGGATGAGCGGGGTCAGAACAACAGAAGGAGCTCTGAGCAGTGCTAAATGGATGGTGCGCACAGTTGTTGGGAATGTGTCTGCGTCCTTGGGAACAAACTAATTTAATGAATTTTCTGAGCTTCCCGTCTCTGGTATTTGCTTAATACCACTGATGGAAACAGACTGAAAGGTTACTGTTTTATTGCGAAAGCATTTCCTGCTGAGGGCAAGATGACTCGATGCCCTTTAGAGTTTGACGTACACAGGACATGGAATGCCTTTTTCATGGAGTAGCAGAATGAGTGGCCGCTGTGTCCTCCGCTTGACTGGCTGTATCTAACCAATCATCCCTTTTCTTCCTTCCTACTTCTAGGCTTTGTCAAGTCTGCACCCTGAATGCGAGTTCATATTTCAGCTGGAGAAGGAGGAGCGTCACTGCCTTCAGTACATTGCAGAGCAGGGCAACAGAAGCACAGAAGGTGTGTTTTACATTTTCAAAAACACTCTGCAGCAGTAGCTCATATAAATCCGGGCGTGGCTGAACTTGTGATATGAAATATATTGCAAATGTTACACATTAAGTACAACGGTCTACGCTGGAATAAATGCTTCCCAGAGAATCATTAGTTGTCAGGTCGTCCCAACTGCAGATTGAAAACGCACTGGGTTATCTGTCACTGTGATGCATCGGTAGAGAAGACCATTGAGGATAGTTGCATCAGACTTTATGTATGTAATCTATCTCAAGATAAAGGTCTGGGTCACAATGTTGTAATACAATTTACACAGAGGGGGATGTTATGGCATTGAGGTATGTCGTTGGAGGTATTGTGCATGATACACCCCATTTACCTCCACTCCATGAGTATATATTTAAACTGTGGATTTCATTTCGAGGGGCGGTGTATGACATTGCATATAAATGTGTTTATGTAATCTCTTGTTCTGATTCACTACCCCGACAGACACACACACCTACCTTTTTTTTTTTTAACCTTCTTTCTTCTTCTACAAAAAAAGGTTGTCGTCCGTTCTGGGATGCAGTCGCCTGCTGGCCGCATGCAGCCGTTGGGGAAGCAGTCCAAAGAGCTTGTCCTGCCGTCTTTTCCCTCTTCAAAAACAACACAGGTGAGTAAAGGGTCACATGGTGAAAGAGGGGGTGAGCAGGGTGTTCGGGCTGAGATAATGACGAGACCAGCGTTTTCAACAGTGAGTCAAAAAAGTGAAATTGTTGCTCGAATGAAATCAAAGTATGTTTTGTTTTTTTCTTGATTTTTAGCTCATAAAGTGTCTGTTTATTTACTTGTTCAGGCATTCGTTTACTGATATGTTTTCTTAGCTTCATGGCGGCTCTTAGTGACGAGGCTTGCTACATTGTCACAGGAATCTGAAATCTTTTGTCTTAACAGGTAAAGGAGCAGACTTGGGAGTGTACGCAGATATTGAAAACCATAGGAATGTTAAACTGAATTCGACAAAGTACCTTGACATGTGTTATGTGTCGTTAAGAATATACAACGTTGTCGAAATAAGACTATCCACACGATTGGCCCTGTGAGGCTGTATGTGGGCACAGTGGTGCTTTGAGCTAAATGCTGCAGTCAAGATTCTCACGTCAACAACAAGCGAGCGGTCACGATTATCTGAGAATTCAATGAGGTTGTTTGATCACAGAGCTGGTTGTGTGATGGCCAAAATCACCGAACATTCAATTTCTATCTTTTGACAAGTTTGTGAATCGATTCTGAAGATGATCTTTTTGGATATCCTGACCTTTCACCTCAGGTTCAGTGAGCCGTAACTGCACCAGTGAAGGTTGGGCCAGAGCTTTCCCACCGTACCACATCGCCTGCAGTGTGGATGATGACCTACCCGAGGTGAGAGCTTCTTCTGTGTGCGGGCAGATGAAGAGGTCCAACTGGAGAGTGGGAAATAGAGAGCACAGAGGATCAGGACAAGAGGAGATGCAACAGGAGCAAGGACACAACCACCGGCAAAAGAACAAATAGAAGCAGGGACTTTTTGTTTCATTTTGGGATCGTTTAAATTTGAGTATAAATGCCTCCTGGCTCGTCATCTCTCAAGAGCAGAAAAGAAAATGTATTCAAGCATTAATGTGCCTCATTTGAAAACATAAACCCGTATCAGGTAATAGCTGAAATTATCTTGTTTCACAAAGAGACAATGGCTCTTAATCGTACTGAACAATGTTTTTGGAGGATAATTCTCAGAAAATCACTTTTGGTGCAATAAGGAACTTCCACAGCTCTTTTGTCTTGAGTTTAAAAAAAAAAAGACCTTTTTAGTCTTCTAATAGCAGGGAGAAAAGTCACAAATTACAAGTTCTGCTGTAATTAAGAAGCTTTTTATGCGCTTTCTCAATCAATTCAGTTGTCTAGTCCAGACATACTGCCATTTGACTCGCCTTCAAAATAGTGAGAAAGCATTCTCGCTCTAACGCCGCCTTCATCTTTTAAGTACAGCTGAGTCATTGTCTGCAATTTGGTGTAATTTCGATTTATTTCAGGCCTCACAGCATTTCTAAACGCCTCAACACTGGAGCACAACGTCCTTTCATACAACATCTTCCTTCTGGTCTCTCTTTCAGACAGAGCAGTCGTACTTCGCCACAGTGAAGCTGATATACACCGTCGGCTACGGCATCTCTCTAGTGGTGCTGGCTGTGGCTGTGTTCATCCTGTTGCTCTTCAGGTAAGAATAGATGACGTTAAAATAAGTCGTGGTTGTCCAGAGAGAAGACAGACAGACTTTTTGTCATTGTTTCATCAGTAACCAGTGCATTTTGGTAAGCTCAAGGCCATTCCATTTACCACAGAGAGCCAAGCAATAGCAATCACAACAGTATTGTTGTACCGTAAACTAAAAGGTTTATTCCAAGGCACCTTTAGTCCTGGGTCTAATAAAACACCTTTAATAATATCTGCCGTTTGTTTGGGCTTTTAGCTTTGACACATTTAAAGTGATGTCCTAGTGTAGTTTATTAAAGGCACAGTTTGACATTTTGGGAAATACTCCTGCATTTTTGACACCACAGGTGATTAGCTTAGCTTAGCATAAAGACTTTTAACTGGCCCTGCCAAAAGTACAAAAGGTCCACCAGCCAACACCTCTAAATATTACATATAAACAATATATCTTGTTTGTTTCATTTGTACCCAAATGAAAATGTAAAAAACTCTTAAATTGTATTTGCATTACATCAATTGTTCATACAGCGTACACACGGAAAAAAGGTACCAGTCTTCTCATCTAACCAAGAAAGAAAATAATCATATATCCCAAAATGAAAAGCGATGCTGTCGTAAGAAGTCATTTTAGAGCCACTAACCTTGAAACCCAAAGTAAAAACCAAACATTAGTCATGAAATCAGTTGTCATGTGTTATGATGCAAGAAAATGACCATCATTTTCCCTCTCATAATCCCTGACGTGCTTCTCCTTTATCTGTCTAGTTCCTCTCAGTTCCAATTGTTTTCTGTCTTGGATTTGGACCCTCACTGACATGGGTCAACAGATGCTATAAGTCCACTTAGCAACTGATTGTCACAATGTCAGTGATCTCCTCATCTCCCCGCATCACTCAGCTCTGTGAGTCACTGGATTAAAAGATTAGGAGCTTGTAGAACAATACAACCTCTCAATTAATGGTTTCTTTTTCTCTCAGTGCAGCTGGTGTGCAGTTTTTAATGCATCCGTTTGTAACAGAATCTCTTTGAAACCCCTTCCATAACTTCCATCTCTTTTTACATTTGTATTTATTGTTTTGTTCCTCATACTGTACATTTCTATTGTTTTATTTTGTTGCAAACTAGTTTGCTTTTAAAATTTTTCTGTCCCACTCCGTGTCCCTTAACTGACATCCTACTGTGTCAGCGGCCTGTCAAAAACCATGCACACCAAGGCATTGTAGGTATTAGTTGGGGTGTGACAATGTGTTGTGATGCAGAACATACATATATCTCGCTTTGCTTGGCCATTTTTGTGCATCAGACAACACTACAGTACATTTAGTGCCTGATCTTTCAACAGGAGGCTGCGTTGTGCCAGGAACTTCATCCACATCCAGCTTTTCGTCACATTCATCCTGAAAGCTGTGGCTGTGTTCATCAAGGATGCGACTCTGTTCTCAAGTGAGGACAC
Organism: Melanostigma gelatinosum; assembly: GCF_949748355.1. Lineage (NCBI taxonomy): Eukaryota > Metazoa > Chordata > Actinopteri > Perciformes > Zoarcidae > Melanostigma > Melanostigma gelatinosum. Next base: position 24,746,264 of record NC_136637.1, read on the forward strand.
CAACCACTGCACCCTTTCCACAGTAAGAGCAACTCTTGGTTGTGTTGAGAAGTTTCTCTGGGCAGCTTCCTTATGGCTCTCATCGTATTATAACTGCACCTCTCTCTTACTATCCCCCCCTTTACAATTCACCTTTGTCCTTCTTTTCCTTCCTGTCTTTTTCTGTCCAGTTTGCCTGTAAGGCCTCTGTGGTCTTCTGTCACTACTGTGTAATGTCCAATTTTTTCTGGCTCCTGGTGGAGGCGCTTTACCTCAATTCCCTGCTGCTTTCGTCCTTTTATCACAGCCTTCGATGCCTGTGGGGCTTCACCCTGCTGGGATGGGGTGAGAGATCTTGACATGCGATTTCCTCGACATTTGTTATGCTGAGCTTCAGACTTTTGTTCCAATATGAGATGTCACAAAATATAGTATCCTGTATGATACTCCTGATACTACTGAAAGTAGGGTATGAAACATGTGTGGGTGATAGATGCAAGGATAACAAATTGAGTGGACTTAAAAAGACTGGATGATTGATATTTTACAGAGTTTTGTATCTAATCTATGTTGGCTTAAGGTGAGTTACACATCAATTAGAGAAAAAGGAAATTAGCAGACAGTTATCAATGCAAATTGCAAAATGTACAAGTGCACGCAAGTCCACATTGGTTTGTGTGAGCTAATGCATTATGTGCATCATGAGTTTCTGCTTTTTTGATCTTAGAAAATAGATGTGTTTTTTATCAGCATACCGATGGGTTGATGCTCCGGCGGACTGTTCTTCTTCTTGGGATGCAGACATTCTCTGTGTGTGGTTTGGGTTTAGTCCATGACTTGCACCTGGCTTGGAACTGAACACTGTATTTCGGAAACTATTCTCCTTGTGTTGCAATCAATTCACTTACCAGGTTTCTTCATTTTTTTTCAATCTACAAATGAGTGTAGAACACTGAATTAAATTGGGGCCGTCATCCCTCTGTATTATAAAAGTCACATTGCAGCTTTGCAGTTTCAAATTTAAAAATAAATTGACATTTACTTTAGGTCTCCACAGGGTCACTCACTGGAGAGTTTGACGGTTTTACCTCTAATTACTTCCAAATAGCATTTATTATTAAATGCCAAACACAGTGCAATATATCACACCTACCACTCTCATCAACCTCATGCCAAGTGGGCCTGAGATGACTTGTGAATTATGCTTCATTCTCCAAAATCAGATAACTAACTTCAATCCCATTGAGGTCAACAGTTATTATTGCAGTTCTGTCATTCAAAAGAGATTCACAGCTGCCTTTAGGGACAACAAGAAGCAGACTGACCGCCATCGGCCGATATCCCCAACTTAATATTATAAAACAGACAGAAAGTCCCCTGGTTCGGTGTCATCAGCTGTAATCACCGAACCAACTCAATAAACGTTCCCTGTGGCAGTCCCTTCTAATGTATTTGGTTGGATACAGATATTAGAAAAGTTTCTAATTAAGACTCAACCAACTCGGTGTGTATTGATTGCACTTCACTGACATTAGTTTTGCTTTTCTCCACAGGTGTACCTGTGCTCTTCATCGTCCTGTGGATTGGATCCAGGGTGTATTTTGAGGACACAGAGTTTGTATAAACTTCCAGTACCACTTCTATCTCCACAAGCACAGTTATTTATTTTTTATACATATATATATATATATATATATGTATATGTATATATATATGTATATATATATATATGTGTATATATATATATATATATATATATACACATATATATATATATATATATGGCACACTACAACAGACGTAATGACAAACAGAGCCACAGTGAATGTTCCTATAATGTAATGATGGAGAGAATAGCTTTTCGATGAAAAAACACACCGTGAGGAGAGAAGGTTAACCGTTTACACCTTTACACTATTTATTTTAATTTGCACTCACTTTGTACTTGTTAGTATTTGCTGGTTATGAGTTGACTTTTACCATACGGTCAGTTGAAGTCATTGTACATCAAACCCTTAAAGAACTTCTGCAGACCGGCTAAAGAGCACATTTCAAAGTTGTCTTTCTATATAGATGTTGGGACATCAACGAGGACTCGCCTTATTGGTGGATCATCAAGGGACCAATTGTTGTGTCTATTGCGGTAAATACTCCCATTGTGCCGAAACAGACAAAACTGTTATTTATGCACCTAGCAGAGTGTTATGCAGATGTTTTTTTTTTTAGACTGTTTCGGAGAAATTGTAAAAAAGGAAAACGTCTTTTGTGCATGCTTGAATAGACTGTCAAAGGCTGCCCTCACACTTGTACTAGTCAATTACTCACTGGGCTGCCCATATTGTTGCCCTGACATTCAATCATGACATTTGCCATTTTATCTCATTAAAGCTTAACATTTCTTGATTTTTTTCAATCGACAGGTCAATTTCATGCTCTTCATGAACATCATCAGGATCCTGATACAGAAGCTCAATCCTCGGCTGATCCACTTCAACAACTCCTCTCAGTACAGGTAACGCTTTGGCTGCAGACACATGTAGACACAGTATGAGTGGCTGAACTCAGCAGTGATACGGTTTCTCATACTTTCGTCATTACAGCATTTATTGCTTTTATCAGATTTTGCTTTCATCTTTTTCTCTTGAATTTTCAAAGTTGCGTCCGTGTGACTTTATTTATCTCTGATAAGTAGACACTTCGATGTCGGGAAAGATGCAAGTCGTTTTAAAACTTTTGATGCGCGACAGTCTGCAATGTATCATTCATTCAGTCACTACTGAAGCTCTAACTAGTCAGTATAGCCACGTGTAGCGTTCCACGACCCAGAATTAGAATTTCTATTTGAAATAGGCTCCTAAATTGTCTGAAAGTGTTTCGGAACATAATGCATATCCAAATCTTACAACTGACCTACCAAAGGCATGTATAAATTGAGTGATGCTTGACTTGATTGCACCAGGTAACTTGATTTGTTCCCCTGCACATAAAAAGGAAAACATGCCCATCTGCACTCATATTTAGTTGTCCTCACTTTGAATCATACACCTGCTGCTACCTTTCCCCTCATTAAAATAATTCTGAGTGAAGACTGACGCGCACACACAAGCATCCTCTTGATTGCAATCTGATGATTGGCGTGCCTGCATGCATGATGCTCTCCGGAGCAGCATTTAGATTAGATGTGCACGAGAGGATTCCCTGGGGTAGCTTCACCTCCTGCATCTTGTTTCTTTCCTTCTGTGCAACAGACGCCTGACTAAGTCCACTCTCCTTCTCATCCCTTTGTTTGGTACTCATTATATGGTCTTCAATTTTCTGCCCGACTACTTCAACGTTAACCTGCGCCTCTGTATCGAGCTGTGCATTGGATCCTTCCAGGTACACACACAACATTCTGACACATTCTACATTGTAGTGGCCTACCCTGCTGAATTTGTTCACATGTTGTTTTTTTTTTTTATAATAATAGAATAGGAATATATAATTTGTTAAGATGTTGAAATGTCCTCTGTTACGAGTAGCCCTTGAACCTCTCAGGTCCTTTTTCTTCTCTGCATAGAGTGTCGTCCCGCCCCGTCCGGTTGACCACCATGGGACCTTATTTCCTAAAAGATGTGTATTGTAGTGAATGGAGAGAGACTCAGCATTTTTTGATTTGGTGGGATGAGAGGCGGTGGACTCCGTGTTCACATCAATGATGCTTGGTGCTCAACCACAGTCAATGTTGATGGACAATGTTTCCCCAATGTCGATTTTTATCATATTGCCAAGAGACTTGTTTTGTTGTTGTTGTTTACATTCCTCTCAAATGCTCAGAAATGCACCACAGGAATGGACGGCTGTTTTTGTTTTGTTTTTCTTGTGTAGCAAAAGGGCTACAATTGCATTTTGTCAATTCTTGGATCACCAAAGCGATAACTATTCATCCTGAAGGGGACATGAATGAGTGTGCCTAGTTGTTGAGGTATTAAATCTGGACCAACATGGCTAAAAAGATTATCATAGACGTTTCAATTTGAACACCAGATTTAATATGAAATGCTGTTGAAGAGCCCTGCTTATATCCTTGAAATGCCGTAAGTAAATTATTGGAAAAGGACTTAGCAGGGCTGTGTTGCATGTGTTGAAGATGAATGGCAACCACAGAAAAGTCAAATGGCTTTCTCCACTTCATGGCACACAGGCTGGTTTGCTAGCCAGCTCTCCAAATGGATTTTGCCCCTGCTCCCCTTCCTGGATTCAAATCAATTGGGCACAGAAGAGCCATATAAGTATGGAATATACTTGCACAAATTGCTGTAACCCAGGCTTTGTTCATAAGATAGATGAAACAAGTATGTCTAATTTTATTTGGCATGTTTTAGTGTAACGATAAGAAGAAAGGCAGCAGGGTTCACAGCCTTCTGCTTTAGATCATACAGATCTGTATTATTGAGATGTAAATCCAAACGATTCATTATTCCACTCTTGTTTGCTGGCTGTGTAAGAGAAGTATAATAGATTTTCCTGATCTATTTTTTAAAATTCTTTACCCTGTCAGCTCTCATTTGTCATCTGCTATTTAAGTTGTCTTCACATGAGCAACCTAATGCTGCAGACTCGTCCTAAATGTTGATGATTGAACCATCTCTCTTACAGGGGCTTCTTGTATCGATTCTCTATTGCTTCCTCAATCAAGAGGTCAGTGCAAGCCACAGCGCTCTCAAGCATGTACTGTAACATATTCAACAAAGCACTCGGATACATTTACAGCTCTGTTGCATAATAAGCCTGTGTTCCCAGATCACATACCAGGGAGGGTTGAGTGGTTCACAGTTGTCGGGCCTTAAAAAGCAAAATAATTAGCACCTCTTACCCTCATTGCATAAGGGAGCCCTTATGTAACCACCAATATTAATATGAGGCCTTTCCAGCCCCACACAGTCTGTGTTTAATATTCAGTACACAATAACTCTAAACCCACGTTCGTCTGTTTTGTGCTTTAGGGCCTCATGGGTAGTACTTGGAAGTCACTCAATCCTCAAATAGACGAATGGATTAGCTCATTGAATCTACAGCGACATCCTCTTGTAGATTCTGAACTAAAAGACATACAGCAGTGGATTATCCATGATTAATATCCTGATGCTTTATACGATACCCCAATAACATGTCAAATATATACATTCGATTGCTTAATATCCAATAAAAGGACTTCTGCGATGGAACCCCCCCCCCCCCCCCCCCCGTTACACTTGATGTTATACCGGATGTTTAGCGGCGCTGATAGGCCGACAGAGCCAGGTCACCTGTTTCCCCAAGTCTCTGTGCTAAACCAGAGGCTCTCAATCTTTTGTAACTTAACGCACACTTCTGATTGTTGATATAAATTCTGAAGACCAACTTTCCAAATAAATGAGTGAAAAAACAAAACATAACATGACTAAAAAAGGAGAGAAAAAATACACCGAGCTGTAAATGTGCTGTGCCTTGTCAGTTGTAATGACCAAAATAAATATTCTGCTTCACCCTTCACTGCTTGCCTTTATGAATTCAAAGGTAATGTATTCATATTGCATTATCACCACACACTTTGGTGCTTTTGCAGGCGTAGGGTTGTCTCCCACATCATCTTTTCTTCTAAAAAACATTCTGTTTCACTGCACGACAAAACACATTTGTCTCTACCTAATGTGTCGTGATTGCCGTGGTGATATTCAAACGTAACTGCTCAATGAAATGATGCATTTTGATGTGACGTTTTGGTATTCATAAGCTAAGCTAACGAGATGCTGGTTGTAGCCTTATGTAACGTAATGTTGCACCATTGCTCGGTACATGCTAAGTATATTGCAGTGTTGTATAAACGTATTGAATTAGTAAAAAAACATAAACCAATTACATAATTCTTTGAATAAATACATGTGGCATGTAAGTTGCAACAGCATCATCTTACTAGTTTGAAAACAGCCTCACACTGCATTTTCTATCTGTGTTTGTGTGCGTTTGACAGGTCCAAAAAGAGGTCCACATGCAGTGGCTGAGGTGGCAGGAGCGGAGCTATGGTGTGGTGTCACCCGCTGCAAAATGCAGCCAGATGGACACTCCCTTCTAGTGGTAGCCTTCACCCTCACCCTGTAGGTCTTCTGCTACCGGACTTTCACTGAGGACTGCTTCTGAGCATGTCATTGTCTGCAAAGGGATGCACAGTACACACAGTACCAGTGATTGGCGGCCATGTCTAAGTTTTCATTCCAAACTCGATGATAGACTTTTTTTTTTTTTTTACTGGCTGTGCTCCTTCTGCCAGAATAGAGGAACCGGTGTGGACTTTCCAATGGTGAATGATTTTGAGATCTCATGACATTTGGCTGTTTTTTTGATTGTTTGTATTCTTTTATTTGTCCAGATAACAGATAATGCAAACTATTGCGTCATTGCCCACTTTGAGACCATCCACAACCCTCTTGTTAGAATAGTTCATTTTATGTAAACAAAACATCAACTTACAACTGAATGTATAAACTAAGTCACTGTTGTTGTCGTCATCTTTCTCTGTTTGGATGTTGCTTTATTGTGCCTCTCCCTGTGATGTTTCAATGCCTTGTGAACAAAACAAGTTACTGCAAGTTAAAGAATAAAAATGTTATTGTACTCTGCTTCAATAAGGCTCTCTGCAACCTCTTTCAACATGTTAAATCTGTGATAAAAGCGAAATTCATCAAAGTCATTATGGCTGCATGTCCAAGACATTTAACAATAGTTTTATAGTTTATATGTTATATTCTAAATTGTGTTGTTAAGCTTGTTTGGATAGCTGTTAAACTGTGGAGGAGACTGTGCATGATCCTGGTGGTGGAGAGGAGAAACATTCAAAATATTAGAAGATTTTTCATGGTTTCCAATGGGGAAAAGCAAATAAAACCATCATAACACTATCCTTGATATTATAGTCTTTATTGACATCTGCATAAAAACAATTACAGACATTTAAAAAGTCACCATTACAGCCACAAAAATAAACAACCAGCATGCGTATAATAAACGCATTTTTCTTTACACTTGGCTTTTGTTTGCTTTGAATTGAATGAAGCTTCCATCACTGTTCCGTGTTTTGATTTCGAAGGTGGGAGACACAGTTATCAGTGCAGGCAACAATTATCAACAGGGCTTTAGATCTTCAGATACCCCGAGACGAGGTCAATTGAAACATGACTGATGTTTTTTTTCATAATTTGATGATGGCTGTAACAAAAATATTTTATACTTTACAATACAGCAAAAAAAAGTGATGAAATTGATTAAGATGGTCATTAATGTGGTGGTGGCTTTGTTCTTTTGCTGTAAACAGCTGAGGAAAATCTGAAGTGAAGCCAGTCCTGCTCCATACTTGCTTCTACATATAATACGAATAATAATCAACTTTATTTTTGAAGCGCTCTTCAAATGGCTGAACCAAGATTAAAACGTTTATTTAATGAGCATTATTGCCCACACTACTGCTTTTCCTATTGCTGCTTTCTTACACAGTCTATGATTTCACTGCTACCACCTTGGCTGAAATATTTCCATGAGTAGGCAGCTACGGATGTCTCACAAGTGGTACACAACTACTTCAGCTGGCGCGTAAAGCGTAACTTACCGTTGACTCTTCGACCTCCCACGGTCCCCGGCTGACCGAGCCTCCTGACTGCGTTCTGACCTCTATGTCGGGGTTCACAGCAGGGCCATATCCCGGAGCCGCCTGCGGGGCCTGACTGCTTGCTGCCGCTCTTTAGCGGCGATTTGGGATTCGCGGAATGGGAAGTGCAGAGTTCCTGGACAGGATGTGGAGTCACTGCCGCAGCGTGCAGCCCCCCCATACTGACAGAGAGCTGCCTTGCGCCTGCACGATTCAGCATCTGGAGAAGACAAGAAAGATCATTTTGACATCTGGATAACTCGCTGTCTTGCCGTCTATCTCAGACCCGTTCATAAGTGCGAGTAGATCTAACCCCGGTAAGTTTGTTACACTTTTACTCAGCTTGTGTTTCGCATAATTATACCCTATAAGTTCGTCCCACGGACGCATTTATGGGTTTTCAGAGTCTATTTTTGCAAAAGTTTGATATAAACACCGCTGCTTTTCATATTTTCAAATGGAGCTGACTTAATGTAAAACATGCAGCTGTGTTCTCGCTGCTGTACGTTTCTTTTGTTCTGTGGAGACAACCCAGGGGGTTGATGTTAACCTAATAACAGGGTGCTCTTACCCCTATGTTGTTGTGCCTGCCTGGACATGCACTGCATGGCTGCTGTGTGTGTCTGCTGCACACAACTCGTATAAGTCGGCCTACAATTTCACAAACTTATTCACCTTCATAGTAATTGTCACATGCTCTTGACTGTTGTTTTCTGCATTGTTGTTTTTTCTTTGGCCGGCGTGTGGCTCGGTAAACACACCTCCTCATCTCCACACAGATTCGGGTGATGATGACTCACCTCGGGATTCTCCTCTCTGCCCTGCTGCTGGTTTTGGTTCCGGTTCTGTCTGCGTCGGAGCCTCTGAGCAGCCCTGAGGAAAATGAAGTCCTGAAACACACAGAGACGGAGCTCACTAAGAGCCAGGCCAGTGACCGAAACCCTCCACGCTGTTAAAGAGACAAATAAGAATAGAGAGATATGTCCTTGTTGGATCATGTCATGTGCATAAATCAATATGTTGGTCTCTCCTGTTTTTACAATCAGGTGACTGAAAATGTTATCGGAAATCTCAGTGAGACTACCCCGAGCCCCATACCTACCACAGGTGAGTTTTTTCAATTCATTTTTTCTGCGTCTCTTTTCACAGCTTCTCCTTAAGTTGCTGTATTTTTCTTTTACACAAGCAGCTCCTTCAACGACCACAGTTTTCCCGAGCCCCGTTCTTGCTCCTCAGTGTCTGGGAAACCAGGTGATGCTGGAGAACAGCGCAGGCTGCGGTTGTCCATCTGGAATGGTGAAGGATGGCGCCAACTGTGCCTGCCCTGTGGGCCTCACTCTGGAGGGGGCAGCAGGGTGCGAAGGTGAGAAGGGGCAGAGTCAGCGACAGAAGAAGTGACGATGTTGGAACATCAATAAATCAGTACTGTATTCAATTTCAAGCGTTATTACGGACAAAACAAAAACACAATCGTCAAATCAGTGAAACAGACGATTTCCCTAATGTAGCAGGACCAGTATTCAGAAGAAGGCTGCCCCTAGTCTCGACTATAATCCGCTTTCTTTCCAACAATTCTGCATTTGATATTTCAATGCTGTACTCAATGTTTTCCATCGGCGCGGTAGGAGATGAAGCACCTGTGTTATGTGCTTAGTGGTTGCACGCGGTGATGTCAGTTTGATGCAACACATTATCTTCTCTCTGTACTCGACAGACGTTGATGAGTGTGAAGTAGAGGGGCCAGGACCATGTGGTCCCCATGCCAGCTGCACTAATAACCCCGGCTCTTACTCATGTAGCTGTCGCCGTGGTTACCTGATGGGTGCTGGAGGGTGCCAGGGTTCGTCAGCCTCTGTGTGTGTGAGAGAGAGAGAGAGCGAGAGAGAGGCAGAGAAGATGTACCGTATGTGTGGAAGAGTTGATTATCCGTACCATTCTAGCCCTGTGTCGTATGAACATAATACATGTGTACTGTATGGGTGTTACAGATATAGACGAGTGTGCTCTGGCTGCAGTGACGGGCCTGCAGGCCTGTCAGGGTGATGCTGAATGCAGAAACACCCCTGGGTCCTTCATCTGCTCGTGCCCTTCAGGATATGTAATGGCTCTTAATGGAAAAAGCTGCGCAGGTGAGACTGATGTCAACATCTGGTGTGTAAGACTGGGGAATGTGGCGCTACACACCAAAACAATGTATGTTCAGAAGCATTGTAGCATTTAGAGGTAATGTCTTCCCCAAGCACCCTTGGACAGGATGTCTGGGTGTTGTTATACCTCCGTGACGTCGCCGTATCCATACAAGGCTTTGAAAGCTTCCTGTTCATAGTTCTTGGTTTCTCTTTCTCTGTAGATGTGGATGAGTGCAGCTTCGAGGAGCTGTGTCGCCGTGAGCTGGGAAACGTGTGCGTGAACACTCCCGGCAGCTTTGCGTGCCAGTGTCAGCCAGGCTTCAGAGCAGCGGCTCCAGCCTGTGTTGGTAAGTCTGACATTAAGCGCCACCACAGCTGGATGAGATCGATGGTCAGATTTGATCTGGTGTTGTGTGTTTCTCATCATTCACTTGAGTTCCTCCGGACTTAATGACTCCCGCTGGCAGGAAGGAAGGCTTTGCAGGGATAGAGCGCTTTAATCTGCTGCTTTGCTGCTTGCCTGCGTTGTTTTTGTTTCCGCTCTTTCGCCTTTTCTTCAATGACTAATTTCCTCTCTTGTCCTCTATAATCTCCCCAATACTCTATTAGCTTTCTTTTTGTGTGTGTTTTTTGTGTGTGACTCTTCTGCAATTCTGGTCTCAGGTCCTGTGTGTCCAGACTACACTGTGTGTCAAGGTATGATGTGCTTCTTTCCATGCTTAACACATGCTGCTTGCTTTAAAAGGGATTCAATTGTCACGGTAACAAACAAATCACCAGCAAAGTCTGGAGTGTTTGGAAAAGATCATCTTTAAGATGTAATATCTTCTCTTTTTTTACTATTTCAACAATCACAATTTCTTTAAATTGATTTGGGAAAGTAACACACGTGGTGTTGGACAAAGGGAAAATGAAATATTGTCTTACATCAATACAACAGCTCCCCATAGTGTTGCAGGGTCAACATTTTGAAATGACTTCTGCCTAATAAAGACTTGATGGGGGGTTTGGAGACATAAAAATGAATTAGTACCTCAAGGGTGCATTGCACAGAAAACAGTTGCTTTTTACTCAGCAATAAAACGTTTTTATTGCAAATCGTGTCCCAGCAAGTGAATGAAAAAGTGGTATACTTCATGCAGCGTTCTCTGTCTCCGTCCCTCGTCTCCGTCCCAGATGTGGATGAATGTACGGAGAGTCCTGCGGTGTGTGACGGTCAGGGTGTGTGTGAGAACACGCTTGGGAGCTACAAGTGTGTTTGTCGACCAGGTTACCAGGGAAACGGCACACACTGCGAAGGTAAGCAATCAGTGCCGACGTCCCTCCATGGAAAACTCCTGTTTCCTGCAGACGGGGTCAGCTTACTTGTGTGCGCGTGTTTTAATGCTTGCTGTTATGCCTTCCATTAAAATGATCCCGAATGGCAGAAGGATAATTCCTGAATGGAAATGAACTGAGTTTTGGATCTGTTTTTTTTTTCTTTCTTTAATCCGTGTGTGCGCTCTCTTTCCAGATGAGAACGAGTGTGCATTAGGCGGTCACGGGTGTGACACCAACGCTCGTTGTGGTAACGTCATTGGCTCTTATTTCTGCCAGTGCGACCAGGGCTTCAATGGAGACGGACACTCTTGTTTTGGTGGGTAAGCGCAGTGTGTGGTGTGTTTTCCACATTAGTGGTGCTCAGTAGTCCACCAGTGCTACTTATGTCATGCAAACAATTAATCATTTGTGCCTGCAGCCCTTGGGCATACAGCACTCACCAGATACCTTCAGGATTGTCCTTGTTTACAGACATTGATGAGTGTGCTCTAAACAACGGCCACTGTCAGCACAACTGCTCCAACGAACCAGGAGGGTACAGCTGCCAGTGTGGCTCAGGCTACCAGCTGGACAAGGATGGACTCAACTGCACAGGTAAACCCATAGGCTGTATACACAACATCTAATAATAATAATCTAAGCTTAGTTTAGCAGAAAGACTGGAATCCAGCTTGTCTGGCTCAATCCAAAGATAAAAAAAATAAACATAATTACACAAGACAAACAATTTACAATTGCTTGTCTTGAAGAATTTCATTTTTGCATGCAAAATGAGCTGTAAACCCTAATTTGCAGCAAAGTGGAAGGGAGTTCCATCATCAAAAGGATGGTCTCCCTCCAGCTTATCATCTACGAAAACCAATGCCAGTTTTGATACCTTGATCCAAACAACCTGCCTCTTATTAACTGGTCCTCTTTGGCAAAACCCCCACTCACCGGGCCCTCCAAGCTTGTTGAAACAAGTGCTAAAATGAATTGCAAATATGGTGTTTGACTTAAGTCTGAATGAGCCCTTACAATACGTGGAGCCCTGTTGTGCCATTACAGAAAAGTTAACTAAATGTGTCTGATCTCCCAGATGTTGATGAGTGTCTGACACTGAATGGGACCTGCGAGCATATTTGCATCAACACTCAGGGATCGTTCCAGTGCTCCTGCAGGCCCGGCTACCAGCTGCACATCGATGGCCACACCTGTGTGGGTCAGTCACTCACCGACACGCTTTCACTGTTTACCTACTCATTTGAGTCGTTTAAACAGGCTGATTCACACAAACTGCCATGAATAAGTCATCTCACATTCTCATTTTGTGTGTGTGTTTGTGTCGTGCATAATTATTGTCTCTGTGTGTCTCTGTGTGTGTGTTTGCGTGTCCTCAGATATTGATGAATGTAAACTCCAGTGTGGCGGCTGCTCTCACATCTGCACCAACTCTCCGGGAGGATACATTTGCCACTGCCCGCCTCCTCTTTTGCTAGACACAGACAACCTCACCTGCAGCAGTATGTTTCTCATTACAGTGTGGACATCACATTATTTTAAATCAAACTGTTGGTCTTATTACTTAGATTTGTGTTATTCGTGATCTCATTGTAGCTTAAGATATCGCAGTTTTAAAGAATGGTCCACACACCGAACTTCAGCACAAAATATATATTCTAACTCTCAATAAACAACAGTTTTGACTCATTACTTATATGGCTATTGCATTTTTCAGAGAACAATACATTTTATTTGATGTCTTTTAATATCGTCTGTGACTTTTAAAACCAAAAATGTCCATTAATTTGACTGTTGCCCATAATTAAGGCTGCAACTAAAGATTATTTTATTATAAATGAATCTGCAGATAAAACTCTCAATGAATCCTATTGTCTCTGAAGTGTAAGAAAATTGAAAAAATGCCATAAAATAAGCTAAAAAATAGCAACAATTTTCACAAGTTAGAAACTGGAATCCGGGTTTTTAGCTCTGCCAAAGAATGTTTATCATTTGCGAATATTCAATGTTCAAAATTTATTTTTTTCGAATTGAACAGATGTTACATCCTGCAAGCTGAGAAATGGAGGATGTGAGCACATCTGCTCGGTGAGGGCTGAGGGCCAGGTCCAGTGTAGCTGTCGGGCAGGCTGGAAGTTGGACGAGAACCAAAGGAGCTGCGTGGGTGAGACTTGATTTTCTGTCCTCTGTGCCACTTTTTTGAGGAAAATCAAATTTTGTTTTAGGTCATATCTATGCAGAAGAAGTTCAATGTTTTTTACAATTATATTATAAGTACATATTGTGTAAAAAAAAATAAACTCAGTTGACTCCCTTCAGACTTCGCAATCTATTGAAACAACCATACAAAGATTCTCAGAGCATCATTTTGTAAACATTTATTGCTGCAAAAACAGTAAAGAGCTGGCGAGGTTTAAATGGCTACAATCAACTTCTCATCCATTTTGCACTTGCCAGGCGGGAGGGGTTCGTTAAAAGCAATCACGGCAGCTGGGTTAAAAGGAAGGGTGGAAATCGGATGACTGGTTCAGCTGTGGCCACATTTTCTGGGATGATAAGCTTGTGTGCACACAGCCGAGCCTTTCTGCTCTTTCAGCACCAAAGTACATAATCAGACTGCAAAATACAGATTGTTTTGCAGTTCTAAAATGTGTAACTGTGTAACTGTCCCACTGTCTTTTGTCATAAGATGTGAATGAATGCGGGGACTTCACAAACGGAGGTTGTGAGCAGCTCTGTTTGAACCATCCGGGGGGGTTTAACTGCACCTGCAGGGCTGGGTATGAAGTGCGAACTGATGACCTCACCAAGTGCCAGCGTGAGTCGAACACCAAACACGCAAGAAACGAAGATCATGATGAATCTTGCAGACAGCAGTAGTAGCAAAAGGGATCGCTTCATTCTTGTTTTTGTGAGGGCTTCAATTTTAAAATGAAATGATGCTTATTAACTTCTCCGCCCTTCCAGCTGTGTGTAACCCTTACTGTCACAACTATGGAGTGTGTGTGGCCCCAAACAGCTGTGAGTGTCCTCCAGGCTACCCTGGACAAGGCTGCTCAGGTACAAGCGTTGACTCTTCTATATGGACACCACATATGTCATTGTGATATCACAGTTATTTGCTGTTGCTGTGAGAAATGGATCCATGTTGATTGTGTATTTCAGCCATGTGCTCCCCACCCTGTGCCCACGGAGGTACCTGTATGCGCTGGAACAAGTGTCTGTGTCCTCCTGGCTGGACCGGAGCAGGCTGCCACACAGGTACATCAGTACATCACCTCGGTTGTTAACGAAGATATAAGTTCAATTGAGTAAACAAAGCAGACTGCGCTGAAGAAAACACTGTTGCCTTAGCAGTTATGAGATGGTTACTTCCTTCTCTCTCTCTTTCTCTCTCTCAGCGGTTTGTGAGCTGCCCTGTGCTAACGGTGGTCGCTGTGTGGGGCCTGATACCTGCCAGTGTCCCTCGGACTACACCGGCCCCCAGTGCCTCTTGCGTGAGTAACAAACCCACCAACACATCTGGCTCCAGTTACACCAGGCATGCAGGTACTTCGTGGGGCCTCCATGCTTGTTAGCAGCACTGGCTGGTAAAATGTGTCGTATACCATGATGGAAAAACAAAAAAGCGTCGGGTAATTTAAGAAACGTCATGTTTAGATTCCACAATATACCCCCAACTTTCATTTTTCAACACAGACCTACTTCTATCTGTGTGTGTGTGTGTGTGTGTGTGTGTGTGTGTGTGTGTGTGTGTGTGTGTGTGTGTGTGTGTGTGTGTGTGTGTGTGTGTGTGTGTGTGTGCGTGTGTGTGTGTGTGTGTGTTTTGCAGCCCTGTGCACTCCTGCCTGCCAAAACGGGGGAACATGTGTGGATGTCAACAAATGCACTTGTGTTGGCGGATGGCAAGGAGCTCGTTGCCAGATAGGTGACATTACACTAACGATGTTTTATTTGTCCCGTGCTACACAATTGTAATATTATCAGCATGCATTTTACACACAGAAACCATGTTTCAATATAGTAAAATGGAGTATAGCTAACGTCAGAGAGAATTGTTCCCCACTTGTTCTAATTTGTGCAAACGCATTACTTCTAATGGCTTTTTCTCTGGTGAGGTGCTGAATTTGTTGTCGGTGCCTCTGCACCACTTTCCCTCCCAGCACCTTTTTACACCGAGTTTAATTTGCTTCCATCAGGACGCAGGTTTTCCCTCTCCAGAGGAGTCACCAACTGATATATGAGGTTCCATTATCCCATCAGCTATTGGGCTTTTTAAACAAAATGAGAGTTGGATTGTTACCAGCTCTGGATGCAGCACAGGTTTCCTTGTTCAGGCTTCTTCTACATTAACCCGTGTACTTTTTTGTATTTTTGTTGTCTTTTTTATATTGCTGTACTTTTCTATATTTATTGTCATTGACTGCGTGTCTGTATACCAAATTCCCCCTTAAGGAGATAAAAGCTTTTCGATACTCCACTTGTTCGGGGAGATTTCAAAATAACAAATTGTGAGCTAAAAATGGCTTTGTGGACCCAAAATGGAAAATGGAATGGAAAATACAAAATGTATAATTGAGCATATGCATATAATATGTGTATATAATCATATCATAACTTGCCTTGGGACCCAAACAAGAGGTCTTAACAAAAATCGAAGAATCTGATTTTTCTCTCCTTTTTTTCCCGCCACTTTTTTGCGTGAAATACTTTTGTCTCCAGTCCTCTAAATAATCCATCAATTGAAACAATCTGAGAGGTAACTCTTAATTTGAACTGCCCTCAACTACTTTCACGAGGAGTCATAAGTGCAGCTTAAACTATTTTGAGAATCGATAAATGATTTAAATCATTTTTCAAGGTAAGATGCAAAACAAAATTGCTGGTTCCAGCCTCTGAAATGTGAAGATTCCCTGCTTTTCTTTGTCTTATATGATAGTAAACTTGATATATTTGGGTATAGAAGTGCTGTCTTTGATGAAGTCAGCTTTGCCTTTTAACTATCTTTTGACAAGCAATAATCAACAAAATATTTGGCCGATTAATTGGTTGCGATAGTTGGTTGCAGCCTAAGGTCCAGGACAACATGGCTCTATTTTATATTGTCAAAATCCAATAATGTTGGGTGTGCAGTTCTCCAGGCAGCCAGTCGGTGGAGCTGTGCACAGATTCTTGAGCAGCTCCAATCAGTCACTGTTTGATCTTTCTGACGGCTGCTGGATATACAGTCTCTACCTCGAATACGTTTTTAACACCACAGCTTAGAATTAAAAGTAAAATCTGGAATAGTCAATAGCCAGAGAGAATTGCTTCCCTCCTTAAACACAGTCCAGCTTGTCTTGGCCACTGTTCCAGGTCACTGTTTGCTCTAAGTAGGTAATAGGTTTTATCGACATCTTTTAGAGTCGATTTTATTTTTTTATTTGTTTTTAAAGCTCCCAATGGTTTGGAACCCGCTTACATTGCAGGCTATCTGTCTCATATTCCTTCATGAGCTCTTAGATCCTCTACTGCTAGGTTTTTAAATGCACGCACTATATGTACCAGAAAATAAGCTGCGCAACTTTAAAAAAAAAAACTATGCTCCACAATTATGGAGAACCCTACCACATTTTTAAACAGCTGAACACCTGTTTATTTATTTTGGCTTATATTCGGTGTCAATCTGTTGTTTTAATGTGTTGCATTTGCATTTTTTTTATTGGAAAGCACTTTGAGCTTCAAATCTTGTATGAAAAGTGCTCAATAGATATAATTATTATATTATGCTGATGTTGCAATGGAAATAATATAACCAATTTTCCCTACTGTAACAGTAATAGATGTTTCTGCCTTAAACTTGACTGTATGTTGTCTTCTGTATGTTCTGTCTCCCTCAGAGCCTGTTCAGTGTCAGAAACCTTGTAAGAATGGTGGAGTGTGTGTGGGCCTCAACAGGTGCCGCTGTGCCAAAGGATTTACTGGAAGTCTCTGTGAAACGGGTTCGTCTGTGTGTATGTGTGTGTGTGTGTGTGTGTGTTTAAAATACCTTTCTAAGCCGTCGTGTTGCATTAACGCTCTTGCTGTGTGGTGTGTCTACAGCAGTGACCACCCCCTGTGTGCCGCCCTGCCGACACGGGGCCACATGCAGTCCTCACAACACCTGCACCTGTCCCGAGGGCACTGCTGGCCTGCGCTGTGAGAGACTGTAAGTATGAACGACACCAACAACAACAGAGTCACAAATAACACCAGCGTTTCTTTAACCTGTGGTCTGTCTCCTGCTCACAGTAGTTACAGTTCAAGGCAGCGTACAGTTTAGCTGGTGCTGTTCTTTTATTTTGCTGTTACAATTGGCAAAGTGAAGTTTTCACAACATTGGAACTTGCATATCAAAGACACAATGATACATTGTTGATGAACTTGGGAAAGCCATGTGATTCAAATTATTATTATTACTTCTTGTCATGGATGTGTGTTTGTGTTTGTGTGCTTCGTAGGACGTGTCCTGTGGTCACCACGGTGGTCAGCATGGCTCGAGCTGTACGAAAGGCATTTAGGGAGAGTTACGTTGACCGCTGTGGACCTCTGGGAGTTCAGCTTTGCACTAAATACAGGTTACCTGTTTTCTTATCACATTCGATCGTTAAGTACTTTGTGAGGTTAGTTGTTTCAAGTAGCAGAAAGGTGGAGTTTTATTATAGGGCTGTCATCTACATGTACCTACTTGAATAGATTCGATTAGATTTCTAAAAAGTTATTCAAGTTCAGGACAAAACCATATTGCAGAAGCAAATGTGAGAGGTGTGTTACAGTAGCATTTGTTTTTATAGCGTATGTAAAGGTCAAGTCGGATCAGAGCATAAGTAAAATGATGATAAATGTTTTGTTTCAGGACAAACCAGGCCCGTGTGTACCTGCAGGCCTACAGGGTGGGCTACAAAATCCAGTGTCCTGAGAGGAAGGGCAGATGAGTCATGTTGTTGAAACGCTCCACATCATGAGGAAACATCACCCAACAGACAACAGACAAGAGCTGAAAGGAGACGAGCTGTGAACTGTAAAATGTAACTGAATTAGTGAAGAGGGTTTTTGTGGCTTCTCTGAGGGCAAGCCTCTCCATATATAAGTTGACAATTATCTTTAAATCAGTTTGTACGCAATCATGTCATGAGAAATATTCCTCAGTATATAAATGTGCAATGGTTTCATTATTTGTCATGTTTGTATATGTCTCATGAAAGTTATTAAACATTACTTTTTTTTGTCTTTTTATAAAATGTCAAACTTGTAAAGTACATTTTTATTACAGTCTGTTAACTCTTGTCAATGATTGTCTGATAATATTGGCTGTCAGCATAAGGTCCTACAGTACTCAAGAGTTCACTTTAGGGAATATTACCAACAAAGATAAAGTGTCACACAAACATACACGTCTTTTGGGTTAATATCTGATTTTAAACCAGAATGACAGGACGAAGCTCGTGCTCATCTCACTAAAAAAAACTCGCAAAAGCAGTTCCGCGTCTACTTTTACTACTTACGTCACTGAACTGCAGTATATTCTTATCGCTGTGGAGTTCTGACATCTGCCCTCTTACCCAGCTGTTGGGGTCTGACCATATGGCTTCAACATGTGCTGTGGACAAAGAGAAGCAGGCCTTCACTGTTTCAAGCAAAGGTTTCATTCTGATTTGTAGTTTGATAAGAGCAAAGGAATTTCACACTAGGGTGTAAATTCCCCCCCCCCCCCAAAACACCATGGTCACCTGAATGCACCGCTGCAATCTCATTGGCCGAGAGCCAAGAGACCCCAGGACCCCTGTGGTTCGACCACTGTTCTACAAAACTGCCTGCAGATCACACCTCAATGCTTTTTCCCTTCGACCTCGGTTGAGTTAGGGAGCACACAACGCTCTCTTCGCCCGGACCCCCCGTCCAGGCCACAGAAGATCCAGCTTTCCCCGCCAGCGCGACGCTGGCCACGAGGAAGCAACGGCCCTTCACCCCGCCTCAAACCCTGTCAGGTCACAAGCCATTTCGCTGGACGAAACAACCGTGTTCCACGCTGAGTAAAGGCCCACTCCGCCCGCGATAACGAATCCGCTTCAGCGATCCGTTCTCCGCTTTTTGCTTCTTTTTCTTTTTGTGCACACTCCGGCAGGAAGACGTCTAATCCTCTCCTGACCGATGATTACCGGGAGACGTACGGACCACGTCGTCTCAGCCGAAGTTAAACTGTCCTCCCTGCAGCGAGGATAGTTCACGTCTGCGTTTGCTCCAGAGCGAGCCCACAGCGGCACAGCGCCCGCTGCACGGCCGCGCTGCAAGCAGCCTGCCCCCCCCCCCCCCCCTCCTGCCGAAGAAAAAGGACAACTTTGCCACGAACACTTCAACGCTGCAACGAAGCATCGACAAGTAAGATTCTTGGCATCTGGGCATAGCTTAGCTTAAATTAACGTAACTTTAATTCAGGCCATTCATTTATATGTTGATATTCCCGTGTTTTTGTGTGTTTAAGTTACTGTCGCGTGATATTGAGGTATTGCGCAATCATTACAGAGCAGAGAAGCTCCGCTGTATTTGTGTATTAACTATGACTGTTTGCTTGGGATTTATTTGATTTATTTTGATTTGTTTTATTACAATTCGTGTGGTATTCTCTCCTCATTAAATCAGCTCTGTGAGTGAAGTGTGGAATCTCGGCTATCGTACCTAACTGCTGGCAGTTCTACCGACAACGGCACGTTGTGTACTATACGGCCAACTTCCCCATTCTCACTACAACGCGGACCGCACGCAGAAGTTTGATTCATGACCCCCACCTTTGCTCTCTTTCTTCTCTCTGCCCCTGGGGAAACCCCGTTCAAACGATCGCCTCACATCACGTGCTGCCCAGGCACAGGTGATTACGTATAGCAGTCTCACCGCCATTTTGTCCGAGTCACTCGACTCCGCCATCTTTGTAGTCTTTAGCGGTAGTATCTTAAGGCCCCTCCCCTTTTGGCCCGCGTCACTTGACTCCGCCATCTTTGTAGTTTTTAGCTGTAGTATCTTAAGGCCCCTCCCCTTTTGGCCCGCGTCACTCGACGCCGCCATCTTTGTAGTCTTTAGCGGTAGCTGTAAGACTCCCCTTCCTTTTCACCCACAGACCCACACACACACACACACACAGACATACACCCTCATCCATTTTATTCATTCTTTAGTTTAGGCATATAAAATTGTATGATAACGTTTGTTGGTTGCAATATTAATTGATTTGATAATTTATTATTTTGATTTAATAAACTCTGTTATACTTTAAGGAGCAGTCGTCTGTGATTACTTGTGCATATGTATTTGATAAGACTGTATGTAGTGGCCTGTGCTCGAACTTAAAACCTTCACTGTCACTGAATGTATAGACATACGCAGACTATTGACATTATGAGTGACTACTAATTATGAGACTTAGTTTTATCGTTTGGTTATTGGTCCCTGTTCGCAGGGTGGTGCCCTGTTGTTATTAATAGTCATTAATAATTGTTACATACATCAATAATTCTATTGATGTCAAGAATTCAGTTTCTTAAATGCTGATAACCCAAACACGCTCCTTTAGATCCCAACACAGCACACAGGTTGATGACCTTTGCACTGCTTTCCTGTTAAACTTGAATGTGTCAGCAGGCAAAAGGCTTTGATGTGACATACTTTGATTCAGGAGGTCCAGATGTTGGCAAAGATGTCCTTCAGGATTTCACAGATGTTTTTCTTCACAGATAAATGGTGAAAAATGCTGTTGATAAAAATGGATAGACCATAATACAGGTCTTTCAGCCCAACCCTTCAAGTGACATTTCTTGTTACCTTCACGCTCCACTTAATTAAGCTCCTTGTTTAATCAGACATAACTAACTCAACAACTAGATTGTAAAGAAAAGTCAAACATTTATCACATTAAAGATCCAGATGGTTTATTGAGAGTTGTTGGAGACCAAAGCAGACCTAAAGGGAGACTATATTGGACTTACAGTTGGCAGAGCCACTACTTAAAAATAAATGCTAAAATTTTACACATTAGAGTGTAAATAGGCAAGAGTTTGCTCAAAATATCAACCATAACATTTTAAGGGGACACTGTGTTCGGTTGTTGTCGACTTTTTCTGCCATGTGGCCAAAAATATTTCAAAATGAACAATCTGAAATACATTTGGAAAATGTGCACATGCTTGAGGAGGTGCATCACTCTTTGCGTGAAGTGGCACAGATTTCAAAGGGGATGGGTGAAAGGGTGATGCCAAAACGGGGCTTCATCACAGGCTCCACACCCGGAGGCATGGAGAAGCTGAAGCGCTGCATAAAGGAGGTGAAGAAGAGGAAGAGCTCCATCCTGGCCAGGTTCTCCCCGGGACACAGTCGCTTGCCTGCATCAAAATTACACAACAACAATTCATCAGACAATCGGGGACGCCCTGGTGGCTCACCTGGTGGACAACATCGGAGTCTTTACCGCAGCAGCCCTTTTGCTGCATGTCGCCCCCTCGCTCTGCCTCTTTCCTGTCTATCTCCAGCTGTATCGAATAAAGGCAATACAAAACCCCCAAAAATAATCTGAACAGCATTTATTTTTAAGAAATGGTACTTACCAGAAGAGAAAGGGATGAAAGCAGCTGGCTTCACGAACTTGCCCTCCTCGTTCAGAAAGTGTCCTGGGTTAAAGGTGTTGGGCGTCTCCCACTCATTCTTGTCAAACAGCACCGAGGTCAGATTGGGGATTATTGTAACTCCCTGGTGATTGGAATTGTAAAGGCAACTCATAAAGATGCAACACGGTCGTGTATGTGACATAAAAACTGTGTATGAGAACAGACCTTTGGGATTGTGTAGCCTCCCAGCTGGACGTCCTTGTTAGTAACATGAGGCAGACTGAGAGGAACTATGTTGCCCATCCTCTGGACCTCGTGTATGACAGCGTCCGTGTACGGCAGGTTGATACGATCTTCCATGGACGGCTGTCTGGACTGTCCAATCAATCCGTCTATCTCGGCCTGGACCTTTGCTGTGAGACGGGACAGCAGAGGAGGGAACAATAAATGAGTCTGGGACTCAATGAGTGCAATTCAGGTTTCCACTTGTTTCTGCCAAGCAAACTCCCAATGACTTCTTGTCCACGTCTGTGAGCTCTTACCCTGGATCTCGGGGTACTTTGTCATGTAGAGCAAAGCCCAGCGCAGGGTGGTGGAAGTGGTCTCAGTGCCGGCCCCAAACAGATCAAAGGCACACATTGCCAGATTGTCCTCATTAAAACCAGCATCTGCTTCATCGTCCCTCTTGTCCTGATGCTGAACATTTTAAAAATACACAATGTCATATTGGTCCTTTTCACAGCAGCCATTTCTACAAGTCATAGAAGCTTAACACAGGGGTAATTGATCAAATGAATCATGGCCCCGTTCCATTGAGGTATTTTGCACGCTGACTCACTGGAACAGCTGTGACACTAAACACAACGGGGCCGTCATGTATTTGATCAATTATGTGTTTACCCAAATGTCAAGATGGCTGCTGCGAAAAGGGCCTATTGCTATTGATGCACATTTTAATGTCAACTTTACAACGTAAACTGGAGAGGTATCGGTTGGTATTGTAATGTGTTTTCACATTCAAATGGTGTGATGGCAAATTTCCACAGTCACACTCAGTGTTTTGGCCCGTTATGCCGTTTTGTGAGCTAAATCTTTGAGGTTTTAGGACCCCCAGTTATAAACAAGGTTGTTTTCTCAATGTTTCTGAATTTCAGTATCATAGGACTCACTCAGTATTAAATCGTTTTTTCCACCACAATGGTTAGTCAGGGAACGTGGATCTGAGTCATAAAAGTAATGTCACTTCGATTTGAGTGATATTAAAGCCAATTTACAGTCTTTTTATACTTTGTCTTTCCTCAGGAATATGAGCAAAACCTTACAAATCAGGGCTGCACTATAAGCAGTACAACACCAAAAGATTTTACAATCATGTAAGACAAGTAGCAGAAGTTTAAATTGAGAAGCAGGGACTGAGGAATGGCTGGTAGGTTTGCTTGAAAAATGACTGACAGATGAGTGGCTTATCAAAACAGTGGCCGTTTGTCCACCCACCTTCTGAATCTCATTCAAGTAACAGTCAATGAAGTCTCTGGGCTCAGAGGGGTTCCAGTATTCCTTGTGCTTTTTGATTTCTGCTTTCATCAAGCCCATTATTTCACCATATATACTTTGAAGCGTGTGGTGTGGCCCCGGCAGACGCCTCATCAGCACAGGAAATTGGTTGTACAGCTGTCAATATCAATGGGAAGACTGTAAATAAGACACATTTATGTCAACGCGTAATACCTCGCAACAATTTAATCTGTGACATCAAAAGATCAATGAACACTGATCAGGATAAGATAGTATTCAGATATATTGATATATAGTATATATATATAGTACAAAGCAAGAAGCTTTCATCAAAAGCTTTGAAATGCAGTACCTGTGCCCAAATGGAGCCTTCAATCTGGGTCCCTTTGTCCAACAACGTCAACAGTTTCAGAAACCTCTCATTACCGTACTCAAAGCGATGACCAAAAACCAGGGAGCAGATGATGTTGGAGACGGCGTTGTTCATTATTAAATGAAGAGTGAAGGGTTTCCCTGGACAGTTGATCACATGGCAAACATATCAAAATGAAAAATGAGCTGTCCGATGAGCAAGAAGCATTATGTATTCAGATTACAGCAGTTACAGCCAGTGTTAGATATTTCTGCATCAGATTCTTTACCTTTATGATTAGCGATTTCTTTGGATATATAAATAACTTCATCCAGTATGGAGGATTCGAGGGATTTCTTGCCAACGCCAAAGTATTTGAGAGTGAAGAGGGCAAATTGCCTCTGCTGTTTCCACTTATGTCCATTAGAATTCATAATACCTGATGAGAAAAATGTAATTAGATGAACAACAACAGATTGGGATATAAAGGAGTTCACAGTGAGTACAAAACAGTCTGTATGTAAAGTGGAAAACTCAGTGAGTTTATCTTAAATTTGATCAAACTCTAGAGGAATACTTGATTAACTTGTCATGAACATGCGCTTATTATTGAATATAGTGACAGGCTAAACTCTGGTTCATTAGCAACACTAGAACATCACATTCATAAAGTCAGTGTCCATTCTGATGTACCAATGAAAAATGACACGTTTCTCGGTCTTTGACATTTATGGATTCAGATCACATCAGTGAAAGCAACAAAGATCGCTGAAGCCCATCAGTGATGGAGTAGAAAATCTTAACTCAACGTGATCATAAATAAGTCTTTACCCAACTTGGGCAACACATCAGTATGGAGTGGGAATTCTGGCCGATCAGACAGGTCTCCTTTACTGAGGCCCTCTTGAAGTACACTGAGGCCATTCAACACCACCGTCCACGAGCCGCTGAGTTTCAGGCTGTACACTTTCCCATACTTCTCTGCTAACTGCCACAAACACAACACAGGTGAGTGAGAAAACATGCCACCTTTACCTTGAGTTGTGAGAAAATGCTCAAAACAGCAGGAGAAAGTTGTAAAATATATTAGTATACTTTTTTCTCAACAACCACATTGCATAATATCCAGTGTTGTTTAAGAATTGATTTGAAAATCAGGCAAATTGGATTTGAAAACTGTAGATCTCAAAGCTGGAAAGGCTGCGGAAACTAAATGATCTTTGACCATGTGTGGACTGTTGTCTCTCATTTTTACAGTTTCAGGTTTATTAAGTTGTATCCAACCCAATTATTTTAGTTTGACTGGTTCTTGAGATAATGCCCACACCTTCTATCCTATTTAAATTCTTAAAAGCAGCAATACTGCGATATTATGAAAGTACTTTCCAAGTAAAAGTCCTGCTTTGTCCCGGAATGTCACTTATGTAGAAGTTATATGAGCAAAATATACATACGGTGTCAAAAGAAAGCAGAAACGCCTCCATGTGATCGTTATATATAATATAAGTATTACTGGTGCATTATCTAAATAGTTTTACTGTTTTAGTTGGTCAAGGTGGAGCTAATTTAAACAAGTTTAGATAGGCTACTGTAATATAATAGGATCATCTTCCCTCAATCTGACGACAAATGGATGCATTATCTCAGTCCCACCGTAGTCATGTCTCCATGGACATTGCTCAGGTCAAAGGAGAACATGTTGCCCACGAGAGGAAAAGCCCAGGGTCCCGGAGGAAAGCTGCTGGGCCGACGGGCCCTTAAATACTCTGCGGTCACCAGGAGCACCAGCGTGAAGAGGAGCAGGCTGCGGCCGTCCAGCCACAGCCACGCGGAGGAAACACCAGAGAGTTGATCCATTGCGACCGGCTGACTCAGGATACACTGGTTGCAGTTTTGTGTTCGTTTCCAAGAATATCAAAATAGCAAAGTTTTTCTTTAAAACACCACAGGTGGCCTTTATTGAGTAGGCTACGAGTTGTGTTGGCTTAGAACAGTTGTTTAATTCTATATGTTATGTCCTACTTACAGATGAATTGCAGGTTTTTGCACGACTACAGCGATATTCTTAATTATAAGCTCTACGCTTAGAATTATATTCTATAATGGTCTCAATACCAAAACATTTAATGTAAAGTTATTTATTAGTACACATATATGCAGTACTAATGTATACATTAGTACTGCAGTACTGCAGTACTCTAGTCCTTCTACCTGTAACTGTCCTCAGTTGAAGTCACAGCTTTGTAATGAAGGTAAATCTTACCGTCTGTCTGTCGGTGAGTCTCTTCTCACTGAGAACTGAACAGTAACAAACTGTTTCCTGTTTGTCTCAGATGATGTCATGTAAGGTGCGGAGCTCTGTCAGCCCTCTGATGTGTTTCACCTTAAAAGGGAACAGATGATGAATATGATCAATAAGATCCATCACTCTGCTCTGAGATCACGTCTTTATGTCAACTTAACTTTAACGGAACAAACACAAAGAAAACACAAGCAGAGTAAATTCATGTTCACTGTTTCTGTCAGTTTTTACTTTGTTTGTTTTAAATCATGTTAAAGAAAGATAAGCAACATGACAACAAAGTCACCTCTGTTATCACCTGTTGAACCACGAATAAAACATAAATCATGACTTCAAATGTTCTCATATGAACTCAATAATAGTTTTATTTCATTAATATCTTCTGGATGTTCTCATTAGATTAATCTGACAGATGAGATACTTTGAAATGTTCCTGAAATTACCGGATTTAAAAATAACAAAAATGTTTTCCTCTTCCTAAACTGATATTAAAACAATGTTTTCAGGATACTTTGCAGATATTTTACTGATGTTTAAAACATGTTTTGTTTTAATTGAGTAAATGTATTTAGTTACAGTCCACAGCTTTTGGCATCGATACATTTAATTACTGTTTTTCTAACTGTAGTCAATGAAAGTGATAACAGTTGTGATGTATTCTGTTCCTACTCAATATAATACCGATCACTGTTAATGTTTGTAACATCACAATTCATTAATGATCTAGAAGCCATTTAGTCTGTGAGTGAAGCTGAAAACACAGAAAGTACATCAGTCATGGCTCCCCTCCCTCCTCTACTAACTTCACTGTTTTTAGTCAAACTCACATTCAGTGTGTGGAGCGTCAGCAGGTTGAAGCAGCAGTGTTGTAGTTTTCCTCTTTTCTCTCCTGGAGTTGAACTCACTCAGAGGAAGTTGTTAGTTTGTTCTAAAGGTGAATCTGATTGTCTCGCTCTCAGTCCGTGTGTCTCTTTAGTGAGGAAGAATCACAAACTGTTTGTCTCAGGTGAGTCAGGTGAGGCGTGGCGCTTTGGCACACCTCCTCTGATGAATTGCTTAACTGGCCTGACTTGTAGCACAGGGGTGTGTTTCCAAACCACAGATTCACTGCTGGATAGGTAGACTGATGGTGTCAGTGACAGCAACTATGGAATATCATTAGAAATGGAATTCTGAGTGTGAAGGGCTACACTAGGACATTTTAGAAAAATGGCATCAAACGTTTACATCAGGAATAATGTTGTTCACTCTTCCAACATATCAAGGATGTGGATGTGGTTTCAGCTGTAACACAAGCATGTTTCATTCCAAAGTAGTGATTAATTGCTGGATATAGACTGATAGCGTGCAGCAGCTGTGTTGGTGTTGGTCTCGTGTACAGGGACACGAATTGTATGTTTTTTCTGTGTCACTCGAAATGACATTACGTTAAAAAACTAAAAACAGGATTAGGGCAACAAAAAAATGTTGTTTGGTGTAGAAAAAGCATCATGGTTGGGCTTAAAATAACTAAGAACAGTTAGGTTTGGGCAACACAACCACAGAATTAGGTTTAGGAAAACTGTTTTGTTTAAATGATAAAAACCACAACGTGGTGTCAAACACCGGTCTTCTGATTGAAAATTACAAATTACATCTTTTCTCATTATCCACTGTTTTTCGCTGTGCTCTTGAAGTACAATTCTACTTTTTAGACTGGCTTATAACGCACTGTCTTGTTACTTAATCACACAATTGATTAGTGCTCAGAGGGCAGTACTGGCAGTGAGTCAGAACTAGTGAATCTGGTACTTTTAAGTGAAGGGATACATCATCCACAGCCCCAGAGAGCGGTGCTTCCATTAAAAACAAGTTCCAGCAATACACATGCATGCTGCTGATTAAGTTGCCGTCTCATCTTAAAGCTAAAAACTCTTCCTCCAACACCTTAGCGTTTACAAAATGATTGCCTTACTCTCTTAAATATATCAAACTGATATTTGGCTTATAGATCAGTGATTCTCAACTGGTGGGTCGCGGACCCGTTTTCAGTGGGACGATTTCCAAAAGAGAGAAATGGCCAGAGAGACCAGAATCATTAGACTCTGACTGGACAGACTCATAGAGGTGAATTCTTCCAACACTAATTTCTCTTTTTGGAAGATGAGAAAAATATAATATTGTGGATTCATCACTTCATCCTGAGTGAACTGAATTTGGAGCTGCAGGGCAATTCAGTGAAAATAATTTTTCTAAATTGAATTTCATTACGTAATTTATTTTTTAATCCAGCTGTTATTTTACTTGAAATGAGAAGAACATGTATTCATGTATTTCTATGTATTTATAATCCATCCAGTTAAATTTGAAAAATGAGAATAATATTTGTTAAAATATAATTGATGTGTACTTTCTTTATTTGATTTGACAGTTGTTTACTATAACGTTACTACTACTAGACGTCTTGAATATAGATATACCCAAATTATATATATATAAATGATATATATAAAAATTATATATATAAAAATTATATATATATATATATATATATATATAAATGATATATATATATATATATATAAATGATATATATATATATATATATATATATATAAATGATATATATATATATATAAATGATATATATATATATATATATATAAATGATATATATATATATATATATATATATATATATATAAATGATATATATATATAAAAATTATATATGTATATATATATATATATATATAAAATTTGGGTCGTGGGTCCCGGCTTGTCATTAAGGGGTGATGGTGGGTCCCGCAGCCAGACCAGTTGAGAACCACTGTTATAGATGACATGTCATTAGGTCCACTGCAGATATCTCTTTCTACAAAACTCTGATATAGATGGTTAATTTGCACTTTTTTTGTTCAATTGCATTCTATTTTAATTAATTAAATCTCTTTTGAATTTCCGAATACTAGCACCAATTTAATAAACACCTACATTATTCAAATATTTGTATTGCTTTCTTTCATTTGAGGGTAATGTGATACATCTTTAAAAATATTTTGGATTACCAACACCTGCCCAAGAGGATATGGAGGTCAATATCTACAGAACATACCTTTTTATTTTACATTGAGACTCATTTAATTATGTGTTAAAACCTCTTAAGCACGACGCCCCTGAATGTGGGGGCTCTCGGGGGGTACACACATGTGTACTCTGTGTATAATTCACTTTTGCAAAACGAATTTAAAAAATAAAATAAATAAAAATACTTTTATATATTTTATTTATATATATTATATATATATATTTATATATAATATTATATTTAATCTTTTTATGATTGACAGATATGACACCTGAAAACTGCTCAAAATTAATCGAAATAGTGTCAAACTGCTTTATTAGGATTATTGAACACTCTTAGTGATAAGACAAGTGAATATATAGTTCATATTTAGCTATATAGTACATAGAATTATAATACAGCAATGCAACTGCTGGTTCCGAAAATCAAAATTTTGCTTGACTCAGACCATTTATGCTGGCCTTCTAGAGCGGAATCAATCAATACAAGTGCTTTTTTTCAGGTGAACCTGAAACTTTTTCAATTTGAGCTGTGCCATAAGTGTATCTGTCACTCCGTCAGCGGGATGTTACGCAGATTTCATATGGAACTGGTGCCACAGTGACGCCAAAGCGAAAGTCCATCACAGGCTTCACCCCAGCAGGCATGGAGAAGTTGAAGTGCTGCATCAGAGAGGTGAAGAAGAGGAAAAGCTCCATTCTGGCCAAGTTCTCCCCGAGACACAACCGCTTACCTGAGACAGGAAAACAAACAAACCGAAAAGTTCTGTGACACAGAGTTTTGGCCACTTAATCAAACTAATTTACGTCAACAGTAGCAGTCATTCTCATAAGGCCTTCATAGGAAGTAGAACTTTTAAGCGTTGTGGTAACTGTCATAAATGTGGTCCTAATTTTAGGTCTAGTGGTTCACAAAAATATTATAACAATACATGTTCCTGAAAACATTACCCACCCTAGCTTTACGTAATGATGTTACAATGATGTCATTACGTGAGGAACACCGTAGGGTCCCAGGGTATGCTGGGACAAGCTCCTGTATAAAGAAGTGAAGACACCAATAATACAAGTGGTTGTGTTGTTCCTCACCAGCAGAGAAAGGGATGAAAGCAGCTGGCTTCACGAACTTGCCCTCCTCGTTCAGAAAGTGTCCTGGGTTAAAGGTGTTGGGCGTCTCCCACTCATTCTTGTCAAACAGCACCGAGGTCAGATTGGGGATTATTGTAACTCCCTGGTGATTGATATTGTAAAAGCAACTCATAAAGATGCAACACGGTCGTGTATGTGACATAAAAATTGGATATGAGAACTGACCTTTGGGATTGTGTAGCCTCCCAGCTGGATGTCCCTCTTGGTAGCATGAGGCAGACTGAGAGGAACTATGTTGCCCATCCTCTGGACCTCGTGTATGACAGCGTCCGTGTAGGGCAGGTTGATACGATCTTCCATGGACGGCTGTCTGGACTGTCCAATCACTCCGTCTATCTCGGCCTGGACCTTTGCTGTGAGACGGGGGAAACAGACAGAAGTCGTAACAGTATTTCATCAACAGGCAGCAGAATGCTCATGGAGAGACAAAGCACAGTGCAGCACTGCCACATTAGTGAATAGAATAATTCATGTTCCTGTTGATTTGCAAACTTGCACCAGTCAATAGAGGCTGCACTGTATGTTTTACAGAAAGATGCTCGTTGCACAGAATTAGTCATAAATGTGAAGGTCTCAAGTGATTGCACATTAATTGTAACCTTGGGAATAAAAGTAGTCACATAATGTGCCTAATTTTCACTGATACAAAATGTGTTTACGTATCACCCATTTGCACAGCATCGAGTGGGAACAAAGAGCTTCAGTGATTTGGTCGGTGCTCTTACCCTGGATCTCGGGGTGCTTTACCATGTAGAGGAAAGCCCACCGCAGGGTGGTGGAAGTGGTCTCAGATCCAGCCAAGAACAGATCCCAGACAGATAAGACCAGGTTTTCCTCATCAAATGTACTGTCAGCCTGCCCCTTACTCTGAGAATACATACAAATACATGTATTAAAATGTGTTGCAAAATAATTTGGAACAAGTGCATGTTACAGCTATCACAGCTGGGGTTATAATAATTTATGATGGTTACTTAAAGGTACATCATGCTGAAATTTCCCAAAAAACAATGTGGACCCAGAAAGTAATACCTCTCAATCGTCACGAACAACACTGACACGATGTTTCTGGTCATCACCCTTTGGGCAGCGGGCGTGTAGCCTCATAAATAACAGTAAAAAAAGGTAGTGACCAGGTAACATCTCTATCTCATGAGATTAAAAGGAGTGAATGCTGTTGGAGATATGGCCATTAGAGATAGGCAGAGGCCATGGCAAAAGTGCTGAGCAGATCTTTGAACATCAACACACAGCAGCCAGGAGTGATGCCACAATTAAACGGGTCGGTACATGAACAGCTGATAGTTCTGATGTAGATGCAAAACAAGCAGTTATGATGTTCACACGAACTTCATGAGGAACACAGCATTAGAAAAACCAAGCAACGTCTAGTGCCAATCACCATCTGAATCTCCTTCAGGTAGCAGTCGATATAGTCTCTTTCGTCGGAGGGATCCCAGTTCTGTTTGTGCTCCTTAAGCTCTACCCTTATGAAGTCCTTCACATTGTCCCAGATGTGCTGGACTGTCTGATGAGGCCCTGGCAAACGTCTCATCAGCAGAGGAAAGGAGTTGTAAAGCTGCAGAGTAGAGCAGATTGGAACAATAGCGATTAAAAAGGCATTTCAGAGAAAAATGTACTATTACAACCAAAACCACATGTTAAAATCCATTTATTCCACCTTGAGCTGTGTGTGTGCACAACATATTGCATACCTCTGCATAGAGCCAAGCATGATTGATAAACTTTCAGATATATAATGAGAAATGTATTTCAGAATAAAGTCAAACAGCATTAAGATTCCAGATTGTAAAATGCTGTACCTGTGCCCAAATGGAGGCTTCGATTTCGAGACCTTTGCTGAACCACTTTGTCAGTTTCATGAACTTCTCATCACCATATTCAAAGCGATGCCCAAAAACCAGGGAGCAGATGATGTTGGAGACAGCGTTGTTGATGACAAGGTGTGGATCGAAGGGCTTGCCTCCACAATTAAAGAGAAAATCTGATTTAAATTGTGTATTTGTTGTTGTGTATTACTCTTAATGTGTTGCTGTGCATTTACTATTTACCTTTGTGGCTATTGAAGTCTTTTGCACAATATGTAAATTCATCCAAGATGATGGGTTCAAGTGACTTCTTGCCAAATCCAAAATGTCTGAGGGTTGAAAGTGCAAAACGCCTCTGCTGCTTCCATATATTCCCATTACTGAAAATGACACCTGATAGTGGACAAAAAGGAATTAAAATGAATTAGATAGAAATCAGGAAAATGAATGAATATTCTTTTACACATTAAATATTTGATATTAACA
The DNA here is from genome assembly GCF_949748355.1 of Melanostigma gelatinosum. Classification (NCBI taxonomy): domain Eukaryota; kingdom Metazoa; phylum Chordata; class Actinopteri; order Perciformes; family Zoarcidae; genus Melanostigma; species Melanostigma gelatinosum. Next base: position 24,778,661 of record NC_136637.1, read on the forward strand.
GTCCATGTAATACCAAACTTTTGTTGGTCGAATTTAGCTTTCGATGCACTTTTAATTCTTTATTTTTACAGTGCTGTTATTTTATTATGAATGGTCAAAATATTTGGGAGATGTTTTTTATGTTTGTAACTGCTAAAAAAAACTGCAATATAATCATTTGTTTTATCTTTGAAGTACAGCAACAGAGAAGTTAATCTGTTTTCTAACTAATTCTACACAACAATCACATGTTGATGACAAGTAGCACGCATGAAAGTTACGTTTTATTCTCTATAGTGCATGAATATTAAAATACAACATACTCATAAAAAGGGTAAAAACTTTTTTTTGGAAAGTATGAAAAATATAACGCTGATTGTGGGGAAAAACAAGTATGCTCACCTCCTCCATGGGATATGTCCTGCAGCAGGGGGAGCTCTGGGCGGTCTGCCAGGCTGTCTCCCTGATTAACCAGAGCTTCTTTCAGAACCTCGTACCCGTTTAACACCACCATCCATGCCTGGCCCATCCGAAGGCTGTACACATCTCCATATCGCCCAGCTAACTGAGATATGGCAGATAACACAAACAGTAACATTAGGAAAACCTGTAACATTCTTAAAAGTCTATTTTTTTTACATCCGTTACCTGTGTCAGACTCTCATGGGTCCTTTTGTAATCCACAGTGAATATATTGCCCACGATAGGAAATGCCCGGGGCCCTGGAGGGAAGCTGCCTGTCCGACGGTTCTTAATATAATCTGCAGTGAGGATGAAGACTATAGTGAAGAGCAGCATACCTCTGACATCCCAGTTAACATAGGATCCAAGTACAGAAAAGATTGAATCCATTCTGTAATCAAGGACTCAAGCCTGTCTAAATAAAGTATCTGTTTTCCTTGCCTTTCTTGTCACATAAAAGACTGGTGCGTTACCAAGAGCCAGTCTTATAACCTACAGTATCTCTCTCATATCTCATGGCAACATACCAAAAGCCGAATGGTTGCACTGGACTCTGCCCTCTCAATACTTAGTAAAGGCTTGTAAACACTGTTAATCAGTGACCTTACAGTAACAATTGCTCTGATTTTGCAATGTCGGTAATTTAATTTGTATGTGACGAAGGTAAAGTGTAATCTCATCGTATATATTAAAATGATGAGATACCAAAACTTAATGTTTATTGTGTTCATATAATAACTGGTCAACACTGCATCGGTGATCAGGTAAAACTTGGTGTTAACATGTGTTAGTATCATTTAAAATGTACACGAAACAACTGTTGAGTTAAACTGATACTGGGTCCATGGTCCACTGGAATTATTATTAGAGGGAACTGTAGAATCGGTCCCATCACATGTACATTAATAACTCCACAAAGTAGTGCAATAAAAAAACAAGGGCTTCACATTACATTTGACAAAACAGGGGACTCAAATAACCATGAATAACTCATTGTACTAATAAACATGAGGTAGCTAATGACTCGCTTTCACAGCCGTCTGGCCCAGCATGTTAGGCATAGATGCAAACTGTTGCCACAAATCATTGGCGTAACTCGCCAACGATTTTAGTGTGATAATTAATTTAGCTGGTGTAGAACTACTTCTCAACACATGATGGTAGTATGGAGCTTTATCAATTTGGCCGAGGGAAATTACACATCCAATTTCAAAATAAAACACAATAAATGCTTCATTAAAAATAAAACTTGCAACTTTTGTTGTGAAAAACGCTACTGAGTGAGTGACAGACTAAATGTTCGTGTATTTGTTCTTATAACTAATGCTATTATAAACGTTATACAGTAGGATGTCGTAACTCCGGAAATCCTTAACAAAGTTGTTGATCGTGAAGTTTGTTTTGAAAGTCCGATGACCGGAAACTGTGTGGCTAGTTTCTCGCTAACGTCGTAGCTAACCGCTGTGCTCGTGTGACCTCCAACACTCGAGATTTGACAGACGGCCATTGAAGGACAAGAACACCAACAATCATGGTTTTCGAGGAGAAGATGATAATGAACGGAGAGCCCGAGGATGTTAGTAGCTACGACAGATTTAAGATAACTCTGCTAAGCCAGTAACGTTTGGTTATCTTAGCTAGCAAGCTAACACAATATAACGCTATATCATCACCAGTTTAGCTTAGCTAACGTCAATGTTTCCATTGGCGTTCAGAAACATGTTGAAGCTTATTCATGCAGCAGAATACAACATGTCATTCGACTTTGTCATTTAGTAAAGTTGTCTTGCCAATTGTTAAATGTGTAATCCATCCCAAAACAACTGCCTGACGGCTGGAAATGAATTGTGTGATGGATTGAGTCATGTAAGGTTATGTCTGTTTCAGGAAGAAGAAGAAGAAGAAGAAGAGGAGGAAGACATGGTGGTATGTTCATCCGAACATCAGAATTAATATATGTTAACTGTGTCTCTGTATTGTTGTAAGAACACACGTTTGATCACGAGTCTGGTCGCCTTTTAATTTAGTTTAATGAGAATTTATTTTGAATAAGCCGGAAGACACACCAGTATTAAGCTGACAAACATGAGAAACACAAAGGTGTGTTTAGACGTTATTGCGTGAGCAGTAATAAAAAGACAAGGACTCATTTCAGGTCTTCTCCTTTGCCACCCCCTCCCTCTGGAAATGTATCCATAAATACATGAGACATTTTTCTTTCTCCACATAAAAGAATGTTAAAAATGTACCACCAGAACCCCCTTTTTACTGGTTGGTACCAGACTTGTCTGAATCGCACCGTTTTTATGTATTGAACTATGTGAATCCCCTTCATACACTTATACATTCAGTAACAAGTTGTATTAGGTACAACTTCATGGTCATTTTAGTAGTTTGTGATGGTGCTGCTGCTTCGATGATTACAACCTATTTAGTTTATCCTGGTTGATACCGACGGGACAAGTGAGTGCGGTGCTGAATCTACTAAATGCGTCGCCCCCTTTTTCACGGACACTCCACAAGATACGTGCTCTGAATGCTGCACTGTATGTTTCAGGATCCCCTTGAAACGATGCGACAGAAGTGTGAAGACACAGAGCACTGCGTTCACACTCGGGAGCGTCTGGATCATTGTGAGACCAGAGTTGGCTCCCGGTCTTCGACAGCGGAGGATTGTACCGAGGAGCTGTTTGACTTCCTGCATGCCCGCGACCACTGCGTAAGTGTTGACATTTGCCGGTTGTATCAAGCAGAAAGAGGAACAACACACCACCGAAGGAGTCACGCTTCATGTCAATGCATTTGTTATTCATTTTCAAATAGAATATCGGAAGGAATAGTCTTTTTTCAAGATAAGTTCAGTTGAGAAATGTGGTTTGCAAATAATTCACAGTTGACTCATGACACACTTAACTTAAAATATGCTCCACACCACCCCTCCAGTTTGACATAGGTTTTTATTGTCAAGGTGAATTTTTACAGATTTTGGGATAACTATCAAATAAATAATAAATGTTTTTACCAAACATTTGCAAGTATGTCCTGCATGTCACAAGCAGCAACTTGGTGATATTAAAATGTTTTTTTGTTTGCAAAATGACTTGGGATTACATTAGTCATTTAGCAGACGCTTTTATCCAAATCGACTTACAATAAGTGTGTTCAACATAGGTATTCAAGAGAACTACTAGTCACCAGAAGTCATAAGTGCATCTCCTTTTTTAAACAATCATCTAAGAGCATAAACCAGGCTTGACCTAGCAATCAGAAGGAGCTGTTCCTTTCACTGCCCTGTAGGCTAGCACCAGAGTCTTAAACTGGATGCCAGCTCTTACAGGGACCCAGTGTAGAGAACGGAGAAGTTTACTGCATTAATTAACTTCCTCTCGTCCTCTGTAGGTGTCGCACAAACTGTTCCATTCGGTCAAATGAAGTCCTCCCTGATGGTTGCACAACTGGCTGATGACATTCTTCAAATATTATGAGGACATTGTTTTAAATACATCCATATGTGGATCTGCTGTATGTTGTAACATTAAATGTATACATTACTGTATCTGTATAAGTATTTAACAAGTCAATATTTCATTAAAGTGGATGGCTTGAAAACTTTACCTGGTGTCACAAGTTTGTTTTATGACTCTATATATCAATACAAGTTGGTAAATAATGTGTCGAGCTGAACCTCGATAAACGGATTCCCTGTAGCATCAATCTTCCCTCCGTCCGATAATCCACATTACCACTACCGTTAGTCTGTGTGTTGGCAATAAGCTTGACACGTAATGATTCTTCAGAGGCAGTAACTCCATTTAAAAAGGTTTACTCAACAAAAATAAAGTTGCAAGAACATTCTGTGCTCAACTCTAAACAATGTTGGCACCACGATCAAAAAACTATCTTGCTCCGCAGACTGATTAACCTCAACAGAGGGCTATTGGCTGTGATGTAGTCAGTAGCGCAACTAAAGGAGCATTTTAACATTTAAAAAAATATATAAATCACTTAACACATCATGTCTTCAAGCTTCATGTCTTTTAGCTACTATTCCTACATCACTTTATGTTTATCTTATTTATGCATTCCCAAAACCCTTATGATTATGACTAATTATGAATGATTAATTATGAATTATGAAACACTTATTATATCTACTAACTACAGTTTTTTGCTCAAATTTCTTACAATTCCCCCCTAACTCACAGTTCACTGTGAGTTAGCTACTCAAATGTAGTTAGTTATTCAAATGTCCCTGGAGACCTCCCCCCTACTCAATCCAGGGAGAGGCTCCCTATCTATCTAAACAGAGGCAAACAATTCATGCATACAGATTTCAAGTATTCCTGTTCAGTCCGTTTCACCCTACGCTTGCCTCGCTAACGCAAAGAAGAGTCGAATGCGTTGAAGTTCACTGCCTTCCATGTTTTGGGGCTGGCAGGATCAGGATACAGCCTGTAGGCTAGAGAACACATACTGAGAAGCCTTGACTGTTCTTTTACACTTGACAAAATTACATTTCTTAATCTTTACACCCTAAAATCCCCTTATAACCCAATTAAACAAAAAATAAAATCTCAAGATACTCATCCAAAACAATCCGTCTATTTCCCAAATTTCCAACATCTCACCGGATGTTTTAGAAGTCCATCTGGGCCTTTATCAGGTCCTTCAGGATCTCCGAGAGGATGGTCAGGAACCGCTCGTGAAGTCCCTCTGGTGGCCTCATCTAGACTGTGGCCATCAGAAGCTCCAATTCGTCCTCATCCTCGTCACATAACTGGTTGCCTGGACTGGTGTCTGGCTCATCGGTGAAGCAATAAACCCCTGTAGAAGTCCACGGATGCAAGGGAACCCCCATCCACAGACAACTAGGAGGCCTACGACGACAGCACACAGAATAATTACGATTGACAAAAATGTATGTTTCCACTGGCCAAACATACTTCCCAACCAGTCGGTGAATGGATTCGTGACACCAGAGTTGTCCGCTAGCTCTTGGCTGAGTGCTGTCAGTCCCTCCAGAGCCCTGGTCACCGATCCATCAGGAGCTGTGTTATTTGGAATGAAAGTACAGCACGCAGTCCCAAACATCTGGCCAACGCCACCTTTCTCTGCTAAATCATATCTAATGCCATTCTGTTCTGCAAGGTCATAAAACTAGTCTTCGCCAGCTGTGCATGCAGCCCTGATATGGCGTCCCTGGTGAAGGTTACAAAACGCTGTTGGTTATAGTAAATGTAGTTGATCCAATCGACATTTTTATTAATCATCACCCTCTGAGAGAAAACAGATTCTAAATCTGCTGCTATTTGATTTCTGGCTTGAAAGTCATTAGACACCCCCCTTGGCACTCTTATGACATCTTATGTACACTTGGTCATCAAAGGCTCCCTTCGGGCCACCGGCATCTCTTTTGGATCTTCTGTTAGCATGTGGGCGTGGAGAGATGAGTTCTCTATAAGTTGCATCAGTGACAGGCAAGATATAGAATGACAATATAAGTTGCACCAACGCACATCTACTGGTCCAATCTTTAGGCAGGATTGGATATATGGTTCTTCCTCCACACCACCACCATAAATCAGCTCTAGGTGCTGTCTGTCTTAACACACTGTTATATAGATAGTCGCTAGCATTGTGACTGTGGCTACAATTTGCTATAATTTGCAATAATACTACCTACATTGGGCCCCTTAGCTGTATCTGAGACTATACAATCAAATGGACCCTCTGAAACCTTGAACAGAGGTGGGGTATTATATTCTACAGGTGGGTAATCCCAGTGTAGCCCCTGACAAGTGTGATGGAGGGGCAAAGTGTCATCAGTAAACAGAGTTAAAATACAACTAAATTCAGGACTTAGGAGTCTGAATCTTGAAGGAACTGGTGTTGCTAGGGGTCTAGGTCCTGAACACACAATACAATCTGTAATTCTCCGACTTGAAGCCGTATATTGTACCCACCATAAATTCCCATCTGCCATTCCAGTTTCCACCCCTTACCTCATTCTCTGCGTCAGTCGTATGTCGAACCTGGTCTTTTTGACAGGCTTAACAATAATCCTAATGAGCCCTTGTGGGGCAGGACTATCAGTAGTTACCTTTCCCTGTACTACGTAAAGTCCTCAGTCAGTCAATTTTGGGTCTGTTAAGGTAAATCTTAAAGGATTACATCTACCCACCCCCTTTGTACACATCACAGTCATAATATGATAACAGCTTCCCATACTTATGTGTGGCGGGCCCACACTGGTCAGTTATGATGCACAAGGTTTTGGACATCCACCCGTAGGTGTGTTCATACTTGGGACAGGAAACTACTTCACAGAAGTCGAACTGGACCGTTGATGTTGTACCTTCTTTGAACATAAGAGTGAGAGTTACATTTTCATAGGTGAGTGTCGTCAGAGAAGCCTCTCTACGTGGTCTAAGATCGGTTTGATTAGCTACTGAGGCTAAATGTCGAATCGTGATGTAGTCATGCATGTGTTCTGGTTCCTGTCTGTGGTTAATTCGCCATACTAAGAGGGAAACTACTGAAATCAGGAAGAAAATAATTACAGACTTCCATAACCCACTGAATCAGTACTGTCTAAACCCCTCTATTGAGGTGTCTTTGGCTTCAAATTTTTCCTGTTTGATGTTCAATCCTGTCTCTGCGAGTGTCTTACTTGTTACCTTCGCTGCTGCACAGTGAGTGAGGTGGTGCCAAGTCGCTCCCATTTTACCTTTTCTGCATGTGAGGTTGCCAATACTACCTCTCATGGACCTGTCCACCTTGGTTCACTCCACCTGCGCTTGTGGACTCTTATCCACACCAGACTGCCTGGTGACACGTCAGCCTGCTTCCTTTCGTCAGCTGCTGCTTCTGCGTTTGTCACCTGAGAAAACAACACTCGGCTCATGTTAGTTAGAGCTCCAGTATATTTCACAATTTATAGAGTTAGCAAGTCTAGGCTAAGACCTATCACTGAGTTAGAGGACTTGGATTGTGCTGTATTTAAATTCAAAGTTGTGGTTTATCATGACGTTATTAATCTCAAAAATTGTGAGTAGCACCTTTACTGAAAACTATTCTAAATGTGGATCTACAAAAAATGTTTGACACCTTACCATAAATGTTTGACACCTTACCATATCCCCCCTTCACCTCGATATCTCTGCTGTAAGGGATCACATGGCAATCATCTATGTATCTTGGCTATACACTGAACCTCCCCATGGTCCTGGTGACAGCATGGGCATCTGTTGATGTCTCACGGGAGGAGGTCCAGATGGACCTGGTCGTAGGTACTGCTGATGTTGTGGTGGGAACGGAGCATGTCGTGGTGGTGCATTGGGCTGTCTTCCTCTTCTTTTATGTGGGCAATCTCTCACCCAATGACCCTCTCTCCCGCATACGTAGCACTTCCCTCTACCTACAGGTCTTTCATACCCCCCTCTGTAGTTACCTCTCCCTCTGTTGGATGAAGGAGGTTGGTAGTACACCACTGTGGGGGCCGGTTCTGCTGGATTTGGTTGGTATGAGGTCGGGGGTGCAGCTGGATATTGGGGCTGTTGTGAGGCCTGAGCCTTGGCTACGGCCATCTGTTTCTTGGCCAGATGTTTTCTACTTATTTCTCTGTCGGCCGCCGCTATTTGAAGTTTCAGCAGCCGCCGCGTCATTCTCTCCAGATCTTCCTGTCCTCTTGTCTCCTCAGTTAGATGTCTCTGGTTGTAGTGAGTTAGGTGTTCCCTCCACATGGCATCTTCCATGTTGCTCAAGCCTACCACTCCTCCCAGCGCTGTCTGTACTGGTAGGGGCAGGCCCTTCTGCACAGTGTGTCGCCATACTACAGTGGTGGCTTCATTGCCGTCATGTCTCCCCCCTGTGGCCTCATGCCACTCTTCTTCAGCTCTTTTTAGATACCGATGCAGCTCTTCTTCTGGTTTTAGCTTCAATCCACTGAGGGAAGTGATGTTTGGCTTCGTGGGCCAGATGCTTCTCATAGTTTCCCAGTAGATTCCTCGGAAGTTGTCGAATGGGGTCTGGTCCACTCTGCGGGCCGTTCCCGTTCCTGCTTCTAGGGCATTTAACTTTATTGTCCCCTCTGTGCGGATAATCATGGCCCGTATGTCTCCCAGTGCCAATTTATCCGCTGCCGTGAGTTTTTCAAAGAGACGGATCCAAGGGCTGGCTCCTCCTCCCAGCGGTGGCAGTGCCTTCTCCAGTGTGTCCATGTCTCGATGTCCCCATGGCACATACTCAGCTTGTCCGTTGTATTTCACCAGCAAGGGGTACTGTTGGGTCTGGGCTAATGGTGGCATCTCACCTTTTACAGGATAAAGACGTTCTCGATAGCGTTCTGGTGCCTTCCTTTTCCTGTTGAACCGTCTGGGAAGTGGACAACCTCCGGCTGCTCCACTTACCTCTTCTCTTCTGTCCTCATCAGTGTCGTCAAGGGTGTCATCATCACTTGTGGCTGCTCTCTGTCTGTTTCTGGGTTTTGGGAACACATAACCGTCTGTCTTATACTCACCACTCCCCATCTTCCACTCCTGTTTCATCTGTTTTCCTCTGCACCCCATTTGCCCTGCTTCGTCCTGGCAGCCCCCTGGAGTCTCCACGTCCATGTCCAGTGTTCCCCCTTTATTCTGTACACAGGTGCCCGGAACTGCGTTGTTCCTGTAGTCAGTAAAGTGAGTCCGAGTGTGGAATCTCCCCCCTTGACAACTCAGATTGTGGGGGAACAGAGAAACAGAGACAGCAGCAGTATATTTTGTCCAATAAATGCTCTAAATGTGCTGTGCATGTGACATTCTAAACACTTTACCATAATAGTTAACGTAACTTGCTGTAACTTTCTAAATCCTTCAATCGCATGTGTTATGTGGGTGTGCGTGGTGTTTGTCTAGTTTCTAATGTGTGTGTTAAATGTACACACTTGTCATTGAAGTCAAAGTCAACTCACCCTCTGTGTTGTATTGTGTGCGGTCGTTTACCCCAAAACTGGGATCCACTGCTCCACTTCCCAGCTCTGGATCCACTCAACCACGCACCTTGACTAAAACAAACACAAAACTGCCCAAAGTTCAGCAGTAAATGTTAGCATACGTCTGGAGTGTAAGAGAGGTCAACGACCTCTCAAATATGTTTGCGCCGTCCGTGTCAAAATTGATTCTTAGGATCGATGTAAAACAGTAAATGTACCAAAATTAGTCAATACTGGATATGTGAAGGAATCTCAAATCCAAAATTGAGGTTAGAATTCCTAAATCAAACTCAACATCTAAATCAGAATCAAAATCACAAATCTAAATTCAAATTCCATCACTGTGTTCAAAAATATTCAATCAGAATCTCATTTACTAATGAATCACAATTAAGTTCAAGAATTGAATAAGCACAACTGAAACCAATAATCTTTGTTAAAATGCTGTATTAGAACCAAGTCAACAACTAAAGTTATAATGCTTAATTAAAACTAAGGTCAGGATATAAGCTCACAGGTCATAGACAATGAATCTCTAAAAACTGTATTGTGTAAATTATCTATTAATCCACTGGGTGGCGTACTTATATTATAAAACCATGCTGTGATTGTCTCTCTAAGCCACCAGATGTCAGCCTGTTTTAGTACTAATGTAATTACAGATTCTAAACCAGGCATGTAAAAACATACGGCCCGCGGGCCGGACCCGGCCCGTTGGATGATTTAATCCGGCCCGGCATAAATTTCTGAGAATGTCAAAAAAAAAGCGAGTCTCTAGCTCATTTCTATCAAAAGTTGTGATTTTTTAAAATAATAAATACAAATCAAATGCTCCCCCCGGCCACTAGAGGGCAGCAAATGTAAAGGAGCTCACGTCCAGCATGCGGCACCGCCCCCTGATGTGTCCAGGTAAAAACTAACCGGCAATCTTGCTTCACCATTCACCACTAACACACTTGTCAACACACCCTTCCCAAAATGGCACTGTCAAAAAAAAGAAAAGTGGACACGGAGTGCAGAGTTTTCCAGGAAAAATGGACTGAGAATTACTTATTCACAGAAGTGAATGCAACACCGGTGTGCCTGGTATGTAATCAGCCTATTGCAGTGTTCAAAGAGTTTAATATTAAGCGTCACTATGAGACTCTTCATAAAGAAAAGTATGACCACTTGAAAGGACAAATAAGGAAAGACGAGATAAACAAATTGGTCGCTGGTCTGAAGAAACAGCAGTCTACTTTTACGCGCAGCCGCGATATCTCTGATGGGGCTGTAAGAGCCAGCTACATTATTGCCAACGAGCTGGTGCAGGCATCCAAGCCGTTTTCTGATGGGGAGTTTGTAAAAACATGCATGCTGAAGGCTGCAGAAGTCGTGTGCCCTGAAAAGCGACCTGCCTTTGCCAATATCAGTCTAACGAGGAACACTGTCGCAGATCGGGTGACAGCTCTCTCAAGTGACTTGAGCAGCCAACTGAAAGAGAAAATCAAGTCATTTATCGCATTTTCAATTGCAATAGATGAGAGCACCGATGTCACAGATATTGCTCAACTGGCCATATTCATTAGAGGTGTTGATGAAACTTTGACCATCACCGAGGAGCTGCTTGAATTGGTGCCCATGAATGACACCACAACAGCAGATGACATTTTCAGCGCTCTCGTTGGAGCGCTGGACAAGGTGGGAGCGGACTGGTCCCGTGCCGTGAGCCTGGCTACCGACGGTGCGCCATCAATGGTCGGGAGAAAGGCAGGTGTTGCCACAAAATTCCGTGACAAAGTACAGTCAAATGGAGGACAAGAGTTTTGGGCATTTCACTGCATTTTGCATCAGGAGGCGTTATGTTGCAAAACACTGAAAATGGACCATGTTATGAGTGTGGTTGTGAAAACTGTCAATTTCATCAGAGCGCGTGGTCTAAATCACCGTCAGTTTGACACATTTCTCAGTGATAATGACATTCATGCTGGCCTCCCATACCACACTGAGGTGCGGTGGTTAAGCAGAGGTGCAGTACTCAAGCGCTTCTTTGAGCTGCGAGGGGAAATAGGACAATTTATGGAGAAGAAGGGACGCCCAGTAAAGGAACTTAAATGCAAGGAATGGGTGCAGGATCTTGCGTTTATGGTTGATATTACACAACACTTGAACACACTTAACACTACATTGCAGGGCCGTAACAGGGTTGTCACTCAATATTACGACAGCATAAGTGCGTTCAAGATGAAACTGTCACTGTGGGAGACGCAGCTATCCAACGGCGACACCGCGCATTTCTCTTGTCTCACAGCTGTGCGTCCGAAGGCACCGGACCGTCCCGATAATGATTTGGATAAATATAAAGACAACATAACAGATTTGCTGCGAGAGTTTGAGCAGAGGTTTCAGGCATTCAGTGAACTTGAGAACAAACTTGGCTTTTTTCGCTCGCCATTTACAGTGAAGCCTTCTGATATGCCAGCTGACATTCAACTCGAGCTTATTGACTTGCAGTGCGATTCCGCTATGAAGGATAAATTTGGGTCTGTGGGATTGGATACGTTTTATCAATATCTTGTGCCACATTACCCCACATTAACAGCCAGGGCTGCAAAGGTTCTATCCATGTTTGGGACTACTTATCTCTGTGAACAGGTGTTCTCCGTCATGAACAATAATAAAACAAAGCAGCGCTCAAGATTAACAAATGAACACTTGAATGACATTGTTAAATGTGCTGCTACTCAAGATTTGACACCTAACATCGATGCACTTGTGAAGGCAAAAATATGCCAAGTTTCAGGAGCCAGCAGCAGCAAGTAGACTGCAGGAGTACAGTGAGAGAGAGAGAAAGTTGTGATGACACGAAATTTGTTTGCACTCATGAATACAGATAATTAAAAAATAAGATTAATCTGGTTTCATAAAGACAATTAATATTGTGCAGTATATTCTCATCTTCAGAGCCTACAGTTTGATCTGATGTAATCTTATTGCCCATGCACTGCTATAACTTTTATTTTGTATTTTATTTATTTCAAAGCAGTATGACATATAAGGCAAAAATATTTTTTTCACAGCTCCCACATTATTCTTAAAAGTCTGCTTTGAAGTGTCATGATAAACAGCTCTCAGGTGGCTGGTGCAGGCTGGGAGCTCTCCAAGGTCCTGAACTAACTCTCTGCTGCTGCTGCTGTTGTTGTTGGGAAGTGCAGGCAGCAGAGCAAAAAGCTCTCAAAAGACTTGTTTCTGTGTTTTCCCTACCATTACACTGGATGTAATTATATCCCTGTTGCATAATCTAATGTGCAGTATATTCTCATCTTCAGAGCCTACTAGTTTGATCTGATGTAATCTTATTGCCCATGCACTGCTATAACTTTTATTTTGTATTTTATTTATTTCAAAGCAGTATGACATATAAGGCAAAAATATTTTTTTCATAGCTCCCACTTGAGTTTGTTTAGTGTGGTGAGTTGGTTCAGGTGTAAAACTGCATTCACTCAACTGTCAAATAAACCAGTTGTTAACACATTCACAGCCAAACATGAAAATCATTTTTTTCTCCATTGTTTGTGAATAAATGTGTTGTGCTTAGAAAAGATCCCTTGTCATCCGTGATTATAATATGTAGGGTGGGCTACAAATGTAGGCTGAATGATAAAGCATAGTACTGAAAAACAAAGCTAAATATTTGGAGTTGACATTCTTTTACTGATCCGGCCCACCTGAGAACAGAAAGTCTGGATCCGGCCCCCGAGCCAAACTGAGTTTGACATGCCTGTTCTAAACACTAGGTTTCTCATTATCTAGCAGTTACTCCTCCTGGCCGCTAGTTGGTTTTCTGGCGTTTTGCATTTATTCTACTATTTTTCTAGCTTCCTGTTGACGTTCTAACTTGCCAGAAGATATGCTAACGGGAATGCTAACGGCTGTGCTAACAGCAAAAACGGAGCTTCTAATAAAGCTTACGCACACACAAGTTTTACCAAAATCCCACACATTAATTCTACACATACGCCTCTGTCTCCTCTCACAACCCACCGGTTATTTTCTTTTATAAACACTTTTATTTTACATACAGAGTACCGCAAAACCGGAGCTACACGTAGCTAGCGTTAGCTCCTCACGGCGGCTACAGATCATGCAATGTTATTCATCATTTTAAACGTATTTCCACGCTGCTAAAACACAGACTAGACACACATATTATTGGACTTAATGTCCGTTTTTTTAATAACCTTAAATCCTCTGGTTTAACCAGGCCCTACGATCGTCGTATACAACCTTTCACCCAGTGTGTTCTCACAATCGTATCTCCCCACAACGCTATCGCCAACACGGCAACCACGCACATGACAAGACACAATTGTTACCGGACTTATTTATCTTTTACCCACCCGAACGTCCTTTAATATCTTGCATTCAAAAGCCTCCCAGCACCCCGCGGCAATCTTACCTTTTGCAGACTCGATTCCCGGCAGCAGTGCCTGGCTGCTCCCAAATGCTACCGAAGCTGTCCTGGCTCACCAGCTCCTTCTTGTCAGTGTCTTTATTCCATTTTGAACCACACCATCCAAAACTCAAACTCTAGGCAAGGCCGGCGAGGTAGTCCGCGGACATCGGGCTCTGTTAGTGCAGGAATCCCCGACCCCCGACGGTCTAACTCCGCCGGTCCTACCTATACCGAGCAGTGTTGGTCCACCACTCCCAAAAAATACGCAGTTCGGCCCATCAGGGCTGCCGCCCATCAACGCTTATCGATTCAACGCTCCCAGTCCGCGCAGCTTACCAAACGCTCTGAATCTCAGTATTCACTGGACTAGTCCCCTCTGCTCACCATGCTAGTATACTTCAGACTGCAAATCATAGCTTACCTCAGTGGAACTCGGCCTCCTCCTTGGAACGTCCTCACCGCAACACAGAGCTAGCTGTTAGCAACGCTAGCCAAAGACACTTCCCCTAAATTTCTTAAAAAGCTACCTCACAGACTTTCTTAAACGGCGCTGAGTACCATTGATGTGGGCCCAGAAAGTGTGTTTGACCAGTGCAGCCTCCAGCCCACGCAGCGAGGCCAGTAAGAGTGTCCCATCTGGGGTGCCAAATTTGTGGAGGCCAGAGCACACGTGTCCGGCTGCTTTGTGCCGTCGACACACGCTGCAATAATAACGCTACCAAAACTGGTTTACAATTATAAGGAATTTAATTCCACTGATGCAAGTACGATTACAGTTAAACATTGGAGTACATACTCCTATGAAATATTAAAACAATAAAACCCCATTTGCAAAAAACTCTACTCAGCTCCTCAGGTATAAAACACGTCTGTCCTCTGCGAGCATTCACGTGAGAGAGAAAAATACTTTAATTCAAACCTCCCACACATTCGTTCGCGACTCCTCCCCTTCCGTCTATCTCAATTGCTTGTATTGGCTAACTTCTCTACGCACTGCAACGCCTGTCTCCATGACTCTCTTGCCCTGAGTTTCTAACACATTCAATGATTGTCAGTTATTGTTTAATCCCGTCTATAATAATCCTTCAGTATGAAAGTTAAACTTCTGCAACTTGGCAGAAGCTTCATGTCTTTTAGCTACTATTCCTACATCACTTTATGTTTATCTTATTTATGCATTCCCAAAACCCTTATGATTATGACTAATTATGAATTATGAATTATTAAACACTTTTATTATATCTACTAACTACAGTTTTTTGCTCAAATTTCTTACACCTGTAGCATCAATCTTCCCTCCGTCCGATAATCCACATTACCACTACCGTTAGTCTGTGTGTTGGCAATAAGCTTGACACGTAATGATTCTTCAGAGGCAGTAACTCCATTTAAAAAGGTTTACTCAACAAAAATAAAGTTGCAAGAACATTCTGTGCTCAACTCTAAACAATGTTGGCACCACGATCAAAAAACTATCTTGCTCCGCAGACTGATTAACCTCAACAGAGGGCTATTGGCTGTGATGTAGTCAGTAGCGCAACTAAAGGAGCATTTTAACATTTTAAAAAATATATAAATCACTTAACACATCTTATTAAGTCTACTATGGCTTTTACATTCCAAAAGAGAACGTTTATTTTAAGTTGTAAGGACTTTTTGCTATGAATGCCTCATCATATATTTTAGCCAGTTTAAAAAAAAAAAAATGTCGTGGATGTGATTATAACACAAGGACAACCAAGAAGGGAAGCTTTTTAAAGTATTAAAAAATATGCAACATTTAATTTGTTCTGAAACAGTGTCACTGGAAGATGGAGATGCTTCACTTAACTTTAAAAATAAATGCAATCGATCCAAGTGTTGCTGTCTGTCGGTGAAACAGGGCCAGTTGTCTTGCGTCTGGTTAGACTTTGTAGCCTGACCTCAACATGAACTCCAGAAGCGTCTTAAACTTTACTGTCAAATAAAAGGTGAAACGAGTAACTGAATAAAGTGTGGCCTGTAAACCTACTCACCCCTGACTTAAAAAAAAAAAAAGGGATTTATAAAAAATGAAGAGATGAATCCTCCTGCATACACTGGTCTGCCAGCTGAGGAATTTTGAGCATTTTAGAATTATTTTCTTGATTATTCCTTTGTTGTATTGTTTGGATAAAATGTCTCACTTGAAGCAGCACTGGCGCCCTCTGCCTTGCAACTGACAACATCTCGAACTCTAAACCTTCAATCCGGGTTCCTCCCGGTCGGTAATTTGAGGGAACTGATGACCAATCCCAGTGAGCATTTTTTGGTTCAAAAGACGTTTAAAAGACGTCTATGCCCGACGTTGAAAAAACGTTCAAAAGTGAAAGTTTCTTCGCCGACTATTTGTAGACGTTGAACAGACGTTCACGCTTAGACCATATTTAAACGTGATTTGCAATACTATAATTTTTCGTCCTCTACATTGTGCGAATACTAATATATCATGATTTAGAGGCTTACTAAGAAACCACATCCACATTTATCAGTTGAAAGCCAGTATTGGACATCACGTTGATATCTGGTCTAAACGTGAGCGTTGAATCAACGTCTACAAATAGTCGGCTAAAAACCTTTCACTTTTCACCGTGTATTAACCGTGTATTCAACCTCACCGTGTATTCAACGCCGAAATGCTTACAGTCCTTCTGGGTATAGAACACATCAACAGTTTCCACTTACAGGACAAAAGACCAAGTGACACAGCAACAGTTCATTTGTATTTATTAAAGCACAATATAAATATAACAATGTTCTTTATATAAAAACATAATCTCCTTTTCCTTCTTTAAATGTCGTTTTCAAAGCCACACAGGAGCCTGTTTCAGGAGATCTGCCATATTTTCAAGCTGGACATCTGTAAATAAAACAAGTATTAGAAAAACATATTGACTTAGACCAGTTTTGAACGTCTCTACACCGGAGACCATAGACGTGTCTTCAACGGAACAATGCTGACCTGGATATTACACAATATTGTTTATATATTGCCATAACCCAAACAACAATGTTTTGACCATGATCTATTAACGTTAGTACAGTACATTAACTAACACACATGTCTGCTGTTTACTGTTCGTAAACTGCTAACGCTACATGCTAACAAGCTAGCAGCCTCGCCCGCATGATGATCATAACATGATATTAATGGTATGGTAATAATATTTCGGTTTGCAATACTGGAATAAAGTAGTTCAAGTACTTACAGAGTACGTCGTTAGCGTGAAGCCTCGTTTATTCCTCGTTTATCCTCGTTTATTCCGTCAGCTCGTTCACTTCCTCATCACTCAGTAAGAGCTAGCTTGCTTGTCGTGTTTCCAGCCTCTAACTTAGAACAATGCAGAGTCCGTGCGCATGCATATTCCAGCAGTAAACACCGAGTTGTATTGTAAATAAAATATACATTCATTCAATGTTAAACACAGCTTATACGCGGATATGTGAGTTCTAGTGCAAGAAGGTCAAAAACTCCAGGCGGGGCACTCTAGCGCTCGCCTGAACAAAGTGGAAAGGACTAGAACTCTGAAGGATAGCCTTTGCCCCAGTTAAATGTCACATAGTCTTACAGAGAACTAGTTTCAACTGCCTGATCCATCTTAGAGATAGAAAGAGGCGCCCTTGCATATCTAGCGCCTAGCTTATCTAGTCGGCCGAACATAACAATATGCTGTTACATCAACATTTCACACACACTGACGTTCCAGAGAAGGCGGACCCGGACGTGAGCCAGTGTGGGTGGAGATGCCCAGTACTCAAACAGGCTGTCTGTAAGATAGAAACAGATCCGCCTCCTACTTAGTATTCAACCAATAGGCTTCCATCCGAAGAACCTATACACGGCTCGCGCACTCTGTCTAAGCGCCTTTTAGCTTTTCATTCGCTCCTACAGAGTAATAATAATAATAATAATAACTTTAATTTATATAGCGCCTTTCAGGGGACCCAAGGCCGCTTTACAAGAGTAACAGTTTAGACAAAAACAGTTTAGACAAACAGTCATAAAAACAGAACAAGTAAACTAGGGGCCGAAAGCCTTGGCGAACAGATGGGACTTGAGGGCCCTTTTGAAGGCGTCCAGAGTGGAGATGTTGCGGATCACCGCAGGGAGAGAGTTCCAGAGGGTGGGGGCTGCCACACTGAAAGCTCTGTCCCCGAAGGTTCGCAGTTTGGTGCGGGTGGTGGCAAGCAGGCCAGAGTCTGAAGACCGCAGGTTCCGGGGAGGGGCATGTGGGCGGAGGAGGTCCGATAGGTACTGGGGGGCATGGGCACGGAGGGACTTGTAGGTGAGGAGGAGGATCTTGTATGAGATGCGGGACTTGACCGGGAGCCAGTGGAGGTTGATGAGGGTGGGGGTGATGTGCTGCCAGGGCTTTGTGTGCGTGAGAACCCTGGCGGCAGAGTTTTGTACATACTGGAGCCTGTCCAGGGTTTTGTTGGGTACCCCGAACAGGACACCATTGCAGTAGTCCAAGCGGGAGGTGACAAATGCATGGACCAGGGTTTCAGCAACAGACTCCGAGAGTGACGGCCGGAGTCTGGCAATGTTCCGGAGATGGAAAAAGGCAGTTTTGGTGACGGACTTGATGTGGGACTTGAAGGAAAGGGTGGAGTCCAGGATGACACCCAGGTTGCGGACTTCAGGAGATGGGGAGATGGAGCAGCCGTCAACCTCGAGGATGAAGTCACCAACCTTCCGGAGCAGCGCCTTGGGTGCCACAACCATGAGCTCTGTCTTCTTGGTGTTGAGTTTGAGAAGATTTGATGACATCCAGGTTTTTATTTCATGCAGGGAGTTGACAAGGGACTGAGGGGGGAACTGGGAGGATGGAGTAGTACTGAGATAGATTTGAGTGTCATCAGCATAGCAGTGGAAGTTCAGTCCATGATGGCGGATGATCTTGCCGAGGGGGAGCATGTAGATGGTGAAGAGGAGGGGGCCAAGCACAGAGCCTTGGGGCACGCCATGATTGACTGGGGCTAGGGGGGAAATAGAGCCGTTGATGGAAACAAACTGAGTGAACTTTCTAGGTCCGTGCACGTTTAACTGCTGGACATAATACTTCTGTTACAAATAAACCTTATTGCTTGAATTGAGCTAAACGCCTCGACGTAAGTCTGTTCACCTGAGTTTTCTCCTCAACATGAGTTTTATTCTCAACACTGAACATATGCAGACATAATGTGCTCTGCTCTCATTATGATGTCCTGTGAGCTTCTTGTTGACAGCACACAGTCTATAGTTCCATATTTACGACATTTTATATGAGACATTGAATGCGTTGAAATAACGTCTTCGTGTAGACCACATATGAACGGACAGCGGAATATGATTTTGGAGAAATACGTTTAAAGTAACCAAAATCGCGTCTCTTTCAACCTACAACTGAACAAACCATCAATATTTTAAAACAAATTGGTGTTTTGTGACACGTTGATATTGTAACTGTAATTTAGCCGGTTCAAAAGACGGTTAAAATACGTCTTAGACGTTCAGACCCCATATCAACGCTTTTTCAACCAGAAATCAACATTGAAATCCGGGTTAGTGCTCACTGGGATAAACCAATAAACCGCACCCATTTGTTGACTTTATCGCGCTGATGATTTAAAAGCTCTAGCCTGTTTGTTTTAGCTTCAGTTCGCCGACTGATCATTGTCGAAGACACACAAATCATGGAGAACGTGAAACAGTTTCTGCGGGAAATGAAGCTTGACAACTGGACAGCGGCACTGCTGACGGGTGCGGCGTGCGGGGCTGGAGCTCTGGTGCTGCTGGTGCAGAAGGTCTGCAGACACCAAGAGGTGAAGGACAAGATCCAGAGAGCCAGAAACCGGAGAGCCGACAGCCTGCAGCGAGCCGAGCAGGCGGTGCTGCAGTACAAGACGTCGGTGAGAGTTGGGACAATTGTTTGGATGGTGTAGCGCTAGACATTCCTGCAGCTATCTACGTTGTTGCAGTCACCAAAGTGGTTAGCTAGTAGCTCCGAGTAGCTGGCATTCACGGGAGAAAAATAACAGACCGCCATTGTTTCTTTGGTCTGGGAACACACTCGCGACCGTTTATTATGCACATGTGCACAACAGCACCCCAGTGCACACATCCTCCCACGTGACATCACTGCACAGGCCACTCAGCATGGCTTTGCTACCCATATAAGGAATATGCTCAACAGATGGGAAGTTATAATACACTTTTAAAGAACGTCCTTTTAATTCAGACCTATACGTTCATCAGTGTTTGACGTGAATGACAAATGACTTAATTTGTTGTCAACACGCTTGTGAGCTTTGGGGAATGTTATTATGCGCATCTGCCATATCTTCTCATGACATTTGTTTTTTATTTGACATAGCATATTGGTGATACAAGTTATCAGTTTCGTCACTTGTTCAATTCATCCTGCCACATTTATACATTTTTACTAAGTGTTTAACTGAAGAAAAAAAAGAACGAAGACATATAACACAAAAGAAACAAAATTCTTAAAAAAAATCCACATTTCCACGGTTTTGTCCACATTTACTTTTGTTTCCTTTTGGATTTTACACCGTTTTGAGATTTGACTCCTGTCACTCTTTCCATTTTATCGAAATAGTATTTGTTGCTTCCGTGTTTTTCATCTGTGCAGAACTTTCAGCTAATTTTGAAAAATAATTATTGCGTGTGTGAATTCATTTCCCACACATTTGTTACTGTGTATGTAATTGTGTGTGTGTGCGTGTGTGTGTGTGTGTCCTCCAGCATCCAGGGACCGACGCTGCTCTCATCTTGGCGATGTCTCTGTCTGAGTTGACAAATAACCTGCAGGAAGGCTTGCTGAGCCCCGAGGACGTGTTTTACTCCTACATGGAAAAGGTTCAAACCCAAATAACACCAATCATTATTCACATACCATCGCAGAACAATCATGTACATAAAGATATAAAGAGCAGTGTTATAATTGACGGTTCTCATGACAGAAATTAATTAATCATTAACCCTACAAACTGTACAAAGGGACTTACGTCTCATAGTTACCAAGTAAATATTGATCCACTTGCTTGCACATTGCTTACTTGATTTTCATGTTCTACAAAACCGGCTTTTGGAGGAAAGACATTCATACGAACCCGTCTCTGCTGTTTTTTTGTTTCTTTTCCCACAGACTCTGGATGTAAACAAAGATCTGAACTGCTGCACAGGGATCTTGCTGGAGAGCTTTGATCAGCTGAAAACTGTTGCTCCCAAGAAGGAAAGCCTCTTGTATGGAGTTCCAGTTAGCATCAAAGAAAACTACGCATACAAGGTATTTAGTAGTTATTTTCATGCCTGCACTTTTAGGTCGATGGATAGAAACATTTTTTGGATCCTGAAGGGTAAATTTGTTTACATGTTAGCATTATGTGCGCCTCTAGAACGAAAGTTACGAACGTAACTACGGTTCTATGAATCCTGGATGACCGCCAGAGGCAGTGCTTAACACTGGATATCTTCCGTCGCGCGCATGCGCAGGTCGAATATTTATATCAACAAAGTCACGTGTGACCTCGGATGACCACCGTCGTCTATAAGTTCCGGTGTCATCCTGAGCTCAGTCCTATGGAATCTTCTCGCGAGTTCACGGGATTCCGAGTGACCAAGAACTCTGGCGGTCATCCAGGATTCATAGAACCGTAGTTACGTTTGTAACTTTCGTTCTATTTCATCCTTACTGACCGCCAGAGGCAGTGCTTAACACTGGATGACTTATACCAAAAGAGTCACGAAGAAGCACAGTAACTACCCCTTATAGCTCCAGCAGAGAAAATTGGCCAAGAACCCTCCCCAGTGGGTGAGGGTTGGCAACGTTAGCTCTGTAGTGTTTGGTGAATGTGCTCGGTGATGCCCATGAGGCCGCCGCACATATATCCCCCACAGGCACACCACTCAGGCTTGCCCTCGGTGTGGAGACACTCTTGGTAGTGACCCTTCACCCCGGATGGCCGAGCGCAGCCGCTCGCCTTGTATGTATCGGCAATGGCCTCCACTATCCAGTGGGACAGGTGCTGTTTTTCCTTTTTTTTTTTTTTTTTTTTAAAAGGAGCACAGCCCTTCTTAGGCTCACCACAACTGACTATGCAGGCGGTGGCTTCCATATAAGCTCTGAGGGCCCACACTGGGCACAGCAGCCTTGACCTCTCCTCTCCCGATGGGGGAGGGGGGGGTCAACTTTGCCAGCTGGATAGGCCGGTTTATATGTGAACGTATCCACCCCCTTGGGAGAAACACTGCCTTAGGCCAGAAAGTGACACCCAAGCCATCTGAGTTCCACCTCAGACATGATTCTTCCACTGATAGGACATGCAGCTCGCCCCCACATTGAGCTGAATTGACAGCAAGGAGAAAACCATCTTGCTGATAGCCATCTAGGCTCCGCCTGTGCCAGGGGTTCAAAAGGACAAGCATAAGGTGTCCAGTACCAAGGGTAGGTCCCCTGCAGGGGAGACCGGCCCTTATCCAGGAGGGACTGTAGAAACTCAGTACAGCAGGCACGGGGCGCTGTACTGGGACCTTGTTCTGAGCCGCACACTAGTCGGAGAACAGCTTCCACCTGTTTCTTGTACTGCAGGCAGGTAGACCGCGCACTGGCATTCAGAATAGTCCGTCAGACTGGTTCAGCCACTCAGCATCCGGTCGGGCCCTCCCGTGACCCCTAATTGAAGGCGGCAGGGATTGGAATGCCAAATCCGACCCTCTAGTTGCGACAGGAGATCCCTCCTGTCGGGGAAGAACTCTGACAAGCTTATAGCAAAAGCAGAGGGACTGGTGGAAAGGCATAAAGAAGATCCTCTGGCCACGTGTGAGCCAGGGCATCTTGACCCAGAGGGCTGGTCCTCTCCGTCAGGGAGACCCAGTGGGGGCAGTGGGTCGACACGTCTGGATGCAGCTGCCACTCTCCCGGTGGAGGCTTGTAACGGAACAGGAAAACCACAACCTTGTTCCATTCTCCTGGTGGGTACATTGCCCACAGGCTGGTCAGGCGAGGGGCCTCCCAAGTCAGAAGGCCACGGTGACCCCCGTAGCAACTTCTGCAGATCTGGTGCCCCATCGATAGTTCATGGGAAATCACAGCAGAGGTGCTGTCCACCGGACAAGCACATGCTTTCCCTTCAAACATGGAAGGAAGTGCTCGAGCGCTAGCTCTAGAACCTGGACCTGCGGTCTTTCAGCAGACAACTGCCCCCAGGCTGTCCTGTTCTGTCACCCTGCACCCCGCCTTGAGAGGCAGGTATCTGTTGTGACAATCTCCTGGTGGAATGGAACCGAGCCCCTGGGGCTCGGTTCCTGGGACACTGTTCGCCAGATATGCACTCCCTCCATGGGGATAGTGAATAGATGAATAGACACTGTGTCTGTTCAGCCATCCGCACTGGGGCGACAGACAGGCCCTCATAGGGCCACACTAATGAAGGTTATGCTCTGAGAAGGGCTCAGGTAGCTCCTCTCCATGTTCACCTTGAGGCCCACCGGGCCACGTGAGAGAAGGCGAGCAGTGTCCTGTGGCGCCTGAAGCCGGGACGGCGCCTAGGTCAGCCAGTCGTCTAAGTACGGCAGTATGTTCACGCCCTGCGATTGCAGGGGGAAAGGACAGCAGTAACACACTGTGGACACCCATGGGGAGATGGGAGAGTCCGAATGGAAGCACCCAGGACTGAAAGTTGTGGTGATGCACCATGGGAACAGGCGTCGATAGACGTGAACCACTCTCCCTTGGAAATCCGCTGATGGGAGAAAGAACCCCGACAGCCGGCCTGGAGACATCTCCTGGCACCCCTGCCGGGGGGGACGGGGACGTAAGTAGGGTTGTATAGGTAGCGGCCCGGCCTCTCAGCAGGACGCCGAGGCCTGTTGCGGCTACTAGGGTAAGCTGGAGGCTGAGAAAACGGCCTTGTGGGCCAAAAATGGGACCCCTAGGTCTGGGGGTGCAGGCATGTCCCTGCAAAGACCAGAGAACTGCTGCCAGGTCTGGCTAGCTCTAACAGTCCGCTGAAGCGCCTGTACAGCAGCTGACTCGAACAGCTCACCAGGCTCCACTGGGACAGTATGGAGGGTCCTCCTACATGTCTCAGATAGGGGTGACTGCGCCAGCCAAACCTGGCGGCGAGTCTGAACCAGGGTGGACATCATACATTCACGTTCCCTCGATATGAGCGCAAACGCCTGCAATGAAGCATCACTGAGCAGAAGCGTCGAAGTAGCCCGCTGCAGAGAATCTGCGAGGGAAAGCATGAGGTGGGAGAGGGAGTTGTCGATACGGTGCACAGCGCTGCTGTGTCCTAAGCCCTGGATAGCAGGTCATCTTTGACCCGACATTGGGTCGAGGGCACCTGGCATCGGGCCTCAGAGTCTCCTCAGGGGAAACTGATGGACGCCATAGTCGTCTAACTGGCTGGCATACGTGCAAGGCCAGATTTGCCACCTCCTGCATGGTCTGATGTAAGGCGGGAGAGAGCCCTGGTGTCTCCACCATGCACGCAACTCCCTCAGATATTCCTCGGAGGGAGGAACAGAAAAGGTGGTGAGGGCGGGAAGATGCCTGAAGAAGGCACTCACAGGTGGATGTTCCAGCTGCTGTGTATGCCCGGCGTGCAAGCGCCATACAAATGACCAGGGTAGGTTGGTCTGGATTCAGCTGCCCTGACAGGGGGAGGTAGCCCTCCCGCCTCAGGTGTTCCACTTCGGCCAGCCTAGCAGACCTTACTGCTCAAGGCGTGATGCCGCAGGTCCTGCCTGGGTTCTCCCTGCTAGGGCAAGAGGTCAGGGCCGTCCTCCGGCTGAAGAGGAGCTATACAGGTCCTACAGCCGGGAGAGTTTAACATGGCCGCGATTCTGGTGGAACCCTTGTCCCACTAGTTTATGCGGAATTCCAAATCAGTCCGAGCGGGAGCGCTCTGCTGAATGTTGAGAGAACAGGCAGGGGGCAGTCAGTGGCGAGTGATCCTTCGGACACTCTTCCCTTAGCCAGCCGCTGCGGATATTGGTGACCCACCAGTTAGCCTGAGCGAGAGCACTCTGCAACTGTGGAAACAGGTCAGGCAAAGTCCTTATAGTGAGAGGGGCGAGGACACTCTCTAAGCTCACTCTCTTCACTAAGATAGTTGCTGCAGATATTAGTGTCCCACCAGTTAGCTTGAGCGAGAGCACTCGGTTACCGTAAAAAACGGACAAAACAGAACACAGTCCGTACAGTGAGAGGGGAGCGAGGACACTCTTCACTAAGATAGTTGCTGCCGATATTGGTGTCCCACCAGTTAGCTTGAGCGAGAGCACTCTGCCACTGTGGAAACAGGTCAGGCAAAGTCCTTATAGTGAGAGGGGCGAGGACACTCTTCACTAAACTAGTTGCTGCAGATATTGGTGTCCCACCAGTTAGCTTGAGCGAGAGCACTCTGCCACTGTGGAAACAGGCCAGGCAAGTCCTTATCGTGAGAGGGGAGCGAGGACACTCTTCACTAAGCTAGTTGCTGCAGATATTGGTGTCCCACCAGTTAGCTTGAGCGAGAGCACTCTGCTACTGTGAAAAACGTACAAAAAGAACACAGTCCTTACAGTGAGAGGGGAGCGAGGACACTCTTCACTAAGACAGCTGCTGCAGATATTGGTGTCCCACCAGTTAGCTTGAGCGAGAGCACTCTGCCACTGTGGAACAGGTCAGGAAAACAGTTCTCATAGTGAGAGGGGAGCGAGGACACTCTCTTCACTCGGATAGTTGCTGCAGATATTGGTGCCCCACCAGTTAGCTTGAGCGAGAGCACTCTGCTACTGTGAAAATGGACAAAAAAAAAAACCACAGTCCTTACAGTGCGAGGACACTCTTCACTTGGACAGGTGCTGTAACTCTTGGTGTGCTACCAGTTAGCCTGAGCGAGGGCACTCTGCTAACTGATATCCGCTACCGATATGTCCATAATGTTTACAACAATCAATGGACACACCGAGTATTAGCTTAGTCTAGTTAGCCGGAGCGAACTCGACAGCCGTAATGCGTAAAAACCATCAATGGGCACAACCTCAATGTTGATTTAGTATAACTAGCATTCACCGAGTTAGCCTGAGCGAGCACATTCCGCTAACTGTGATCGTTGTAATGCTACAAAGTTGATGGCCACAGCCCCAGTACCAGCTTTGTTTAGCTAGTTTCCCACTGAGTTAACCTGAGCGGGGATGCTCTGTTAACTGTGACAGCCGTAAGGATACAAAGTTAATGGCCACAGCCCCAGTATCAGCTTTGTTTAGCTAGTTTCCCACTGAGTTAACCTGAGCGAGGACGCTCTGTTAACTGTGACAGCTGTAAGGATACAAAGTTGATGGCTACAGCCCCAGTATCAGCTTTGTTTAGCTAGTTTCCCACTGAGTTAACCTGAGCGAGGACGCTCTGTTAACTGTGACAGCTCTGTTAACTGTGACAGCCGTAAGGATACAAAGTTGATGGACGCAGTCCCAGTATCAGCTTTGTTTAGCTAGTTTCCCACTGAGTTAACCTGAGCGGGGACGCTCTGTTAACTGTGACAGCCGTAAGGATACAAAGTTGATGGCTACAGCCCCAGTATCAGCTTTGTTTAGCTAGTTTCCCACTGAGTTAACCTGAGCGGGGACGCTCTGTTAACTGTGACAGCCGTAAGGATACAAAGTTGATGGCCACAGCCCCAGTATCAGCTCTGTTTAGCTAGCTTCCCACTGAGTTAACCTGAGCGGGGATGCTCTGTTAACTGTGACAGCCGTAAGGTTTACAAAGTTGATGGACGCAGTCCCAGCTAGCATCCAAGTTAGCCTGAGTGAAGACACTGCTAACTGCGAATTACGTCAGATGTAAAGATTAAATCTCCATGTACACAACGCCAATGCGGATCTAGTGTCTCACAAAGTTTGCCTGAGCAGGAACACTCTGCTAACTGTGATAGCCGTAACACTGTGAAGGGCGGGCCGACAGCGTAATTCTACGCTCTCGTTAGCGCGCCACTCGATTAACTAGAGCGGAAGCGCTCTGCCAACCGTGGAACAAACAACTGCTATAGAAAACAATGTTAATCGATCTTACCGATTGCTGTCATCACGACTTGGCTGGCCCTTATCAGACTGGTGACGACCGATGATAGGGGCGTCCACCAGTCCGGGGCTCGATGTCCGAACGGCGAACACACCGTTCCCTCCGAAGAGGGACAGCTCGTCGCAGCCTTTGGAGGGCGAGAGAACCGCAACTCCGACCGGTAGTCACAAGGCTACAGCGACGAGCTCTAATATGTCTTGATCGTAGACACATCCTTGTTTATGCTACCATGGTAGCTAACCTGCGACGCGAGAAGAAAAAAGGACTGAGCTCAGGATGACACCGGAACTTATAGACGACGGTGGTCATCCGAGGTCACACGTGACTTTGTTGATATAAATATTCGACCTGCGCATGCGCGCGACGGAAGATATCCAGTGTTAAGCACTGCCTCTGGCGGTCAGTAAGGATGAAATAGAACACAGATACATTTACATCAACATAAATACATTTCAATCAGGAGAGACAAGTGAATAAGGAAAAGAAAATTGTGTGTTACAACAGATGATGTGATATTCAAGTCTTGATAGAAAGTATTTGGCCTTAATCGAGGGGTGTCATCCCCGAGCACCAGCAAGATAAATGAAATGTGTGGTGTGTTGTGAAAATTTGATAGCAGTTCTGGACATGTTGTTCTGGTTTGGGACAGACGGACTGGTTTATGTATTTACTTCACCTGTGTTTATTTATTACCTGTGTTTATTTAACACCAGAATCATGACTCTACTTGCGGCGTCATCGTTAATCTGGACCGGCCGGCCCAGAAGGACAGCGTGATAGTGGAAGTTCTGAAGAGACAAGGAGCTATTCCCTTTGTGAAAACCAACTTGCCCCAAGCCCTGTTAAAGTAAATCATCAAACGCGCTATCGCCAAGATGCGCTGCGACGTAATAGAGTGCGCAATTAAATTAGTTTTTGCATGTCGTGATAGTCGTTGCTTATCTGTTGTTTTTGTATTGTTTATTTCTTAGTTACAACTGCGGTAACCCCATCTATGGGCACACCGTGAACCCCCACAACCTCCAGAAGACCTCCGGAGGCTCCTCCGGTGGGGAGGGGGCCCTCATCGGGGGAGGAGGCTCCGTGCTTGGTTTCGGCAGTGATGCGGGGGGAAGCATCCGCATTCCCGCTTCATTTTGTGGGATCTGTGGCTTAAAGCCAACAGCGGGTCGGTTAAGGTGAGCGTCTTCCGCTTCAGTCAGTAATTTGGGTAATCACTGCACAGTCACAACATTTTGTGCTACATTTTAATTGCTTTGTTTAAGATGATGTATTTTTTTGTGTCTTGTCAGTACAGTGGGTTTCAGTCCCATTTATCGAGGGCAGAAATCGGGTAAGGTGTGTCATCGTTGCCTACTTACTTCATGTGATGTCTGAAAAACTTGGTTAACTCATTTGTTTCCCATGAAATTAGTGTCGTCGTCTCCCGGACCCATGGCGAGGGACGTGGACAGTCTGGCTCTGGGTATGCAGGCGCTGCTCTGTGACCACATGTTTTCTTTGGACCCCACTGTTCCACCCGTTCCTTTCAATATGCAGGTCTGTCCACTACAAATAAAACCTAAATGTTTTCAGAGGGATAATGCACCAGGCTGTGTCCTGTAGCTGTTTCTGAGCCAAGAAAAAGTCTGGCACATAACTGTCTGTAAAATGGCAAATTGTTGCTTTTACACGTTGGTAGGACGTTAGAAATTGACAAAGCCAAGCAAGCTGCTTTTTAATCCCTATGCTAACTAGCTCCTGGCTTCAGCTACATATTTACCATTTGCACACAATTAAGAGAAATATCAATCTTCTCATCTCTCTCGTGGCAAGACAGCAAATAAGTGTATTTCCCAAAAGATCAAATGTAAAAACAGGAATGATCAAATATAGACATAAATAGGAGAATCTAAGTAAATTGGTACAAGCATATCTTGATCAAATCACAAAAGTATTGCTGCGGAGATATCCTGGTCTACACATATTGTACAGCCTGAAGAGAACATGTTTTTTCCCCACCATAATCATTTGAATATTATTTTAAATGAAAGTGTGAATAATGACGTAAAAATGATCATTCCCTCAAAGGGTAAAATTGTTATATATCAGTCAAAGTAATCGCAATTAGATATTTGTTTTTCAAAATCGTTCAGCCCCAGCCCTGACCTCAACCCATGCAAACACGTTGAGGAACCTTATCACAAACCTAATCGCTAATGTTCATGTGGCTGAATGGGAACAAGTCAATGCAGAGAGGTTCAAAGGTCTTGAGGAAAATCTCCCCAGAAAGGTGGAGGCTGCTCTTGTACTAAGCTAGGCCTAACACGGATCACTTTATGGATGTACAGTGGCGACTTTGAGATCATAGATGCATTTCCTTTTTGACAGCTGTCGCCTTATTATACCAGTTTTCTGTTTACTTTCTAGCTACCGGAGAAGTTTGTGTGCTTCATAATGTTGTCTCATCTTACAAAGAGTGAGGAAAGGGAAATGGTCAAAACTCCACTTTTTTACAGCCTGTTTGCAAAATGTTCACTATAATGAGTTGGATTTACCTACACAATGTGCCGGGGCAACATAAAGGCACATTATTATCCATGTTTGTATTGATTTTCATCATGATTTAAAAAAATAGAAATCAGCAAACAAAGTGCTGAATTTGTGGACACGCTGACCCTAACAAATTGGATTTAAAAGGACCATGAGCAGATAAACCTCAGGCTCATTTAAGCTCACAAAGTTAACCTATCGTTCATTGTCAGTAGCAGTTCACCCATTCCTTTACCGTGCCTTAATTAACCTAGTTAAGGTGAACCAAGTTAAAGTCTTAAAATAGACAAAAAAAGCTTCCTTTGCACAAAATTGACTCGTTATGGACCAAAAATGAAACTACTTATGCGTGTTTCCACTCAGATGTCCCCCTACTGATCTGACCGAATGAAAATGTCTCGTCCTCAGATATACCAGAGCTCCAAACCGCTCAGGATCGGTTACCTAGAAAACGACGGCTACACACAACCGTCTCCAAGCATGGCCCGAGGCATCAGAGAGGTCAAAGCTCTGTTAGAGCAAGCAGGGCACACTGTAAGACACGCACTCTATGATCTACGGCCACATACAATATGTGATGTGAGCTTTTGTTTTTAATACAGTTACTATTTTCCCTCTGTTTTTTGGGCCTGTAGTTGGTGCCCTACAGCCCTCTGAAGATCGATTACGCTGTATATGAACTTCTCATGAAGGGTGTCCTAGCAGACGGAGCCACCAGCCTTCTTCAAAAACTGTGAGTTGAAGTTCTTTAAGATGCCAGTCATTTAATCAGTGTAGTCATTGTTAACAACCTAATTAATTAGATAATTGTGTGTAATTGAAGTGAAAAATGATCACAGTCATCTCAAATACTTGTGACAAGGCGGTCGTGTAATAATTGCGAGAGGCCTCGTGAAGCCGCGGGAACACTTAGTTTATTAAATGTGTACAAAATGTCTAATGTCTGATCTCCGGCACCACGTACTTTGAGTGAAATGTTTTGACCATATTATACTCACTTTGAACAGAGTGTTCTGCTGTGTGCCAATGATCCCTTATTGTTTCTATTTTAGGGAGGGGGGCCCTTTGGACCCCTGTATCAGACCACAGGTTATGCCGTACTATCTTCCTACGTGGTTGAAGAAAACTCTCTCATTCCTCCTCAAGCCCGTGGTGAGTTCCCTCCTTCTGTGACAGACATGCATAAATACGGACGAAAGAAAATATAATCCTTCCTCAGCAAGTACGATATTGATTTGAATATTTCCGTGGCAGTTATTTGATAAAACAGTTTCTGTGTGATTTAACACTTATTGTTTATGTTACACACATGACTTATGTCTTGTCTTTGGCAGTCTCCTCGTGGCTCTGCAGCCTTTAAGTCAATCTGTGGAGTTGGGTGAGAAAGTAATTCTGATTTTGTTGCTCACACGTTGCATGCAATGCACAAACATACTGATTCCTTCTGTCCCTTGTTTGTTTTTAGATCTGTTCCGGAGCTGTGGAAGCAGCACGCTGCTGTCGAGGTACTGTTAGTTGTCAGCTCACGATGCTTACGCGTGAACTAGTGCATCCGTTGGGGACATTGAATTCTCTTGTGTTTTTCATAAGGACTACATTCAGGAAACGATAGCAGAGTGGAGAAGACTCAACATCGACGTGCTGCTGTGCCCGGTGATCGGACCAGCCTTCAACTTCTTTACCTGCTGCAAGTTTTCCTTTGTGGTTACCTGAACAGTTTGTGATACCTGATACGTGAATGATTTGAGAGAAGTCTGAGATATAATAGTGTCATTCATCTATCCATCCGTTTCCGATATTTTATTAGTATTGGTTAGAGATGTTTTGTCTTGGCTGATAGTTTCAAATTGTGGATGGCTGTAATTACCAAAGAGCTAGGGAGCAGTCTGCCTGCATCATACTCACGATTAGTGTACAGATCAGTACCCAGTGTGAGACGCTGAACAACCTGTTGCTATTCTCTGTCCGTCCAGGTGTTGTCCCTTACGCGTTGCTTTACAATCTCCTCACCTTTCCCGCCGGCGTTGTTCCTGTTTCCACGGTGACGGCAGAGGATGAGGAGGAACTCAGGCACTATAAGGGCTTTCATCGGGACCACTGGGACGAGCTGTTCAAACAGGTAAGAAACACGCGTCAGCGAGAGATCCCTGATACCAAATGATGTAATACGGTAGTTTGTATAATACGGCCCTAAAAAAATACTATCATTGGGAAACTTTCTGTTTTCTGGAAGCTGTTATGTGTTTCAGACACACGATCATTTTGACCTTATTTTCTCAGTCCCCCCCCCCCCAAGCAAATGCCACTGTCTAGAGCCAGTGTTTGATTTGTCCATTATGGGTTACGGTATTCAATTTCTGCCAATAAATCCCCCTAAATGTTACACACCATTCCTTCAATCCTACAGCCATGGACAGATAGTGAGTAAAGGGCCTCATGCCACCCTTCTGGCCCCGCCCCTGAACTTCAGTCTCTCTTACAACAGTATTTATTTATTTTTCAGTTTATTTATTTTTCAGGGACAATGCACACTAATCAACAGTTACACTGTAAGTGAGCCAGAGAGGCTAATTTCCATCTGCTGTCCCCGGCCAGATGTTTCAAGGCAGCCTAAAATAACAAAATCTCAAATTGAAACGGAGTTAAAATTCATAGAGAAACAGACAGCAACATATAGACAAAACCGAAACACAGCAAAAGAAAAGTGTACGACATTAAAGCAGAGCAGACATAACAGGTTTCAGCATGCGTCACGCAGAACAGACCCACCTACAGGACAAGCACATGTAACACTGAAGCACTTCACATACACATAAAAAAAAATGGGAAAATAGCAACACTGATCAAGACAAATGCACATATAGGCAAAACAAGCAGGCAGGACAGACAGCACATCAATGCTGGCACACCTGATTGGCAACAAGCAATTTCTTGAAGTTATGCTTGAATGTTTGGTAGGTGTTTTGTGTGCGTATGTGTGGTGGCACAGCATTCCACGAGTGAGCTGCCTTCACAGAGAATGTAGATTTACTGAACGAGCTTGACCTTTGGTGGAGAAGACTGTGGTGCTTGTGGTTTGCTGACTGTTGACTGACTGGCTGTTGTGTTTGTGTTTAAGGCTGTCACTGGAGGCGAGGGTCTGCCCGTGGCGGTGCAGTGCGTCGCCCTGCCGTGGCAGGATGAGCTCTGCCTGCGCTTCATGAAGGAGGTGGAACAACTGGTGAAACAGAGCAGAAAGTAAAAGCCTGGAGGCCACAGGTGGGGCTGCTAACTCCAGGGGCTTAAAGATGAATACGCGTTGAATACACTCAGTGAATGTGAACACACTAACAACTAGCCAGTCTCGAGCATAATACCTGTTAACGGCATAAAAATAAAATGTGAGTTACAGTCAACACAAACTAAGATGGCACTTGAAAACGTAGTTGAGTGTTCTTTAAATTGTTGTTTTTTTTGTAGCCATAACACAGATTTAATACAGTTTATCTTTGAAACTGTTAAATGTAATATTCCTCTGAACTGATTGGGAAGGTTCACTCCTTCTTTGTTTGATTCTTTCATTAAAAAACATAAATTAACATATTGTTTCATCTGTATTGTATGTCGTCATATTGTGATTAAAATGCAATCGATCAAAGTGTTGCCGTCTGTCGGTGAAACGGGGCCAGTTGTCTTGCGTCTGGTTAGACTTTGTAGCCTGACCTCAAGATGAACTTGATTCATTCACCCATTTGTTAACTTTATCGCGCTGATGATTTAAAAGCTCTAGCCTGTTTGTTTTAGCTTCAGTTCGCCGACTGATCATTGTCGAAGACACACAAATCATGGAGAACTTGAAACAGTTTCTGCGGGAAATGAAGCTTGACAACTGGACAGCGGCACTGCTGACGGGTGCGGCGTGCGGGGCTGGAGCTCTGGTGCTGCTGGTGCAGAAGGTCTGCAGACACCAAGAGGTGAAGGACAAGATCCAGAGAGCCAGAAACCGGAGAGCCGACAGCCTGCAGCGAGCCGAGCAGGCGGTGCTGCAGTACAAGACGTCGGTGAGAGTTGGGACAATTGTTTGGACGGTGTAGCGCTAGACATTCCTGCAGCTATCTACGTTGTTGCAGTCACCAAAGTGGTTAGCTAGTAGCTCCGAGTAGCTAGCATTCACGGGAGAAAAATAACAGACCGCCATTGTTTCTTTGGTCTGGGAACACACTCGCGACCGTTTATTATGCACAACAGCACCCCAGTGCACACATCCTCCCACGTGACATCACTGCACAGGCCACTCAGCATGGCTTTGCTACCCATATAAGGAATATGCTCAACAGATGGGAAGTTATAATACACTTTTAAAGAACGTCCTTTTAATTCAGACCTATACGTTCATCAGTGTTTGGCGTGAATGACAAATGACTTCATTTGTTGTCAACACGCTTGTGAGCTTTGGGGAATGTTATTATGCGCATCTGCCATATCTTCTCATGACATTTGTTTTTTATTTGACATAGCAGGTGGCGCTCACCAATACTATTTAGCTTTTAATAGATGATGCTTTGCTATTCTTGTTGTAATACTTGCTGGTCTGGTCATTATTGGTGATACAAGTTATCAGTTTCGTCACTTGTTCAATTCATCCTGCCACATTTATACATTTTTACTAAGTGTTTAACTGAAGAAAAAAAAGAACGAAGACATATAACACAAAATAAACAAAATTCTTAAAAAAAATCCACATTTCCACGGTTTTGTCCACATTTCCTTTTGTTTCCTTTTGGATTCTACACCGTTTTGAGATTTGACTCCTGTCACTCTTTCCATTTTATCGAAATAGTATTTGTTGCTTCCGTGTTTTTCATCTGTGCAGAACTTTCAGCTAATTTTGAAAAATAATTATTGCGTGTGTGAATTCATTTCCCACACATTTGTTACTGTGTATGTAATTGTGTGTGTGTGTGCGTGTGTGTGTGTGTCCTCCAGCATCCAGGGACCGACGCTGCTCTCATCTTGGCGATGTCTCTGTCTGAGTTGACAAATAACCTGCAGGAAGGCTTGCTGAGCCCCGAGGACGTGTTTTACTCCTACATGGAAAAGGTTCAAACCCAAATAACACCAATCATTATTCACATACCATCGCAGAACAATCATGTACATAAAGATATAAAGAGCAGTGTTATAATTGACGGTTCTCATGACAGAAATTAATTAATCATTAACCCTACAAACTGTACAAAGGGATTTACGTCTCATAGTTACCAAGTAAATATTGATCCACTTGCTTGCACATTGCTTACTTGATTTTCATGTTCTACAAAACCGGCTTTTGGAGGAAAGACATTCATACGAACCCGTCTCTGCTGTTTTTTTGTTTCTTTTCCCACAGACTCTGGATGTAAACAAAGATCTGAACTGCTGCACAGGGATCTTGCTGGAGAGCTTTGATCAGCTGAAAACTGTTGCTCCCAAGAAGGAAAGCCTCTTGTATGGAGTTCCAGTTAGCATCAAAGAAAACTACGCATACAAGGTATTTAGTAGTTGTTTTCATGCCTGCACTTTTAGGTCGATGGATAGAAACATTTTTTGGATCCTGAAGGGTAAATTTGTTTACATGTTAGCATTATGTGCGCCTCTAGAACACAGATACATTTACATCAACATAAATACATTTCAATCAGGAGAGACAAGTGAATAAGGAAAAGAAAATTGTGTGTTACAACAGATGATGTGATATTCAAGTCTTGATAGAAAGTATTTGGCCTTAATCGAGGGGTGTCATCCCCGAGCACCAGCAAGATAAATGAAATGTGTGGTGTGTTGAGAAAATTTGATAGCAGTTCTGGACATGTTGTTCTGGTTTGGGACAGACGGACTGGTTTATGTATTTACTTCACCTGTGTTTATTTATTACCTGTGTTTATTTAACACCAGAATCATGACTCTACTTGCGGCGTCATCGTTAATCTGGACCGGCCGGCCCAGAAGGACAGCGTGATAGTGGAAGTTCTGAAGAGACAAGGAGCTATTCCCTTTGTGAAAACCAACTTGCCCCAAGCCCTGTTAAAGTAAATCATCAAACGAGCTATCGCCAAGATGCGCTGCGACGTAATAGAGTGCGCAATTAAATTAGTTTTTGCATGTCGTGATAGTCGTTGCTTATCTGTTGTTTTTGTATTGTTTATTTCTTAGTTACAACTGCGGTAACCCCATCTATGGGCAGACCGTGAACCCCCACAACCTCCAGAAGACCTCCGGAGGCTCCTCCGGTGGGGAGGGGGCCCTCATCGGGGGAGGAGGCTCCGTGCTTGGTTTCGGCAGTGATTTGGGGGGAAGCATCCGCATTCCCGCTTCATTTTGTGGGATCTGTGGCTTAAAGCCAACAGCGGGTCGGTTAAGGTGAGCGTCTTCCGCTTCAGTCAGTAATTTGGGTAATCACTGCACAGTCACAACATTTTGTGCTACATTTTAATTGCTTTGTTTAAGATGATGTATTTTTTTGTGTCTTGTCAGTACAGTGGGTTTGAGTCCCATTTATCGAGGGCAGAAATCGGGTAAGTTACAGGTGTATCATCGTTGCCTACTTACTTCATGTGATGTCTGAAAAACTTGGTTAACTCATTTGTTTCCCATGAAATTAGTGTCGTCGTCTCCCGGACCCATGGCGAGGGACGTGGACAGTCTGGCTCTGGGTATGCAGGCGCTGCTCTGTGACCACATGTTTTCTTTGGACCCCACTGTTCCACCCGTTCCTTTCAATATGCAGGTCTGTCCACTACAAATAAAACCTAAATGTTTTCAGAGGGATAATGCACCAGGCTGTGTCCTGTAGCTGTTTCTGAGCCAAGAAAAAGTCTGGCACATAACCGTCTGTAAAATGGC
Organism: Melanostigma gelatinosum; assembly: GCF_949748355.1. NCBI lineage: Eukaryota > Metazoa > Chordata > Actinopteri > Perciformes > Zoarcidae > Melanostigma > Melanostigma gelatinosum. The sequence goes on from NC_136637.1 coordinate 24,814,989, forward strand.
AAATTGTTGCTTTTACACGTTGGTAGGACGTTAGAAATTGACAAAGCCAAGCAAGCTGCTTTTTAATCCCTATGCTAACTAGCTCCTGGCTTCAGCTACATATTTACCATTTGCACACAATTAAGAGAAATATCAATCTTCTCATCTCTCTCGTGGCAAGAAAGCAAATAAGTGTATTTCCCAAAAGATCAAATGTAAAAACAGGAATGATCAAATATAGACATAAATAGGAGAATCTAAGTAAATTGGTACAAGCATATCTTGATCAAATCACAAAAGTATTGCTGCAGAGATATCCTGGTCTACACATATTGTACAGCCTGAAGAGAACATGTTTTTTCCCCACCATAATCATTTGAATATTATTTTAAATGAAAGTGTGAATAATGACGTAAAAATGATCATTCCCTCAAAGGGTAAAATTGTTATATATCAGTCAAAGTAATCGCAATTAGATATTTGTTTTTCAAAATCGTTGAAGCCCCAGCCCTGACCTCAACCCCAGCAAACACGTTGAGGAACCTTATCACAAACCTAATCGCTAATGTTCATGTGGCTGAATGGGAACAAGTCAATGCAGAGAGGTTCAAAGGTCTTGAGGAAAATCTCCCCAGAAAGGTGGAGGCTGCTCTTGTACTAAGCTAGGCCTAACACGGATCACTTTATGGATGTACAGTGGCGACTTTGAGATCATAGATGCATTTCCTTTTTGACAGCTGTCGCCTTAATATACCAGTTTTCTGTTTACTTTCTAGCTACCGGAGAAGTTTGTGTGCTTCATAATGTTGTCTCATCTTACAAAGAGTGAGGAAAGGGAAATGGTCAAAACTCCACTTTTTTACAGCCTGTTTGCAAAATGTTCACTATAATGAGTTGGATTTACCTACACAATGTGCCGGGGCAACATAAAGGCACATTATTATCCATGTTTGTATTGATTTTCATCATGATTTAAAAAAATAAAAATCAGCAAACAAAGTGCTGAATTTGTGGACACGCTGACCCTAACAAATTGGATTTAAAAGGACCATGAGCAGATAAACCTCAGGCTCATTTAAGCTCACAAAGTTAACCTATCGTTCATTGTCAGTAGCAGTTCACCCATTCCTTTACCGTGCCTTAATTAACCTAGTTAAGGTGAACCAAGTTAAAGTCTTAAAATAGACAAAAAAAGCTTCCTTTGAACAAAATTGACTCGTTATGGACCAAAAATGAAACTACTTATGCGTGTTTCCACTCAGATGTCCCCCTACTGATCTGACCGAATGAAAATGTCTCGTCCTCAGATATACCAGAGCTCCAAACCGCTCAGGATCGGTTACCTAGAAAACGACGGCTACACACAACCGTCTCCAAGCATGGCCCGAGGCATCAGAGAGGTCAAAGCTCTGTTAGAGCAAGCAGGGCACACTGTAAGACACGCACTCTATGATCTACGGCCACATACAATATGTGATGTGAGCTTTTGTTTTTAATACAGTTACTATTTTCCCTCTGTTTTTTGGGCCTGTAGTTGGTGCCCTACAGCCCTCTGAAGATCGATTACGCTGTATATGAACTTCTCATGAAGGGTGTCCTAGCAGACGGAGCCACCAGCCTTCTTCAAAAACTGTGAGTTGAAGTTCTTTAAGATGCCAGTCATTTAATCAGTGTAGTCATTGTTAACAACCTAATTAATTAGATAATTGTGTGTAATTGAAGTGAAAAATTATCACAGTCATCTCAAATACTTGTGACAAGGCGGTCGTGTAATAATTGCGAGAGGCCTCGTGAAGCCGCGGGAACACTTAGTTTATTAAATGTGTACAAAATGTCTAATGTCTGATCTCCGGCACCACGTACTTTGAGTGAAATGTTTTGACCATATTATACTCACTTTGAACAGAGTGTTCTGCTGTGTGCCAATGATCCCTTATTGTTTCTATTTTAGGGAGGGGGGCCCTTTGGACCCCTGTATCAGACCACAGGTTATGCCGTACTATCTTCCTACGTGGTTGAAGAAAACTCTCTCATTCCTCCTCAAGCCCGTGGTGAGTTCCCTCCTTCTGTGACAGACATGCATAAATACGGACGAAAGAAAATATAATCCTTCCTCAGCGAGTACGATATTGATTTGAATATTTCCGTGGCAGTTATTTGATAAAACAGTTTCTGTGTGATTTAACACTTATTGTTTATGTTACACACATGACTTATGTCTTGTCTTTGGCAGTCTCCTCGTGGCTCTGCAGCCTTTAAGTCAATCTGTGGAGTTGGGTGAGAAAGTAATTCTGAATTTGTTGCTCACACGTTGCATGCAATGCACAAACATACTGATTCCTTCTGTGCCTTGTTTGTTTTTAGATCTGTTCCGGAGCTGTGGAAGCAGCACGCTGCTGTCGAGGTACTGTTAGTTGTCAGCTCACGATGCTTACGCGTGAACTAGTGCATCCGTTGGGGACATTGAATTCTCTTGTGTTTTTCATAAGGACTACATTCAGGAAACGATAGCAGAGTGGAGAAGACTCAACATCGACGTGCTGCTGTGCCCGGTGATCGGACCAGCCTTCAACTTCTTTACCTGCTGCAAGTTTTCCTTTGTGGTTACCTGAACAGTTTGTGATACCTGATACGTGAATGATTTGAGAGAAGTCTGAGATATAATAGTGTCATTCATCTATCCATCCGTTTCCGATATTTTATTAGTATTGGTTAGAGATGTTTTGTCTTGGCTGATAGTTTCAAATTGTGGATGGCTGTAATTACCAAAGAGCTAGGGAGCAGTCTGCCTGCATCATACTCACGATTAGTGTACAGATCAGTACCCAGTGTGAGACGCTGAACAACCTGTTGCTATTCTCTGTCCGTCCAGGTGTTGTCCCTTACGCGTTGCTTTACAATCTCCTCACCTTTCCCGCCGGCGTTGTTCCTGTTTCCACGGTGACGGCAGAGGATGAGGAGGAACTCAGGCACTATAAGGGCTTTCATCGGGACCACTGGGACGAGCTGTTCAAACAGGTAAGAAACACGCGTCAGCGAGAGATCCCTGATACCAAATGATGTAATACGGTAGTTTGTATAATACGGCCCTAAAAAAATACTATCATTGGGAAACTTTCTGTTTTCTGGAAGCTGTTATGTGTTTCAGACACACGATCATTTTGACCTTATTTTCTCAGTCCCCCCCCCCCCAAGCAAATGCCACTGTCTAGAGCCAGTGTTTGATTTGTCCATTCTGGGTTACGGTATTCAATTTCTGCCAATAAATCCCCCTAAATGTTACACACCATTCCTTCAATCCTACAGCCATGGACAGATAGTGAGTAAAGGGCCTCATGCCACCCTTCTGGCCCCGCCCCTGAACTTCAGTCTCTCTTACAACAGTATTTATTTATTTTTCAGTTTATTTATTTTTCAGGGACAATGCACACTAATCAACAGTTACACTGTAAGTGAGCCAGAGAGGCTAATTTCCATCTGCTGTCCCCGGCCAGATGTTTCAAGGCAGCCTAAAATAACAAAATCTCAAATTGAAACGGAGTTAAAATTCATAGAGAAACAGACAGCAACATATAGACAAAACCGAAACACAGCAAAAGAAAAGTGTACGACATTAAAGCAGAGCAGACATAACAGGTTTCAGCATGCGTCACGCAGAACAGACCCACCTACAGGACAAGCACATGTAACACTGAAGCACTTCACATACACATAAAAAAAAATGGGAAAATAGCAACACTGATCAAGACAAATGCACATATAGGCAAAACAAGCAGGCAGGACAGACAGCACATCAATGCTGGCACACCTGATTGGCAACAAGCAATTTCTTGAAGTTATGCTTGAATGTTTGGTAGGTGTTTTGTGTGCGTATGTGTGGTGGCACAGCATTCCACGAGTGAGCTGCCTTCACAGAGAATGTAGATTTACTGAACGAGCTTGACCTTTGGTGGAGAAGACTGTGGTGCTTGTGGTTTGCTGACTGTTGACTGACTGGCTGTTGTGTTTAAGGCTGTCACTGGAGGCGAGGGTCTGCCCGTGGCGGTGCAGTGCGTCGCCCTGCCGTGGCAGGATGAGCTCTGCCTGCGCTTCATGAAGGAGGTGGAACAACTGGTGAAACAGAGCAGAAAGTAAAAGCCTGGAGGCCACAGGTGGGGCTGCTAACTCCAGGGGCTTAAAGATGAATACGCGTTGAATACACTCAGTGAATGTGAACACACTAACAACTAGCCAGTCTCGAGCATAATACCTGTTAACGGCATAAAAATAAAATGTGAGTTACAGTCAACACAAACTAAGATGGCACTTGAAAACGTAGTTGAGTGTTCTTTAAATTGTTGTTTTTTTTGTAGCCATAACACAGATTTAATACAGTTTATCTTTGAAACTGTTAAATGTAATATTCCTCTGAACTGATTGGGAAGGTTCACTCCTTCTTTGTTTGATTCTTTCATTAAAAAACATAAATTAACATATTGTTTCATCTGTATTGTATGTCGTCATATTGTGATTAAAATGCAATCGATCAAAGTGTTGCCGTCTGTCGGTGAAACGGGGCCAGTTGTCTTGCGTCTGGTTAGACTTTGTAGCCTGACCTCAAGATGAACTTGATTCATTCACCCATTTGTTAACTTTATCGCGCTGATGATTTAAAAGCTCTAGCCTGTTAGTTTTAGCTTCAGTTCGCCGACTGATCATTGTCGAAGACACACAAATCATGGAGAACTTGAAACAGTTTCTGCGGGAAATGAAGCTTGACAACTGGACAGCGGTACTGCTGACGGGTGCGGCGTGCGGGGCTGGAGCTCTGGTGCTGCTGGTGCAGAAGGTCTGCAGACACCAAGAGGTGAAGGACAAGATCCAGAGAGCCAGAAACCGGAGAGCCGACAGCCTGCAGCGAGCCGAGCAGGCGGTGCTGCAGTACAAGACGTCGGTGAGAGTTGGGACAATTGTTTGGATGGTGTAGCGCTAGACATTCCTGCAGCTATCTACGTTGTTGCAGTCACCAAAGTGGTTAGCTAGTAGCTCCGAGTAGCTAGCATTCACGGGAGAAAAATAACAGACCGCCATTGTTTCTTTGGTCTGGGAACACACTCGCGACCGTTTATTATGCACAACAGCACCCCAGTGCACACATCCTCCCACGTGACATCACTGCACAGGCCACTCAGCATGGCTTTGCTACCCATATAAGGAATATGCTCAACAGATGGGAAGTTATAATACACTTTTAAAGAACGTCCTTTTAATTCAGACCTATACGTTCATCAGTGTTTGGCGTGAATGACAAATGACTTCATTTGTTGTCAACACGCTTGTGAGCTTTGGGGAATGTTATTATGCGCATCTGCCATATCTTCTCATGACATTTGTTTTTTATTTGACATAGCAGGTGGCGCTCACCAATACTATTTAGCTTTTAATAGATGATGCTTTGCTATTCTTGTTGTAATACTTGCTGGTCTGGTCATTATTGGTGATACAAGTTATCAGTTTCGTCACTTGTTCAATTCATCCTGCCACATTTATACATTTTTACTAAGTGTTTAACTGAAGAAAAAAAAGAACGAAGACATATAACACAAAATAAACAAAATTCTTAAAAAAAATCCACATTTCCACGGTTTTGTCCACATTTCCTTTTGTTTCCTTTTGGATTCTACACCGTTTTGAGATTTGACTCCTGTCACTCTTTCCATTTTATCGAAATAGTATTTGTTGCTTCCGTGTTTTTCATCTGTGCAGAACTTTCAGCTAATTTTGAAAAATAATTATTGTGTGTGTGAATTCATTTCCCACACATTTGTTACTGTGTATGTAATTGTGTGTGTGTGTGCGTGTGTGTGTGTGTCCTCCAGCATCCAGGGACCGACGCTGCTCTCATCTTGGCGATGTCTCTGTCTGAGTTGACAAATAACCTGCAGGAAGGCTTGCTGAGCCCCGAGGACGTGTTTTACTCCTACATGGAAAAGGTTCAAACCCAAATAACACCAATCATTATTCACATACCATCGCAGAACAATCATGTACATAAAGATATAAAGAGCAGTGTTATAATTGACGGTTCTCATGACAGAAATTAATTAATCATTAACCCTACAAACTGTACAAAGGGATTTACGTCTCATAGTTACCAAGTAAATATTGATCCACTTGCTTGCACATTGCTTACTTGATTTTCATGTTCTACAAAACCGGCTTTTGGAGGAAAGACATTCATACGAACCCGTCTCTGCTGTTTTTTTGTTTCTTTTCCCACAGACTCTGGATGTAAACAAAGATCTGAACTGCTGCACAGGGATCTTGCTGGAGAGCTTTGATCAGCTGAAAACTGTTGCTCCCAAGAAGGAAAGCCTCTTGTATGGAGTTCCAGTTAGCATCAAAGAAAACTACGCATACAAGGTATTTAGTAGTTGTTTTCATGCCTGCACTTTTAGGTCGATGGATAGAAACATTTTTTGGATCCTGAAGGGTAAATTTGTTTACATGTTAGCATTATGTGCGCCTCTAGAACACAGATACATTTACATCAACATAAATACATTTCAATCAGGAGAGACAAGTGAATAAGGAAAAGAAAATTGTGTGTTACAACAGATGATGTGATATTCAAGTCTTGATAGAAAGTATTTGGCCTTAATCGAGGGGTGTCATCCCCGAGCACCAGCAAGATAAATGAAATGTGTGGTGTGTTGAGAAAATTTGATAGCAGTTCTGGACATGTTGTTCTGGTTTGGGACAGACGGACTGGTTTATGTATTTACTTCACCTGTGTTTATTTATTACCTGTGTTTATTTAACACCAGAATCATGACTCTACTTGCGGCGTCATCGTTAATCTGGACCGGCCGGCCCAGAAGGACAGCGTGATAGTGGAAGTTCTGAAGAGACAAGGAGCTATTCCCTTTGTGAAAACCAACTTGCCCCAAGCCCTGTTAAAGTAAATCATCAAACGAGCTATCGCCAAGATGCGCTGCGACGTAATAGAGTGCGCAATTAAATTAGTTTTTGCATGTCGTGATAGTCGTTGCTTATCTGTTGTTTTTGTATTGTTTATTTCTTAGTTACAACTGCGGTAACCCCATCTATGGGCAGACCGTGAACCCCCACAACCTCCAGAAGACCTCCGGAGGCTCCTCCGGTGGGGAGGGGGCCCTCATCGGGGGAGGAGGCTCCGTGCTTGGTTTCGGCAGTGATTTGGGGGGAAGCATCCGCATTCCCGCTTCATTTTGTGGGATCTGTGGCTTAAAGCCAACAGCGGGTCGGTTAAGGTGAGCGTCTTCCGCTTCAGTCAGTAATTTGGGTAATCACTGCACAGTCACAACATTTTGTGCTACATTTTAATTGCTTTGTTTAAGATGATGTATTTTTTTGTGTCTTGTCAGTACAGTGGGTTTGAGTCCCATTTATCGAGGGCAGAAATCGGGTAAGTTACAGGTGTATCATCGTTGCCTACTTACTTCATGTGATGTCTGAAAAACTTGGTTAACTCATTTGTTTCCCATGAAATTAGTGTCGTCGTCTCCCGGACCCATGGCGAGGGACGTGGACAGTCTGGCTCTGGGTATGCAGGCGCTGCTCTGTGACCACATGTTTTCTTTGGACCCCACTGTTCCACCCGTTCCTTTCAATATGCAGGTCTGTCCACTACAAATAAAACCTAAATGTTTTCAGAGGGATAATGCACCAGGCTGTGTCCTGTAGCTGTTTCTGAGCCAAGAAAAAGTCTGGCACATAACCGTCTGTAAAATGGCAAATTGTTGCTTTTACACGTTGGTAGGACGTTAGAAATTGACAAAGCCAAGCAAGCTGCTTTTTAATCCCTATGCTAACTAGCTCCTGGCTTCAGCTACATATTTACCATTTGCACACAATTAAGAGAAATATCAATCTTCTCATCTCTCTCGTGGCAAGAAAGCAAATAAGTGTATTTCCCAAAAGATCAAATGTAAAAACAGGAATGATCAAATATAGACATAAATAGGAGAATCTAAGTAAATTGGTACAAGCATATCTTGATCAAATCACAAAAGTATTGCTGCAGAGATATCCTGGTCTACACATATTGTACAGCCTGAAGAGAACATGTTTTTTCCCCACCATAATCATTTGAATATTATTTTAAATGAAAGTGTGAATAATGACGTAAAAATGATCATTCCCTCAAAGGGTAAAATTGTTATATATCAGTCAAAGTAATCGCAATTAGATATTTGTTTTTCAAAATCGTTGAAGCCCCAGCCCTGACCTCAACCCCAGCAAACACGTTGAGGAACCTTATCACAAACCTAATCGCTAATGTTCATGTGGCTGAATGGGAACAAGTCAATGCAGAGAGGTTCAAAGGTCTTGAGGAAAATCTCCCCAGAAAGGTGGAGGCTGCTCTTGTACTAAGCTAGGCCTAACACGGATCACTTTATGGATGTACAGTGGCGACTTTGAGATCATAGATGCATTTCCTTTTTGACAGCTGTCACCTTATTATACCAGTTTTCTGTTTACTATCTAGCTACCGGAGAAGTTTGTGTGCTTCATAATGTTGTCTCATCTTACAAAGAGTGAGGAAAGGGAAATGGTCAAAACTCCACTTTTTTACAGCCTGTTTGCAAAATGTTCACTATAATGAGTTGGATTTACCTACACAATGTGCCGGGGCAACATAAAGGCACATTATTATCCATGTTTGTATTGATTTTCATCATGATTTAAAAAAATTAAAATCAGCAAACAAAGTGCTGAATTTGTGGACACGCTAACCCTAACAAATTGGATTTAAAAGGACCATGAGCAGATAAACCTCAGGCTCATTTAAGCTCACAAAGTTAACCTATCGTTCATTGTCAGTAGCAGTTCACCCATTCCTTTACCGTGCCTTAATTAACCTAGTTAAGGTGAACCAAGTTAAAGTCTTAAAATAGACAAAAAAAGCTTCCTTTGAACAAAATTGACTCGTTATGGACCAAAAATGAAACTACTTATGCGTGTTTCCACTCAGATGTCCCCCTACTGATCTGACCGAATGAAAATGTCTCGTCCTCAGATATACCAGAGCTCCAAACCGCTCAGGATCGGTTACCTAGAAAACGACGGCTACACACAACCGTCTCCAAGCATGGCCCGAGGCATCAGAGAGGTCAAAGCTCTGTTAGAGCAAGCAGGGCACACTGTAAGACACGCACTCTATGATCTACGGCCACATACAATATGTGATGTGAGCTTTTGTTTTTAATACAGTTACTATTTTCCCTCTGTTTTTTGGGCCTGTAGTTGGTGCCCTACAGCCATCTGAAGATCGATTACGCTGTACATGAACTTTTCATAAAGGGTGTCCTAGCAGACGGAGCCACCAGCCTTCTTCAAAAACTGTGAGTTGAAGTTCTTTAAGATGCCAGTCATTTAATCAGTGTAGTCATTATTAACAACCTAATTAATTAGATAATTGTGTGTAATTGAAGTGAAAAATGATCACAGTCATCTCAAATACTTGTGACAAGGCGGTCGTGTAATAATTGCGAGAGGCCTCGTGAAGCCGCGGGAACACTTAGTTTATTAAATGTGTACAAAATGTCTGATCTCCGGCACCACGTACTTTGAGTGAAATGTTTTGACCATATTATACCCACTTTGAACAGAGTGTTCTGCTGTGTGCCAATGATCCCTTATTGTTTCTATTTTAGGGAGGGGGGCCCTTTGGACCCCTGTCTCAGACCACAGGTTATGCCGTACTATCTTCCTACGTGGTTGAAGAAAACTCTCTCATTCCTCCTCAAGCCCGTGGTGAGTTCCCTCCTTCTGTGACAGACATGCATAAATACAGACGAAAGAAAATATAATCCTTCCTCAGCGAGTACGATATTGATTTGAATATTTCCTTGGCAGTTATTTGACAAAACAGTTGCTGTGTGATTTAACACTTATTGTTTATGTTACACACATGACTTATGTCTTGTCTTTGGCAGTCTCCTCGTGGCTCTGCAGCCTTTAAGTCAATCTGTGGAGTTGGGTGAGAAAGTAATTCTGATTTTGTTGCTCACACGTTGCATGCAATGCACAAACATACTGATTCCTTCTGTGCCTTGTTTGTTTTTAGATCTGTTCCGGAGCTGTGGAAGCAGCACGCTGCTGTCGAGGTACTGTTAGTTGTCAGCTCACGATGCTTACGCGTGAACTAGTGCATCCGTTGGGGACATTGAATTCTCTTGTGTTTTTCATAAGGACTACATTCAGGAAACGATAGCAGAGTGGAGAAGACTCAACATCGACGTGCTGCTGTGCCCGGTGATCGGACCAGCCTTCAACTTCTTTACCTGCTGCAAGTTTTCCTTTGTGGTTACCTGAACAGTTTGTGATACCTGATACGTGAATGATTTGAGAGAAGTCTGAGATATAATAGTGTCATTCATCTATTCATCCGTTTCCGATATTTTATTAGTATTGGTTAGAGATGTTTTGTCTTGGCTGATAGTTTCAAATTGTGGATGGCTATAATTACCAAAGAGCTAGGGAGCAGTCTGCCTGCATCATACTCACGATTAGTGTACAGATCAGTACCCAGTGTGAGACGCTGAACAACCTGTTGCTATTCTCTGTCCGTCCAGGTGTTGTCCCTTACTCAGCGCTTTACAATCTCCTCACCTTTCCCGCCGGCGTTGTTCCTGTTTCCACGGTGACGGCAGAGGATGAGGAGGAACTCAGGCACTATAAGGGCTTTCATCAGGACCACTGGGACGAGCTGTTCAAACAGGTAAGAAACATGCGTCAGCGAGAGATCCCTGATACCAAATGATGTAATACGGTAGTTTGTATAATACGGCCCTAAAAAAATACGATCATTGGGAAACTTTCTGTTTTCTGGAAGCTGTTATGTGTTTCAGACACACGATCATTTTGACCTTATTTTCTCAGTTCCCCTCCAACTTGAACCCCCCCCCCAAGCAAATGGCACTGTCTAGAGCCAGTGTTTGATTTGTCCATTCTGGGTTACGGTATTCAATTTCTGCCAATAAATCCCCCTAAATGTTACACACCATTCCTTCAATCCTACAGCCATGGACAGATAGTGAGTAAAGGGCCTCATGCCACCCTTCTGGCCCCGCCCCTGAACTTCAGTCTCTCTTACAACAGTATTTATTTATTTTTCAGTTTATTTATTTTTCAGGGACAATGCACACTAATCAACAGTTACACTGTAAGTGAGCCAGAGAGGCTAATTTCCATCTGCTGTCCCTGGCCAGATGTTTCAAGGCAGCCTAAAATAACAAAATCTCAAATTGAAACGGAGTTAAAATTCATAGAGAAACAGACAGCAACATATAGACAAAACCGAAACACAGCAAAAGAAAAGTGTACGACATTAAAGCAGAGCAGACATAACAGGTTTCAGCATGCGTCACGCAGAACAGACCCACCTACAGGACAAGCACATGTAACACTGAAGCACTTCACATACACATAAAAAAAAATGGGAAAATAGCAACACTGATCAAGACAAATGCACATATAGGCAAAACAAGCAGGCAGGACAGACAGCACATCAATGCTGGCACACCTGATTGGCAACAAGCAATTTCTTGAAGTTATGCTTGAATGTTTGGTAGGTGTTTTGTGTGCGTATGTGTGGTGGCACAGCATTCCACGAGTGAGCTGCCTTCACAGAGAATGTAGATTTACTGAACGAGCTTGACCTTTGGTGGAGAAGACTGTGGTGCTTGTGGTTTGCTGACTGTTGACTGACTGGCTGTTGTGTTTGTGTTTAAGGCTGTCACTGGAGGCGAGGGTCTGCCCGTGGCGGTGCAGTGCGTCGCCCTGCCGTGGCAGGATGAGCTCTGCCTGCGCTTCATGAAGGAGGTGGAACAACTGGTGAAACAGAGCAGAAAGTAAAAGCCTGGAGGCCACAGGTGGGGCTGCTAACTCCAGGGGCTTAAAGATGAATACGCTTTGAATACACTCAGTGAATGTGAACACACTAACAACTAGCCAGTCTCGAGCATAATACCTGTTAACGGCATAAAAATAAAATGTGAGTTACAGTCAACACAAACTAAGATGGCACTAGAAAACGTAGTTGAGTGTTCTTTAAATTCTTGTTTTTTTGTAGCCATAACACAGATTTAATACAGTTTATCTTTGAAACTGTTAAATGTAATATTCCTCTGAACTGATTGGGAAGGTTCACTCCTTCTTTGTTTGATTCTTTCATTAAAAAACATCAATTAACATATTGTTTCATCTGTATTGTATGTCGTCATATTGTGATTAAAATGCAATCGATCAAAGTGTTGCCGTCTGTCGGTGAAACAGGGCCAGTTGTCTTGCGTCTGGTTAGACTTTGTAGCCTGACCTCAAGATGAACTCCAGAAGCGTCTTAAACTTTACTGTCAAATAAAATGTGAAACGAGTGACTGAATAAAGTGTGGCCTGTAAACCTACTCACCCCTGACTTTAAAAAAAAAAGGGATTTATAAAAAATGAAGAGATGAATCCTCCTGCATACACTGGTCTGCCAGCTGAGGAATTTTGAGCATTTTAGAATTATTTTCTTGATTATTCCTTTATTGTATTGTTTAGATAAAATGTCTCACTTGAAGCAGCACTGGCGCCCTCTGCCTTGCAACTGACAACATCTCGAACTCTAAACCTTCAATCCGGGTTCCTCCCGGTGGGTAATTTGAGGGAATTGATCACCAATTAACCAATAAACCGCACCCATTTGTTAACTTTATCGCGCTGATGATTTAAAAGCTCTAGCCTGTTAGTTTTAGCTTCAGTTCGCCGACTGATCATTGTCGAAGACACACAAATCATGGAGAACTTGAAACAGTTTCTGCGGGAAATGAAGCTTGACAACTGGACAGCGGCACTGCTGACGGGTGCGGCGTGCGGGGCTGGAGCTCTGGTGCTGCTGGTGCAGAAGGTCTGCAGACACCAAGAGGTGAAGGACAAGATCCAGAGAGCCAGAAACCGGAGAGCCGACAGCCTGCAGCGAGCCGAGCAGGCGGTGCTGCAGTACAAGACGTCGGTGAGAGTTGGGACAATTGTTTGGATGGTGTAGCGCTAGACATTCCTGCAGCTATCTACGTTGTTGCAGTCACCAAAGTGGTTAGCTAGTAGCTCCGAGTAGCTGGCATTCACGGGAGAAAAATAACAGACCGCCATTGTTTCTTTGGTCTGGGAACACACTCGCGACCGTTTATTATGCACATGCGCACAACAGCACCCCAGTGCACACATCCTCCCACGTGACATCACTGCACAGGCCACTCAGCATGGCTTTGCTACCCATATAAGGAATATGCTCAACAGATGGGAAGTTATAATACACTTTTAAAGAACGTCCTTTTAATTCAGACCTATACGTTCATCAGTGTTTGGCGTGAATGACAAATGACTTAATTTGTTGTCAACACGCTTGTGAGCTTTGGGGAATGTTATTATGCGCATCTGCCATATCTTCTCATGACATTTGTTTTTTATTTGACATAGCAGGTGGCGCTCACCAATACTATTTAGCTTTTAATAGATGATGCTTTGCTATTCTTGTTGTAATACTTGCTGGTCTGGTCATTATTGGTGATACAAGTTATCAGTTTCGTCACTTGTTCAATTCATCCTGCCACATTTATACATTTTTACTAAGTGTTTAACTGAAGAAAAAAAAGAACGAAGACATATAACACAAAAGAAACAAAATTCTTTAAAAAAATCCACATTTCCACGGTTTTGTCCACATTTACTTTTGTTTCCTTTTGGATTTTACACCGTTTTGAGATTTGACTCCTGTCACTCTTTCCATTTTATCGAAATAGTATTTGTTGCTTCCGTGTTTTTCATCTGTGCAGAACTTTCAGCTCATTTTGAAAAATAATTATTGCGTGTGTGAATTCATTTCCCACACATTTGTTACTGTGTATGTAATTGTGTGTGTGTGTGTGTGTGTGTGTGTGTCCTCCAGCATCCAGGGACCGACGCTGCTCTCATCTTGGCGATGTCTCTGTCTGAGTTGACAAATAACCTGCAGGAAGGCTTGCTGAGCCCCGAGGACGTGTTTTACTCCTACATGGAAAAGGTTCAAACCCAAATAATACCAATCATTATTCACATACCATCGCAGAACAATCATGTACATAAAGATATAAAGAGCAGTGTTATAATTGACGGTTCTCATGACAGAAATGAATTAATCATTAACCCTACAAACTGTACAAAGGGACTTACGTCTCATAGTTACCAAGTAAATGTTGATCCACTTGCTTACACATTGCTTACTTGATTTTCATGTTCTACAAAACCGGCTTTTGGAGGAAAGACATTCATACGAACCCGTCTCTGCTGTTTTTTTGTTTCTTTTCCCACAGACTCTGGATGTAAACAAAGATCTGAACTGCTGCACAGGGATCTTGCTGGAGAGCTTTGATCAGCTGAAAACTGTTGCTCCCAAGAAGGAAAGCCTCTTGTATGGAGTTCCAGTTAGCATCAAAGAAAACTATGCATACAAGGTATTTAGTAGTTGTTTTCATGCCTGCACTTTTAGGTCGATGGATAGAAACATTTTTTGGATCCTGAAGGGTAAATTTGTTTACATATTAGCATTATGTGCGCCTCTAGAACACAGATACATTTACATCAACATAAATACATTTCAATCAGGAGAGACAAGTGAATAAGGAAAAGAAAATTGTGTGATACAACAGATGATGTGATATTCAAGTCTTGATAGAAAGTATTTGGCCTTAATCGAGGGGTGTCATCCCCGAGCACCAGCAAGATAAATGAAATGTGTGGTGTGTTGAGAAAATTTGATAGCAGTTCTGGACATGTTCTGGTTTGGGACAGACGGACTGGTTTATGTATTTACTTCACCTGTGTTTATTTATTACCTGTGTTTATTTAACACCAGAATCATGACTCTACTTGCGGCGTCATCGTTAATCTGGACCGGCCGGCCCAGAAGGACAGCGTGATAGTGGAAGTTCTGAAGAGACAAGGAGCTATTCCCTTTGTGAAAACCAACTTGCCCCAAGCCCTGTTAAAGTAAATCATCAAACGAGCTATCGCCAAGATGCGCTGCGACGTAATAGAGTGCGCAATTAAATTAGTTTTTGCATGTCGTGATAGTCGTTGCTTATCTGTTGTTTTTGTATTGTTTATTTCTTAGTTACGACTGCGGTAACCCCATCTATGGGCAGACCGTGAACCCCCACAACCTCCAGAAGACCTCCGGAGGCTCCTCCGGTGGGGAGGGGGCCCTCATCGGGGGAGGAGGCTCCGTGCTTGGTTTCGGTAGTGATGTGGGGGGAAGCATCCGCATTCCCGCTTCATTTTGTGGGATCTGTGGCTTAAAGCCAACAGCGGGTCGGTTAAGGTGAGCGTCTTCCGCTTCAGTCAGTAATTTGGGTAATCACTGCACAGTCACAACATTTTGTGCTACATTTTAATTGCTTTGTTTAAGATGATGTATTTTTTTTGTGTCTTGTCAGTACAGTGGGTTTGAGTCCCATTTATCGAGGGCAGAAATCGGGTAAGTTACAGGTGTATCATCGTTGCCTACTTACTTCATGTGATGTCTGAAAAACTTGGTTAACTCATTTGTTTCCCATGAAATTAGTGTCGTCGTCTCCCGGACCCATGGCGAGGGACGTGGACAGTCTGGCTCTGGGTATGCAGGCGCTGCTCTGTGACCACATGTTTTCTTTGGACCCCACTGTTCCACCCGTTCCTTTCAATATGCAGGTCTGTCCACTACAAATAAAACCTAAATGTTTTCAGAGGGATAATGCACCAGGCTGTGTCCTGTAGCTGTTTCTGAGCCAAGAAAAAGTCTGGCACATAACCGTCTGTAAAATGGCAAATTGTTGCTTTTACACGTTGGTAGGACGTTACAAATTGACAAAGCCAAGCAAGCTGCTTTTTAATCCCTATGCTAACTAGCTCCTGGCTTCAGCTACATATTTACCATTTGCACACAATTAAGAGAAATATCAATCTTCTCATCTCTCTCGTGGCAAGAAAGCAAATAAGTGTATTTCCCAAAAGATCAAATGTAAAAACAGGAATGATCAAATATAGACATAAATAGGAGAATCTAAGTAAATTGGTACAAGCATATCTTGATCAAATCACAAAAGTATTGCTGCAGAGATATCCTGGTCTACACATATTGTACAGCCTGAAGAGAACATGTTTTTTCCCCACCATAATCATTTGAATATTATTTTAAATGAAAGTGTGAATAATGACGTAAAAATGATCATTCCCTCAAAGGGTAAAATTGTTATATATCAGTCAAAGTAATCGCAATTAGATATTTGTTTTTCAAAATCGTTCAGCCGCAGCCCTGACCTCAACCCCAGCAAACACGTTGAGGAACCTTATCACAAACCTAATCGCTAATGTTCATGTGGCTGAATGGGAACAAGTCAATGCAGAGAGGTTCAAAGGTCTTGAGGAAAATCTCCCCAGAAAGGTGGAGGCTGCTCTTGTACTAAGCTAGGCCTAACACGGATCACTTTATGGATGTACAGTGGCGACTTTGAGATCATAGATGCATTTCCTTTTTGACAGCTGTCGCCTTAATATACCAGTTTTCTGTTTACTTTCTAGCTACCGGAGAAGTTTGTGTGCTTCATAATGGTGTCTCATCTTACAAAGAGTGAGGAAAGGGAAATGGTCAAAACTCCACTTTTTTACAGCCTGTTTGCAAAATGTTCACTATAATGAGTTGGATTTACCTACACAATGTGCCGGGGCAACATAAAGGCACATTATTATCCATGTTTGTATTGATTTTCATCATGATTTAAAAAAAATAAAAATCAGCAAACAAAGTGCTGAATTTGTGGACACGCTGACCCTAACAAATTGGATTTAAAGGACCATGAGCAGATAAACCTCAGGCTCATTTAAGCTCACAAAGTTAACCTATCGTTCATTGTCAGTAGCAGTTCACCCATTCCTTTACCGTGCCTTAATTAACCTAGTTAAGGTGAACCAAGTTAAAGTCTTAAAATAGACAAAAAAAGCTTCCTTTGCACAAAATTGACTCGTTATGGACCAAAAATGAAACTACTTATGCGTGTTTCCACTCAGATGTCCCCCTACTGATCTGACCGAATGAAAATGTCTCGTCCTCAGATATACCAGAGCTCCAAACCGCTCAGGATCGGTTACCTAGAAAACGACGGCTACACACAACCGTCTCCAAGCATGGCCCGAGGCATCAGAGAGGTCAAAGCTCTGTTAGAGCAAGCAGGGCACACTGTAAGACACGCACTCTATGATCTACGGCCACATACAATATGTGATGTGAGCTTTTGTTTTTAATACAGTTACTATTTTCCCCTCTGTTTTTTGGGCCTGTAGTTGGTGCCCTACAGCCCTCTGAAGATCGATTACGCTGTACATGAACTTCTCATAAAGGGTGTCCTAGCAGACGGAGCCACCAGCCTTCTTCAAAAACTGTGAGTTGAAGTTCTTTAAGATGCCAGTCATTTAATCAGTGTAGTCATTGTTAACAACCTAATTAATTAGATAATTGTGTGTAATTGAAGTGAAAAATGATCACAGTCATCTCAAATACTTGTGACAAGGCGGTCGTGTAATAATTGCGAGAGGCCTCGTGAAGCCGCGGGAACACTTAGTTTATTAAATGTGTACAAAATGTCTAATGTCTGATCTCCGGCACCACGTACTTTGAGTGAAATGTTTTGACCATATTATACTCACTTTGAACAGAGTGTTCTGCTGTGTGCCAATGATCCCTTATTGTTTCTATTTTAGGGAGGGGGGCCCTTTGGACCCCTGTCTCGGACCACAGGTTATGCCGTACTATCTTCCTACGTGGTTGAAGAAAACTCTCTCATTCCTCCTCAAGCCCGTGGTGAGTTCCCTCCTTCTGTGACAGACATGCATAAATACGGACGAAAGAAAATATAATCCTTCCTCAGCGAGTACGATATTGATTTGAATATTTCCTTGGCAGTTATTTGATAAAACAGTTTCTGTGTGATTTAACACTTATTGTTTATGTTACACACATGACTTATGTCTTGTCTTTGGCAGTCTCCTCGTGGCTCTGCAGCCTTTAAGTCAATCTGTGGAGTTGGGTGAGAAAGTAATTCTGAATTTGTTGCTCACACGTTGCATGCAATGCACAAACATACTGATTCCTTCTGTCCCTTGTTTGTTTTTAGATCTGTTCCGGAGCTGTGGAAGCAGCACGCTGCTGTCGAGGTACTGTTAGTTGTCAGCTCACGATGCTTACGCGTGAACGAGTGCATCCGTTGGGGACATTGAATTCTCTTGTGTTTTTCATAAGGACTACATTCAGGAAACGATAGCAGAGTGGAGAAGACTCAACATCGACGTGCTGCTGTGCCCGGTGATCGGACCAGCCTTCAACTTCTTTTACTGCTGCAAGCTTGCCAGTACGGTGACCTGAACAGTTTGTGATACCTGATACGTGAATGATTTGAGAGAAGTCTGAGATATAATAGTGTCATTCATCTATCCATCCGTTTCCGATATTTTATTAGAATTCGTTAGAGATGTTTTGTCTTGGCTGATAGTTTCAAATTGTGGATGGCTGTAATTACCAAAGAGCTAGGGAGCAGTCTGCCTGCATCATACTCACGATTAGTGTACAGATCAGTACCCAGTGTGAGACGCTGAACAACCTGTTGCTATTCTCTGTCCGTCCAGCTGTTATCCCTTACACGATGCTTTACAATCTCCTCACCTTTCCCGCCGGCGTTGTTCCTGTTTCCACGGTGACGGCAGAGGATGAGGAGGAACTCAGGCACTATAAGGGCTTTCATCAGGACCACTGGGACGAGCTGTTCAAACAGGTAAGAAATACGCGTCAGCGAGAGATCCCTGATACCAAATGATGTAATACGGTAGTTTGTATAATACGGCCCTAAAAAAATACGATCATTGGGAAACTTTCTGTTTTGTTTTCTGGAAGCTGTTCTGTGTTTCAGACAGACGATCATTATGGCACTGTCTAGAGCCAGTGTTTGATTTGTCCATTCTGGGCTACGGTATTCCATTTCTGCCAATAAATCCCCCTAAATGTTACACACTATTCCTTCAATAACACATTTGCATAAACATTTCAGCTTGTCAGCTTTATATGTCTTTAAAGTAAAGTAGAGCTCAAGACTCACATATTCTTCTTGGCAATTGAAAACTGTAGATTATTTTCCAGTGTTGTGAATTAATGGCGATAAAAAACTTTAGATATTCAAATTTGAAATTGTTTCAGCAGATTGCTGCTGTTTGTAGCATCCTACAGCCATGGACAGATAGTGAGTAAAGGGCCTCATGCCACCCTTCTGGCCCCGCCCCTGAACTTCAGTCTCTCTTATAACAGTAGTTCCACAGCTGGTCAGCAGGTGGAGGCAGAAGACTGTGGTGCTTGTGGTTTGCTGGCTGTTGACTGACTGGCTGTTGTGTTTGTGTTTAAGGCTGTCACTGGAGGCGAGGGTCTGCCCGTGGCGGTGCAGTGCGTCGCCCTGCCGTGGCAGGATGAGCTCTGCCTGCGCTTCATGAAGGAGGTGGAACAACTGGTGAAACAGAGCAGAAAGTAAAAGCCTGGAGGCCACAGGTGGGGCTGCTAACTCCAGGGGCTTAAAGATGAATACGCTTTGAATACACTCAGTGAATGTGAACACACTAACAACTAGCCAGTCTCGAGCATAATACCTGTTAACGGCATAAAAATAAAATGTGAGTTACAGTCAACACAAACTAAGATGGCACTAGAAAACGTAGTTGAGTGTTCTTTAAATTCTTGTTTTTTTGTAGCCATAACACAGATTTAATACAGTTTATCTTTGAAACTGTTAAATGTAATATTCCTCTGAACTGATTGGGAAGGTTCACTCCTTCTTTGTTTGATTCTTTCATTAAAAAACATCAATTAACATATTGTTTCATCTGTATTGTATGTCGTCATATTGTGATTAAAATGCAATCGATCAAAGTGTTGCCGTCTGTCGGTGAAACAGGGCCAGTTGTCTTGCGTCTGGTTAGACTTCGTAGCCTGACCTCAAGATGAACTCCAGAAGCGTCTTAAACTTTACTGTCAAATAAAATGTGAAACGAGTGACTGAATAAAGTGTGGCCTGTAAACCTACTCACCCCTGACTTTAAAAAAAAAAGGGATTTATAAAAAATGAAGAGCTGAATCCTCCTGCGTACACTGGTCTGCCAGCTGAGGAATTTTGAGCATTTTAGAATAATTTTCTTGATTATTCCTTTATTGTATTGTTCAGATAAAATGTCTCACTTGAAGCAGCAGTGGCGCCCTCTGCCTTGCAACTGACAACATCTCGAACTCTAAACCTTCAATCCGGGTTCCTCCCGGTCGGTAATTTGAGGGAACTGATGACCAATAAACCAATAAACCGCACCCATTTATTGACTTTGTCGCGCTGATGATTTAAAAGCTCTAGCCTGTTTGTTTTAGCTTCAGTTCGCCGACTGATAATTGTCGAAGACACACAAATCATGGAGAACGTGAAACAGTTTCTGCGGGAAATGAAGCTTGACAACTGGACAGCGGCACTGCTGACGGGTGCGGCGTGCGGGGCTGGAGCTCTGGTGCTGCTGGTGCAGAAGGTCTGCAGACACCAAGAGGTGAAGGACAAGATCCAGAGAGCCAGAAACCGGAGAGCCGACAGCCTGCAGCGAGCCGAGCAGGCGGTGCTGCAGTACAAGACGTCGGTGAGAGTTGGGACAATTGTTTGGATGGTGTAGCGCTAGACATTCCTGCAGCTATCTACGTTGTTGCAGTCACCAAAGTGGTTAGCTAGTAGCTCCGAGTAGCTGACATTCACGGGAGAAAAATAACAGACCGCCATTGTTTCTTTGGTCTGGGAACACACTCGCGACCGTTTATTATGCACATGCGCACAACAGCACCCCAGTGCACACATCCTCCCACGTGATATCACTGCACAGGCCACTCAGCATGGCTTTGCTACCCATATAAGGAATATGCTCAACAGATGGGAAGTTATAATACACTTTTAAAGAACGTCCTTTTAATTCAGACCTATACGTTCATCAGTGTTTGACGTGAATGACAAATGACTTAATTTGTTGTCAACACGCTTGTGAGCTTTGGGGAATGTTATTATGCGCATCTGCCATATCTTCTCATGACATTTGTTTTTTATTTGACATAGCAGGTGGCGCTCACCAATACTATTTAGCTTTTAATAGATGATGCTTTGCTATTCTTGTTGTAATACTTGCTGGTCTGGTCATTATTGGTGATACAAGTTATCAGTTTCGTCACTTGTTCAATTCATCCTGCCACATTTATACATTTTTACTAAGTGTTTAACTGAAGAAAAAAAAGAACGAAGACATATAACACAAAAGAAACAAAATTCTTAAAAAAAATCCACATTTCCACGGTTTTGTCCACATTTACTTTTGTTTCCTTTTGGATTTTACACCGTTTTGAGATTTGACTCCTGTCACTCTTTCCATTTTATCGAAATAGTATTTGTTGCTTCCGTGTTTTTCATCTGTGCAGAACTTTCAGCTGATTTTGAAAAATAATTATTGCGTATGTGAATTCATTTCCCACACATTTGTTACTGTGTATGTAATTGTGTGTGTGTGCGTGTAACTGTGTGTGTGTGTGTCCTCCAGCATCCAGGGACCGACGCTGCTCTCATCTTGGCGATGTCTCTGTCTGAGTTGACAAATAACCTGCAGGAAGGCTTGCTGAGCCCCGAGGACGTGTTTTACTCCTACATGGAAAAGGTTCAAACCCAAATAACACCAATCATTATTCACATACCATCGCAGAACAATCATGTACACACAGACATAAAGAGCAGTGTTATAATTGACGGTTCTCATGACAGAAATGAATTAATCATTAACCCTACAAACTGTACAAAGGGACTTACGTCTCATAGTTACCAAGTAAATGTTGATCCACTTGCTTGCACATTGCTTACTTGATTTTCATGTTCTACAAAACCGGCTTTTGGAGGAAAGACATTCATACGAACCCGTCTCTGCTGTTTTTTTGTTTCTTTTCCCACAGACTCTGGATGTAAACAAAGATCTGAACTGCTGCACAGGGATCTTGCTGGAGAGCTTTGATCAGCTGAAAACTGTTGCTCCCAAGAAGGAAAGCCTCTTGTATGGAGTTCCAGTTAGCATCAAAGAAAACTACGCATACAAGGTATTTAGTAGTTGTTTTCATGCCTGCACTTTTAGGTCGATGGATAGAAACATTTTTTGGATCCTGAAGGGTAAATTTGTTTACATGTTAGCATTATGTGCGCCTCTAGAACACAGATACATTTACATCAACATAAA
This sequence comes from Melanostigma gelatinosum, assembly GCF_949748355.1. Classification (NCBI taxonomy): domain Eukaryota; kingdom Metazoa; phylum Chordata; class Actinopteri; order Perciformes; family Zoarcidae; genus Melanostigma; species Melanostigma gelatinosum. Next base: position 24,837,312 of record NC_136637.1, read on the forward strand.
TACATTTCAATCAGGAGAGACAAGTGAATAAGGAAAAGAAAATTGTGTGTTACAACAGATGATGTGATATTCAAGTCTTGATAGAAAGTATTTGGCCTTAATCGAGGGGTGTCATCCCCGAGCACCAGCAAGATAAATGAAATGTATGGTGTGTTGAGAAAATTTGATAGCAGTTCTGGACATGTTCTGGTTTGGGACAGACGGACTGGTTTATGTATTTACTTCACCTGTGTTTATTTATTACCTGTGTTTATTTAACACCAGAATCATGACTCTACTTGCGGCGTCATCGTTAATCTGGACCGGCCGGCCCAGAAGGACAGCGTGATAGTGGAAGTTCTGAAGAGACAAGGAGCTATTCCCTTTGTGAAAACCAACTTGCCCCAAGCCCTGTTAAAGTAAATCATCAAACGCGCTATCGCCAAGATGCGCTGCGACGTAATAGAGTGCGCAATTAAATTAGTTTTTGCATGTCGTGATAGTCGTTGCTTATCTGTTGTTTTTGTATTGTTTATTTCTTAGTTACGACTGCGGTAACCCCATCTATGGGCAGACCGTGAACCCCCACAACCTCCAGAAGACCTCCGGAGGCTCCTCCGGTGGGGAGGGGGCCCTCATCGGGGGAGGAGGCTCCGTGCTTGGTTTCGGCAGTGATGCGGGGGGAAGCATCCGCATTCCCGCTTCATTTTGTGGGATCTGTGGCTTAAAGCCAACAGCGGGTCGGTTAAGGTGAGCGTCTTCCGCTTCAGTCAGTAATTTGGGTAATCACTGCACAGTCACAACATTTTGTGCTACATTTTAATTGCTTTGTTTAAGATGATGTATTTTTTTGTGTCTTGTCAGTACAGTGGGTTTGAGTCCCATTTATCGAGGGCAGAAATCGGGTAAGTTACAGGTGTATCATCGTTGCCTACTTACTTCATGTGATGTCTGAAAAACTTGGTTAACTCATTTGTTTCCCATGAAATTAGTGTCGTCGTCTCCCGGACCCATGGCGAGGGACGTGGACAGTCTGGCTCTGGGTATGCAGGCGCTGCTCTGTGACCACATGTTTTCTTTGGACCCCACTGTTCCACCCGTTCCTTTCAATATGCAGGTCTGTCCACTACAAATAAAACCTAAATGTTTTCAGAGGGATTATGCACCAGGCTGTGTCCTGTAGCTGTTTCTGAGCCAAGAAAAAGTCTGGCACATAACCGTCTGTAAAATGGCAAATTGTTGCTTTTACACGTTGGTAGGACGTTAGAAATTGACAAAGCCAAGCAAGCTGCTTTTTAATCCCTATGCTAACTAGCTCCTGGCTTCAGCTACATATTTACCATTTGCACACAATTAAGAGAAATATCAATCTTCTCATCTCTCTCGTGGCAAGAAAGCAAATAAGTGTATTTCCCAAAAGATCAAATGTAAAAACAGGAATGATCAAATATAGACATGAAAAGCAGAATCTAAGTAAATTGGTACAAGCATATCTTGATCAAATCATAGCACAGCAGTGTTGCACAAACAAGTGTTATCATGCATGTCTTCATGATTATAATTAATAAGCTAAAGAAAATATGTTTTTTAAAGGTATTAATGAAGGGGGAACATATCAAATACAGATCATTATTAGTGGGAAACTATTCCACAATTTAGAGCCAACAACAGAAATGCTTGATCACCTTTGGTTTTGGCTGCGTGGAGTGGAGAGCAGTGATTGGTTATCAGATCTGAGGGGTCGGGAGGTGGAATAAAAGCAGTGGCGGGCCGTGCATTTTATACCTGGGCCTTCACTGCTGTCCTGCAGCTGAAACACCACCTAATAATCTCATTGTCATTAGCTGAGGTTATTTGTTTCTAGGGGTGTAACGATACACGTATTCGTATTACGCCGTTGGGTACGAGGCTTGCGAACCGAATAATATGTTTGAATCATACGAGTGCATTAAAGAAGCTTAAATTGTGGTAAATAACGGGCTTTGTGACCTATGTGACTTATGCGTGTTTCCACTCAGATGTCCCCCTACTGATCTGACCAAATGAAAATGTCTCGTCCTCAGATATACCAGAGCTCCAAACCGCTCAGGATCGGTTACCTAGAAAACGACGGCTACACACAACCGTCTCCAAGCATGGCCCGAGGCATCAGAGAGGTCAAAGCTCTGTTAGAGCAAGCAGGGCACACTGTAAGACACGCACTCTATGATCTACGGCCACATACAATATGTGATGTGAGCTTTTGTTTTTAATACAGTTACTATTTTCCCTCTGTTTTTTGGGCCTGTAGTTGGTGCCCTACAGCCCTCTGAAGATCGATTACGCTGTATATGAACTTCTCATGAAGGGTGTCCTAGCAGACGGAGCCACCAGCCTTCTTCAAAAACTGTGAGTTGAAGTTCTTTAAGATGCCAGTCATTTAATCAGTGTAGTCATTGTTAACAACCTAATTAATTAGATAATTGTGTGTAATTGAAGTGAAAAATTATCACAGTCATCTCAAATACTTGTGACAAGGCGGTCGTGTAATAATTGCGAGAAGCCGCGGGAACACTTAGTTTATTAAATGTGTACAAAATGTCTAATGTCTGATCTCCGGCACCACGTACTTTGAGTGAAATGTTTTGACCATATTATACTCACTTTGAACAGAGTGTTCTGCTGTGTGCCAATGATCCCTTATTGTTTCTATTTTAGGGAGGGGGGCCCTTTGGACCCCTGTATCAGACCACAGGTTATGCCGTACTATCTTCCTACGTGGTTGAAGAAAACTCTCTCATTCCTCCTCAAGCCCGTGGTGAGTTCCCTCCTTCTGTGACAGACATGCATAAATACGGACGAAAGAAAATATAATCCTTCCTCAGCGAGTACGATATTGATTTGAATATTTCCTTGGCAGTTATTTGATAAAACAGTTTCTGTGTGATTTAACACTTATTGTTTATGTTACACACATGACTTATGTCTTGTCTTTGGCAGTCTCCTCGTGGCTCTGCAGCCTTTAAGTCAATCTGTGGAGTTGGGTGAGAAAGTAATTCAGATTTTGTTGCTCACACGTTGCATGCAATGCACAAACATACTGATTCCTTCTGTCCCTTGTTTGTTTTTAGATCTGTTCCGGAGCTGTGGAAGCAGCACGCTGCTGTCGAGGTACTGTTAGTTGTCAGCTCACGATGCTTACGCGTGAACGAGTGCATCCGTTGGGGACATTGAATTCTCTTGTGTTTTTCATAAGGACTACATTCAGGAAACGATAGCAGAGTGGAGAAGACTCAACATCGACGTGCTGCTGTGCCCGGTGATCGGACCAGCCTTCAACTTCTTTTACTGCTGCAAGCTTGCCAGTACGGTGACCTGAACAGTTTGTGATACCTGATACGTGAATGATTTGAGAGAAGTCTGAGATATAATAGTGTCATTTATCTATCCATCCGTTTCCGATATTTTATTAGTATTGGTTAGAGATGTTTTGTCTTGGCTGATAGTTTCTGCAAATTGTGGATGGCTGTAATTACCAAAGAGCTAGGGAGCAGTCTGCCTGCAGCATACTCACGATTAGTGTACAGATCAGTACCCAGTGTGAGACGCTGAACAACCTGTTGCTATTCTCTGTCCGTCCAGGTGTTCTCCCTTACACGATGCTTTACAATCTCCTCACCTTTCCCGCCGGCGTTGTTCCTGTTTCCATGGTGACGGCAGAGGATGAGGAGGAACTCAGGCACTATAAGGGCTTTCATCAGGACCACTGGGACGAGCTGTTCAAACAGGTAAGAAACACGCGTCAGCGAGAGATCCCTGATACCAAATGATGTAATACGGTAGTTTGTATAATACGGCCCTAAAAAAATACGATCATTGGGAAACTTTCTGTTTTGTTTTCTGGAAGCTGTTCTGTGTTTCAGACACACGATCATTATGGCACTGTCTAGAGCCAGTGTTTGATTTGTCCATTCTGGGCTACGGTATTCCATTTCTGCTAATAAATCCCCCTAAATGTTACACACTATTCCTTCAACAACACATTTGTGTTTACTGGCGGTGTCTCATTCATTTACATTCACCAAAACAAAGTCCACATTGTTGAACACACGGGGGCAGAAAAAAGCATAAACATTTCAGCTTGTCAGCTTTATATGTCTTTAAAGTAAAGTAGAGCTCAAGACTCACATATTCTTCTTGGCAATTGTAAACTGTAGATTATTTTTCAGTGTTGTGAATTAATGGCGATAAAAAACTTTAGATATTCAAATTTGAAATTGTTTCAGCAGATTGCTGCTGTTTGTAGCATCCTACAGCCATGGACAGATAGTGAGTAAAGGGCCTCATGCCACCCTTCTGGCCCCGCCCCTGAACTTCAGTCTCTCTTATAACAGTAGTTCCACAGCTGGGCAGCAGGTGGAGGCAGAAGACTGTGGTGCTTGTGGTTTGCTGACTGTTGACTGACTGGCTGTTGTGTTTGTGTTTAAGGCTGTCACTGGAGGCGAGGGTCTGCCCGTGGCGGTGCAGTGCGTCGCCCTGCCGTGGCAGGATGAGCTCTGCCTGCGCTTCATGAAGGAGGTGGAACAACTGGTGAAACAGAGCAGAAAGTAAAAGCCTGGAGGCCACAGGTGGGGCTGCTAACTCCAGGGGCTTAAAGATGAATACGCTTTGAATACACTCAGTGAATGTGAACACACTAACAACTAGCCAGTCTCGAGCATAATACCTGTTAACGGCATAAAAATAAAATGTGAGTTACAGTCAACACAAACTAAGATGGCACTTGAAAACGTTGTTGAGTGTTCTTTAAATTCTTGTTTTTTTGTAGCCATAACACAGATTTAATACAGTTTATCTTTGAAACTGTTAAATGTAATATTCCTCTGAACTGATTGGGAAGGTTCACTCCTTCTTTGTTTGATTCTTTCATTAAAAAACATCAATTAACATATTGTTTCATCTGTATTGTACATGTAACATAAACTTAACATTTTGATAAATGTGCTGTTTTATAATCAAGAGTCTAACTGACGTTGCCATGATAAGATGATCATTATGTTGTTGTTTTTAAATGAAATGCAGCGTCCTGTTTGGACATTGGAAGGTGTGAAATATGCCACGTCCTTGTTTTGTTTTTCCACCGCTGACTTTGTTTAATATTTCATGCAATATAGTGTGAACATGAAACTACATGCTTGAGAAGAAATTCAATTCACATCATTGTTTAGCAAAGAGGCACCGCAAGCACGCACGGAAAATAAATGAGGATTTACAATGAATACAGAAAGTAATGTTGTCTCCTAAATCGTGATTGTCTCTTTAGAAGAGCAGCTTTCTGTGATATGACACAATACGGGGGTTCATTTAGACTCTGTGGCCAGTCCGTTATCGGCGGTTTGCTTTTCACATGCGGACCAAGAATGAAATAAAGTCAATCATTTCTCAGAGGAACCGCTGCTGTTATTTGTTTCCACAACAGAAATGTGGAAATTTGTTGGTAGAAGTCACCAAGTCGTGATCGTGCCTCATCAGGACGCCTTTTGTGATGTACCATTTTGAGTTGATATTTACAGCTTTTAAAACCTGAACTGTTAACTCGTTGTCGTCGTTGAATATTTCCCGAACTGACTTTATAAAGTGTGTTGCAACTTCAAGGCATCCAGCAGCTGTGAGGGCACACAATCTCTTTCTTTACCTTCCATATCTTCATCTTCAACCTCTCCCGCTCCATCACTGTGCCAGAGATGAGCGCAGATCATTTTCATTCCTATTGTGAGCGATTGTTGCACTGATGCCTTAACAGGAAGCAGAAAAGAGATAAAGGAGACCAATGACACATGGCGACTCCATCTACAAGGCCAGCGCACCATGTCGTCATATTGTGATTACCCCGTGCTATTGTAAATATGTGTTTCTGTTGGGTTTACATAAATTTACATATGTTTTAAAACTCTCCTGGGATGGGAAACCATTAGGGACAATGTTAGTGTTTTCCATTACAATCGCCCACGTTTGCACTGCTGTCTCATTGAATGGAAATGGCCGTGTGCATGCGGTAGAGGAAGGAGGGCACATTAGGCGAGGAGGGGAGCTGGAATTGAGAGGTTGTTCTTAGCATTATCTGTGGCACATAGAGAGAGAGAGTGTGTGGCTCTCGCTGTGCCACTCAGTCAGGGAGCATTAAGCTTTAAGAGGCAGTGAAGAGACTCAGGTCTTCAGAGGGAACTTGACATTGTTCATAAATCCCTCAGGAGCTGAGACAGAAGCAATGACAAACACACACATGCACAAAGTCGGTCTTTAAATCGCCCCATTAAATACATTCACCTATTACTACTTTGGCAGTAGTGTGTATTATATTATATTACATTTTAGAATCAATTTAAACAGTATTAATATACTGTTTAAAACATCACAGATGATCAAAGCACGAACTGCGAAAGTCAAATCAGAATCAAAAAGTCAAATCAGTTTGCCAAATGAAATGCCCATATTTAAAAGAAAAAAATGGGGGCTAACTAAACTTTGATGTTTACCCTTATTTGTAATATATTATTTTAGTGTCACAATACCTGCATAAAACCCATTCATGTGACTTTAAACGTGTAAGACGTGATGATGAAAATGTGAGATTTTTCTTTCTGGAAAAGGGGACTGCAGATGGAAATAAGTAAGTTTCAGCACCATTTACATTTTAATAAACGTTGATTCATGTGAACTGATGAAAAAATTTTAAAAATTTTTGATTGGACATTTTGACCTGTCACAACAATGGTCTAAAATGTAAAAAAAAATGAACGATGGCAGAATTCCATTTAGCTGCTTCAGTTTGAGGGTTCTCGTGTCGTGCATGCTGGCTCTTTGTCACAATGTCACGACGTATAGTGGGACACTTAAATAGAACGTTAATACCTTATTAATACCTTATTAACGCCTGTGCTTTCCCTGTTATGACAAAAGGCCTATTTAACAAACAAGACATTCAAGACAAGAGGACAGTTGGCCACATCTACATATTGATAAGGGATCATTCATTGGTGATAAAGAAGAAAGACGGTGTACAAAAATGTGTACATACTTGTATTAGTATACTGTATATTTGGACGTGTGTCCATACACACCTGTAACATAATAGATCAAAAATGATATTTAGATTTTTGCTGGAACTTTTGCTCGAGGTATTATTGTTTCAAATCCATTGCTACTATGTTATCGGACATTAAAACTACAGACTAAAGCCCTCAATCATTTTTATAGTTGCATCAAAGTCTTCATAATTCATGGCCGTGCTACAGCGAACTGAAGTGTTTAAAGTTCCATGTGAAACGCGTCACTTGAACTGTTGATCCCACTTATAATCAAAACCAAACTGTTCAAACTTTTACAGCTTTGAGCTACAGGTCGTCATGCTTGACTCCAATGGCTCTTACTGAAAACAGTCTCGCTTTCTGTAAGATAACTTCGTAAATGTTATGATGATGCTGATCCAGAATTTAAGCTCAGAAAGTGTATTCAGTTTAATGAAAGAGTTTGTGAAGTTAGCTGTAAAGGGCACATGGCCAAAGCTCAGCCTGATGTAATCGTACCGCAGAACCACCCGACAGCGCTGTCAGGCCAAGGTGCTCTTCTCATGTAACGTCTCATTGATAAGAGCAGCAAACACCTCATTTACAGGAACCTTAGGCTGTAAGATCAGGTACTTTAAAAGCCATCCAAACACATTCAGACCCTGCCTGTGTGCCAGCAAATAAAACACCTTGATATCGCCCCAACTAAACTAGGATGATTCTGTCTTAATGTCCCATTTCAGGGACCAAGGAGTCCATAGTCTTTATGGCGCCACAGAAATGCAGGTAGTAATGTTTGACACAGCAGGGCTCCTGCCTTTCAGATGATCAAAGTGACAAGTTCAGCCTGCAACCAGAGCCACTTACAGGAGACATCAAGAAGCAGCAAGATTGGCAGCTTTTAGGTCTTTAGTCCATTTCATCAGCCATTACTACCAGCAGAGGCGACGTGCTGTGGAGGACTAGTGGGAGGAGGGGAAGGCAGATTAACAGACAGCTGATACAGGTGTATTGGCGGTATCAAACAGCAGCTCTGTCAATACAGCAGGCTCCAAATTTCTTCAGAAGGGGCTGGGATCCCCAAAGTATGCCCACCGATTTCACTATGACGGGATTAACTTGGAGCTCCGTATGATTTTCGCAGATTCTGTGACTCAACAATTCAGTGATCCACGTTCTATCGGCTTTAAAGGCCCCTATCCCAAGTTTCAAAAGCTTACCCTTCGGACAAGGGACACTCTTTTTCTCCCGTGCGGTTCCGCTTCCCCCTTTTTGCTGCATTCAGTTGTTCATCAACCCCCGCGTCCTCGCCAGCTCTCCCATCCTCCCTTCTCTGCACATCTGCTAGGTTTGAGTTTTCCTTTCTTCCCTCCAGCGCCTGGCTTGGCCCAAGGCCCTTATAGCCAAATTGGTTTACATTGGAGAGATAAATGCTCTGCAAATGCGCTCAAACACGTACAGTAAAAAATGCAGACAGTGCGTGTCAGGATTATCACCCAAGTCAGGGGGAGAAAGGAGAACGTGTCGGTAGCACAAAGCTGGGGAGCCGGAGTGAAGCCTGCAGATATAGTCCGTCTCATCCACTTCTCAGGAGAAAGAGAGGAGGATTTAGCATTTGCATGCTGGTCTGTAATTCCTGGCATTATATAACTTGTCGCCAACAATCAAACTCCTGCGGTATTGTGAAAGTGTTGTTTCACACGGGTGAGCAAAGTGTGGAGTTACACTCTTGGGGGAAGGGGTTTTGGCGGCAACATGGAGACAGTTGGTCCAAGACGCACGGCAGAGACCACCCTATAAGCCCACTGAAGAACCGTTCTGCAACGCAACCTCAGGTCCAAATATAGAAGGTGCAACCCAAAAATCCTCTCACAATATTCAGCTTAGAGGACAAATGTCTCGCCTGAACACAGCGAGTGATATGAATGAAAAGGCTGAGCCAGCAGTGCTGCAGCCACCAAAGCAAAGTAAAGAAAATACAAATGTGCGCAGTCAAAGGTCTGGTCTGCTGTGGAATTCACATGTGGAATATTGTGAGATATGATATTTCATGTGTAAAATGTCTGAAAACCATAATGTGCTTTGTATGTAAATATATGTTTCACAACGTCTTCAAATATCTAAAAATCATACTTGCAGACATTATGTGAAGTTATCACTTTTTCAAATATATTCGAAAACCTCATGTGCCATAATACAATTTGGACATGGCATTTTTTTCACATTTGATACAAATGAGAAATGCATTTTTCCTATGATAAATTCACATGTACATTTTTCTCGCTTAAAAACAATGTATGCTTTGATTTTTAAAAATAGTAACTGGGATTTCCTGAAGCAGCTGGGCTCAAACAGGAATACAACTATAGTGCATTTGTTGAAGCTATTTTCAGCTGCGGATGAATCCACATGTGGTGCTTTAGTGATGGCAGCCGGACGGTGTAGGTGGGATTGACTCAAAATAGCCGACCATGTTAATCGTGATGCGTTTTTAATGGTGACAGTGTTAGTCTATGACACAGAAGAGAAAGCTGCAACAGGCTTTGGCTTCTGGTTTTTGGTCTTTTAATGGGATTTGTTGACAATCGAAGAATATCACTAGAATAATCCATCAAAATAAGGCAAACTACCGTAATCACAAGAGAGCCACCGCTATCTCTTTAAATGAGCCTACAATACTTTTTGACACTCCTACTAAGAGATGTACTGTCATGATGTGAAAGAGGTCTCACTTGGTGGAGATAGGTAGGGCTCATACAGACAAACTGGAACCCTGAAGACTCAGGAAACAGTATTCTGCCTTTCCTCCCCACCTGCTGCTGCTGCTGTCACACAGCTGCTGTCCCTGTCCGCCAGCATCAATGTAAAACCCCTCCACATGCACTGCCATTGGGATTTGGGTGTAAAACTTCCAAACCCCCCCCCGCCCCCCAAAAAATAGACCCCTTTTTCTCATCACCACGACCTGCCCCTCCCTCCAAATCAACGCCGTCCCCCTCAGACCTCCCAACACAAAGCCCTCAGAGCGAACCCAGCAGCACAGGAATCACAGCACACCATTCTATCATTGTTTTTTCCCCTCTCTCACCCCTTTTATGGTCCCACTAAAGGTTTTAGCCGGGCAGAGAAGGAGGGCTGTCACTGAGGAAACCTTAGCCCATTGATGAAGTGACAGGAGCTGCCAGAATATGATCCTAATCCTGTTTCCAGCATTCTTTTAGCCCGCTGGCATCGCAATTCCGCCACACATTCTCTGAGCTGTCAACTAGGAAAATCCCTCTAATAGCGCATTGCCCAGATACACATCAAAGAGCTCCTGGAAACCTTCAGCGGCTTAGCTGCCATAGACACACACACACACACACACACACACACACACACACACACACACACACACACACACACACACACACACACACACACACAGCCTTCCCATTAACTTACACCAACATGATCTTTACGAGCACACAAAACCAAGACGTTCATGACAAATTGACCACATATTTAGTACGCTTGAAAAAAAAAATTGTGTACTGTAACCTGCCCCATCATAAACCACCCACCCCTCTCACCTCCTTTTCTCCTGTAGGACAGTGATATAATCTTTACGGTCATGGAGCGAGAAAGCGGGAAAAGACCAGGAAAAAAACAGGTGTCTGAACTTTGCTGACTCCAGGAACCCTTTCAGTCCCATTTTATCTCATTCTATTCTTACTTAATCCATCGATATCCCAACCAAAGGTAATCTTCTTATGGCAAAGCATTCTGTTTCGGTGCAGCCAAACCTCGGCTGACAGGGTGGGGGAAGAGGGGCGCTGCAGAGAGAGAGAGAGAGAGAGAGAGAGAGAGAGAGAGAGAGAGAGAGAGAGAGAGAGAGAGAGAGAGAGAGAGAGAGAGAGAGAGAGAGAGAGAGAGAGAGAGAGAGAGAGAGAGAGAGAGAGAGAGAGAGAGAGAGAGAGAGAGGTGGGTGGTGGATTGGAGGCTCTTTAGAGCCTGACACTGTGCTTCAGTCATTTCATTTAGGATTAGTTCTTCTGCACTGAGTGAACAAGTGGCAGGCTCTCAAACCTCAGCTCTGTAAACCTCAGCGTCGAGCATGGTAGACCTCCTGTGTCTAAATTATTTGCGGTTCATCAAGGTGTCTTTGGTGGAACATGTTAACTAAACTTAATTTGTTGAAGGTAATGTGTGTGGAAAATCCAAACTGTTTATTAAGATTTAGTTTCCTGTCAGTCCCTCTCAGCGCTGTCAGCCATCCAGGAGAAGAGCTGGATTCCGCACCTCAACTAATCCCTCTCTTGTTGCAAACTTCCTCTCACTGGAGAAACTTTTAGAAAATGCTTTTGGGTGTTTTTTTAAAGACCTTTATGTGAGTGCATGTTTTTGTGCCTGTTCGGATGTTGGTTGGATGTCCTGCTATGTGATTATTCCCGGTTCACGATCGAGAAGATGATCTTGCCTCGTGGTCTTCTGACTCAGCTTTTAGCTGACGAAGATTCAGAAATACACAAAAACTTCAGTTGATAAATGACTTCCATTGAAATTTTTTTTTGGCATTCTTACAGTGTCTCTATTTTCTCAATTCAACCTAAATATGTAGGACTTTCATTCAAGACAGTTGCCTACTGTTTTTTTTAAAACCATTTTTAATAACAGATGTTTTCTCTTCCTCTGTGTGGTAATTTCTCGAGTCATTGTTTTAGAATACAGCTCCCTCCTTTGCCTGAGAAAATGTCAAAATGAGGCAATGTGAGTCAGCATAGGAAAGTATTTTCATCTCATATTTCCAACCGATGAAACTGAGAAAATGAGTCATTCTTATGTGATTTATTCCCTTGCATTAAACAGATAAATTACTTACATTTTAAACAATTGAGAAATACATGTCTTGAATCTACAGTGATATAATACATAGAGAATGGGCCTGTGCATCTTTCTGCTGAAACCGGTGGCCCAGAAAAAGTGGTCAAGTTCAGTCTGGCACCCGAGTTAACCAAAGAAATATGTCTGCTGGGTTCATATTTATTTGTCGCTGTGCCTCCTCCGCAGATTCTCCCTTATGTCATTGCTGCTGTACGTCCTTTGCTTCAAGCCACAATTGTAAAAACACACCAAACGTTTCCTCTCAAATCCTTCACACAAAAGAAGACACGGAGTTACTCTCTAGCCAGGCAGGCGAACACTGAAGGACATTTACAACGCTCAATGGATTCTGCTGAGTGCTGTAACTTTAAGCAAGGAGAGTCATTTGTCATCGACAAAGAAATACAGTTGTTGGGGGATTATATTGTTGATCTGAGCTTTACTTCTGATAACAGATCAGATGCGACTTCATTCTGTGTTTTGCGGCTGTAAGCCATGCTTCAGAGGGGTGCACGCATGCATAGTTCACATTCAGGGGTTGAATTACAGAACATTTAAATATCTGTCCTGGAATCAGCTCTGTAGTTTCAAAACTGAAATCATAGTGAGCAGCTAGCATTAGTAGAGTTTGGCTTGTGTTGGTGAACAGGAGGAATCGATTACAAGCAAAGATCCACAGGCAAAAAGTACTGTTCAGTCACAACTGCAGTCCAGTTTTATTTTATTTACATCAAGTTCATTGAGGACAGAGCTGTTCTTCATGTCCTGTTGTGCTCCCAGCAGTGAGCTGCATGCCCACATGGTGTCGATGAGGTGAAGGGGAATAGGTGCGTCGACAACCCTGAGCTCCAAACTGAGGGAGGGCGCCTAAAGTGCCTGCTTTTCTCTCTTTTTGAAATTGGGTTTACTTGAAATCTAGAAAACTGCAAGAAAAACCGCTGGAGTTCAGTAAAATAACATGACACAAGCACAAATTTTAACTTTGGACAGATTTTGATCGGAGGACTTGTGAATTATTGTTATGTTAGCCAATTTGGGTGGCAGCCAGTAGCTTAAGTTTGAATCTGAGATTTTTCAAAGGAATTTTTGGAGATGTGACTGCGTTTTGGACGGATACACGCAGCCACTGACAGTGATGAGGGGTCAAGAGGAAAGTGAAGAGGGGCCCAGCGTCACCTCCACTGGACAAGGCCCATAATTCACAGGTACGGCCCTGACTGGAGGGCGAACACTTCGGCTGAGCAGCCCGAGCTTCAGTTGGGGAGCGTGTCCAATCCCAGCGAGGCTGCGTGCTGCTTGGCCCTCATACGGAGGTTCTCTATGCTGGTGGTCTTGCTGTTGAGGCTTCCGGGGAGGCCGCCCGGTGGCGCCTGCAGCAGCGGGCTGTTCCATACCTGCTGGGCCTGCGACATGGTCTGGTAGTAGGACTGGCAGGGCATCGAGCTCAGCGGGGGCGGCATGTTGACGTTCATGCCCAGGTAGGGCAGAGAGGGCGGCGGGCTCATTTCGAAGGACGGGTAGTGCACCATGTTGTTGGTGGCCACCATGTGCTGGCGAAACTGCTCCTGCAGCCGGAAGAGGCTGAGAGGAGACGAAGCGTAGGAGTTGCCCTGCGCCAAACCGCCGGTCACGCTGCTGGAGGACAGCATGGTGGGGGAGCACAGGGGGGAGTCTGAGAGGCAAGGCAAGGCAAGGCAAGTTTATTTGTATAGCACATTTCAACAACAAGGTAATTCAAAGTGCTTCACATAAAACCATTAAAAGCATCAAAACATAAGGCAAAAGAAAAGGAGATTTAAAAACAATTAAGAACATTCATTAAAACATTAAAAAACAGTGTAAGAAATAAAATGCAGTCGTAAAAAATGCAGAAATGCAGGAAATTGATTAATATATGAATTGAACGTGGTTCAATTAAAGGCAGCAGCAAACAGAAAAGTCTTCAATCTTGATTTAAATGAGCTGAGGGTCTCAGCAGACCTGCAGCTTTCTGGGACTTTGTTCCAGATATGTGGAGCAGAAAAACTGAACGCTGCTTCTCCATGTTTAGTTCTGACTCTGGGAACAGAAAGTAGACCGGTCCCAGACGACCTGAGGGGTCGGGATGGTTCATAAGGTAGCAGCAGATCAGAGATGTATTTTGGCCCTAAACCATTCAGTGCTTTGTAAACCAACAGCAGGATTTTAAAGTCAATTCTTTGTTGGACAGGAAGCCAGTGCAAAGACATCAGAACTGGGGTGATGTGATCCACCCTCCTGGTCTTAGTGAGGACTCGAGCTGCAGCGTTCTGAATCAGCTGCAGCGTTCTGACAGACTTTTTACAGAGACCTGTAAACACACCGTTACAGTAGTCTAGTCTGCTGAAGATAAATGCGTGGACAAGTTTTTCCAAATCCTGTTGAGACATAAGTCCTCTAATCCAGGGATTCCCAAAGTGGGGTGCGCGCACCCCTGGGGGTGCGCGAGCTGCCTCTAGGGGGTGCGCGAGAGGAAAAGTGTAATGGCGGTCTGATGGTGTAATAATATTAAATATTTAAAAAAAATGTAATTTTAATTTAAAAACTGTCAGGTGGGACATCTGAAGCTATCAGTCGTAAAAGAGGAGAGGGACAGAGAGAGAGAGAGGAATCGGAGGCGAGGGGAACGGAGAGGTGCAGCACAGACAAATCGGGAGCACATCGGCCCATCGCGGAGTCAAGGTGAAAAAGAGGAAACGAGAGTGAGCATCAGACTGGGAAAAAAAGAGGAAATATGATGAAAAGTATGTGTGTCTGGGCTTCACTTGGATTGGCAACGCAGATTCCCCAAAGACACAGTGCGTGGTGTGCAGTGAGGTTCTGGCTAACAGTCTGAAGCTCTTATTTACGTCGCCACCTGAACACCAAGCATGCCAGTGCAAGTCAAAAGCCCCTTACATTCTTTATATCGAAATTGGAGGAGTTACAAAACAGACAAAAACAACTGCAGTCTCATTCATGTGTTGGTCTATAAATGACGCACTACGGCTTCATATCAGTTACAGAATAGCGAGAAAGGGGCTACCGCACACAATCGCCGAAGACGTGAGCTTGCCAGCTGCCAGAGAGATGGTGGAATGTATGATTGGGGAGAAAGAATCAAAACAGTTGGACATGATCCCGGTGTCCAACAACACTGTGTCGTGCCGCATCGATGCTTTGTCCGAAGACATCCTGGCTACATTAGTCGCTCATTAATTGTAAATTAAATGTGATAATCTGCCTCTGAGCCTGTGCGTGTGTCCTCGCGATCCGTATTGCTCTTTAAAAGTGACGCCTTGTGTCACTGAAAGTTATTGAAACTTTGTTGCAGTGTTTCAGGGCGTTTTCACACCTTCAGTTCGTTTGCTTTGTTGCAGTTGCTCCTTTGTTCGGTTTGTGTTCACACTGCAACATTTAACAGCGGACTAAATCTTGTAAACAAATGCCGCGCGCGAGCAAACTGTTCTCTCATTGGTCTGATTATTATGCGGCTATGAAGGCTTAAAAGGCTCTGTTGCTTCTTTTTTTTTTTTTTTATTAAGGGGGGGGGGGGGTGCGCGAACCCAGTCGGGATGTAGAAGGGGGTGCGCGGCCTAAAAAGTTTGGGAACCGCTGCTCTAATCCATGATATATTCTTCAGGTGATAGTAGGCTGATTTTGTAATTGTCTTGATATGGCTGTTCAGGTTGAGGTCTGAATCCATAACTACACCTAGATTTCTGGCTTGGTTTGTGGGTTTTAACATCAGTGACTGAAGCTGAGCGGTGATTTTCAATTGTTCGTCCTTGGTACCAAAAACAATTGCTTCTGTTTTATCTTTGTTTAATTTAAGAAAATTCTGGCACATCCAGTTGTTGATTTGTTCAATGCAGTTACCCAGCCCTTGTATGGGATTATAGTCCCCTGGTGACATAGTTATGTAGATTTGTGTGTCGTCTGCATAATTATGACAACACACTTTGTTGTTTTCCATAATCTGAGCTAGTGGAAGCATTGTAGATGTTGAACAGAAGAGGCCCCAGTATTGAACCTTGGGGAACACCACATGCCATTTTAGTCAGCTCTGATGTGTAATCAGGGAGAAAGGAGGACGTTTCAACACAGGTGTTTTGTAGATTTTTGTGTTTATCCTGTTTTTAAATTAATTGTGTGCGCTACATACCAATCCAGTCAAGTTATCTTGTACATGAATGTGACTGGATTCGTAAATATGACATATAATCACAATATAAAAGAAAGAAAAGCAGCTGCATTCATTCAACAGCGATATTTTTACCTAATGTGGGGCTCAGCTGTTTGTAGGATGGGGAGCTGCTCCGCGGCTGCGCGCCCCCCTCTCCATGCATCTCCGCCCTGATCTTCGACCCGGTCTCCCCTCTCATTTCGTTCTCCTCTCTGTCAGCATTATCCTCTGCTGCTGACTCGCTGTCCGACGGCTCGGGGGAGGTGACGTTGACTTCCACGCTCATCTCCCCGGGCTGGTGCCGTGCGGCTGCCTGCCTCTCTGTCTCTGAGTGACAGGATGACGAGGAGGAGGGAGGGGGAGGAGTGCGGGCCTCTGGAACCAGGGTGGTGGTGGTGGCATCGGTGGCGGTGTTGGTGGTGGTAGTGTTGAGGTCAGTCTTGGAGTCCTCTGTAGAGCCCTCTGCAGCTCCGGACGCCTCCTTCTGTTTCTGGAGCTGCTCCTTCTGCAGGCTGCGCTGCTTCTTACGGAACTTGGCCCGGCGGTTCTTAAACCACACCTGGCAGATAGATGCACACACAGAGCAGGGCTTGAGTCAAGAACTATAAGTAACATAACGTGGACAAATGACTGCAGTTTCTTTTCACATTTTTTTATGATGCAAGATGGCCTTCAAGCTGAGCATCTCAGAAAGCAACAGGCAGACACAGTACACAGGAGGATAAATGCTTTTATAGGTCTTTACCTGAACGCGTGCCTCGGGCAGGTTGGTGCACATGGCCAGACGCTCTCGCATCACCACATCAGGGTAGTGGGTCTTCTGGAAAGTCTTCTCCAGGGCCTCCAGCTGCTGCGCGGTGAAGGCTGTCCGACTGCGCCGCTGCTTTCGGTGCTGCGAGCCATACCGGGCCTCAAGGATAATGTCTTGAAATGTGCAGCCGTTGAGAAACAAGAAACATGACCAGTTTAATTGAGGTAGAGGCGAAAAGGTCTTTCAAGCAACCAAGGGACCAACACGCATTACATTTGTGTTAATGCAAAATATATGGGGATCATGAATGACATTAGATGGAATTGAACAACAAAATGAGCAACTGATTCTTACCAGCTAGTCTCTCTGCAAGAGTGAGGGCATGCACTGAGGGCCTGTAGTCGGGGGTGTGCTGGGCCTGTTGCGCCGCCTGCTGGTGAAGGTTGTACATGGCGCTCAGTGAATTCATAGCGTGGAGCGAGTAGCCGTTCACCCCGTAGTGCTGCATGGCCGGCGAGCTGTCTGCAGGGAGAAAGGACTGCTGTGGGTGCCAGGCCTCTTTAAACAAACCAGCCTGTTCTCTGGTTGCAGCGCTTAAGCTAAAGCGAACACTTGAACACTTTGTATTATGACGTTTGTTGTGGGCTGACTGATTGATATGGCAACAGGTGAAATACAAGCATTAGAGACTGCACTCCTGAGGGGAAAAAAATATTCCATCATTGAATCACAAAAAATAACTAAACAGACTACGAGTGACTTCTAAGGATTTTAAAGTGATGATGGATTTAGCTGAGAGCGTTGATGTGTGTTGTTAGATCCAGTCAGATTATATTTAAGTAACAATGTTTTTTTTCCCCACGGTTGGTTTGCCCATTCAAGCAGCATGTAAAGCCTTCAGGAAAAATTAAATATCTTGGTTTGAAATTTGTACAAACAATAACAGTTACCATTTGATTAAAGAAAAAAAAAGTATGTTTTTCATGAATCCACAGCTCAACCGATTTAGTTTAAAGACAATGAAGAGAGGTGTGCAGAATATTAATGTCAGTTCCATTCAGCAATGACAAATACAATATTTAACACCTAATTCACTCAAATAAAATGCAGCATTGGCCTACAACAGTGAAAAATGTATTGAATTTGTAGCGAATCTACTTTTTGCATTATTTAGTTTTATGATGTGGTCCTTTGTTGTTGTTATTTCAAAATGCTCATTTTAGAAAACATTAAATCCATGCTGATAATACTTCATAGTGGTCTATAATTGTAATGAGTATGTACAAAAATAAAGTTCCCCA
This sequence comes from Melanostigma gelatinosum, assembly GCF_949748355.1. Lineage (NCBI taxonomy): Eukaryota > Metazoa > Chordata > Actinopteri > Perciformes > Zoarcidae > Melanostigma > Melanostigma gelatinosum. Next base: position 24,855,435 of record NC_136637.1, read on the forward strand.
CTGTATTATAAAATAATAATTATAATAATGATGATATTATTATAATGACAATACAAATAATATCTAAATTATTAATTAGGAGGGGAGAAAATGTGACTGAAATTTTTCCCGTCCACACAAAACAAATCAGACCAATGAAATGAATTCTGATCATTGTCTTATTTCAACATCTAATCAAACTAAATGTTCAGTGTGAAGAGTTGTGATTGGAACTACATGGAGACGCCGTTAATGGTCCGCAGACTGGACGGACAGAATTGACGAAAACATATTTACTTTGCTCCTCAGAGTTTGAGTCTAGCGGAGGGCCGTTTATTTCAATCTGTGGCGGGTCCCAGGTCAGTTCCAGACGCCCGGAGGCTGTCTGATGTGAGTGCAAATAGGTTTCAACTATACAAAGCTATTAATTTATCATCAGGCCTGACACGGGAAAGATGGGCCAGCGCGCGCGTGTGTGTGTTACTCGGTGTGACTAATGCAAGAATTTTTTTTTTTTCTCATTGCATTATTTTTACTAAATCAGCCTCTGGCTGCATTCATGTATTCAGTTTTTTTTTTAATCTGCAGCTTATACATTCAACATACATGCTCTTCTTTCAGGACAATGTCACGTAGCCTCGGGCTCTGATTTAAGCCTAATTATGCAAATTGCCGTGGATTTATGAGTTATATAGCATTTACTAAAGATTGCCTCGGGGCCGGAGCTCTGTGTATTCATGTCGTCAATTCAGCAGCGTTTCACAAACGTAAACGACACCGGAAATTAATGGGGAGAATTACCATATTGCCTGGTCAATTACCAACCTGTGACAAAAACAAGCACTAAAAAGAACAACGTTTAACAAATAAGAATATTGGCCTATATTTGTCAAGGAACTCCGTGCAATTTACAGATTTAACTGTCGGTGTTACTGATTACTCTGATCATTTATAGCCTACACATTTAATCGATGAATTGAGCAAAAGAAAGTCGCATTGTTATTGTGTCATAGTTTTGTTGGGGACCTCGGCAGGTCGACGGACTGCACTTTTGAAAACATTTTCGTTGAAGACGTGATGGAGTTTGGAAAACAACGAAAGTCCGCAATATTAAACACATACATTTGCAGGTAAAAAAAAATAAGAAGAAGGCAATATGAAGTAAGAGTTGTTCGGCTACATAACTAATTCAGGAATACGAACATCGCCAACTTCGATTCTGCAAACTTCTTACCTGTCTTCTCTCTGTGTCTGAAGCGAAATATCTCCACCGACAGCCGAATATGTTTTCCCCTCAAACCTTCTTCTCTAAAATCCGCAGGCGGTTCTTCAGTTTTTCATTTCACGATAGCTTTTTCGTTCACCTTGATCCCCTGAGAATATCCCGCTCGGTCCGCTCCGTGCTCCGGCTCGCCTCTCTTTGGATGTGGGAGGATGCTGAGCTGCCGTCTACCGGCCTTTAAAGCGCTCCGGGTGGGGTCACCGGGACGCTCACACGCTCCTTCTCTGCGCCAATCACGTCGCTTTCCTCCTCCACCGCCACCACAGCCCCTCCTCCTCCTCCTCCTCCTCCTCCTCCTCCACATTACTCCTCACTTCAGAGATGATTATTCTGCATGCGAGGTGCCGACTTTTCTGCTGTTGTTTTGGAAGAACAAAAAAGATACATTTGTTGTGTTTTTTATTTTGTACGCAAGGATTTTTTGCCAAAATTGGCAAATATTCTAATTATTAGTATTAAGCCCATTGCTGTTATGTTTTGGAGGTGATAACAATGATACTGTTTATGTTTTGGGGTAAGCAGACTGACATAAATAGAAAATTATCTGAATACTTTAAAGATGATTCGAACAAATCTCAGCATGACAGGATATATTTGAATGATGCAACAGTCTTTGCCATATTTTTTATTACTTCATATTAATATCTCAGGTTTTAATGTGCTGCTCAAAATCATCTAAAGCGGAGGTCAAAGGGCAGACTGCACTTCGACTTTTCTTTTTTTCTTTTATCTTTTTTTTTTATTACAAATATTTAAATATCCTACCAATACTTTTAACCAATTTCAACTTAATTTCCTATTATCCTATTAGGGCTAATAAACACTAAAATGGACATTTCAGTTAAGGCTTGTCGTCTAATGTTTGTATACATTTTAGGCCGAAACAACCATTTATAAATGTCACGAAACTAAAATCAATAAAAAGAAAATAAATGATAACCGGAAGAAGAGTCCTCCTCAAATATGTGCTTCATCAGACCTTCCGTGTCTGTAAGAATTGTGAGCTTTTAAAAAAAATTAAAACTTCAAACGATTGAATTCAGCCAAAAAAAAGGGTCTATAACACAGGTGTTAATTAAATTATATGCAAATAGTCAGTAAAGGCCTGCACCACTCGTTTGCAGTGACTTGTGCACGGGGGACCTTCAGGTTAATTCCGGGCTTTCATTTTATTTCCCTGCTGCCTCGGTGTGACTGTGTGTTTGGTGGGAATGCAGCTGAGGTGGAGGGATGCAGGCTGGGCTATACACTCCTGCCTCCAGCAGCTCCCCGGCCCCGAGGGATTTAGGTTGGGATTGGGTAGACAAGACGCCATTTCACCCTCCAAAAAAATGTCTTAAAATGACTGCTGGTAAGAGGATTAAAACAATAATGCCCCTCTCTTCTTCAAGGTTTTTAGAAAAGATTTCTTCTCCCGAAGAAAAACCGTTTAGGCTGGAATTAAGGGCAGCGAAAAGTAGCCTTTTAATGTAAAGCTTGCATATTTTGTTGAATTTTCACTGAGAGGGAGAGAGAAAGGGGACGGTGGGGTCTGGGGGGGGGGGATCCTAAACGCAATTTGATCTTCGGCCGCTTTCAATTGCAGAACTTTAGACTCCTGATAAACAGCCTGAGTGAGAAGAAAACGTGAAATTATTTTTAAGTTCACTCCTCACTCTTTCACTTTTAATTGGCTCTTTTAATAACTGAAAATACAAAATATGAAAAAAAGAAGAAAAAAGAAATGAATAAGTTTCCTGGACGTTTTCACGCAACAGGTGGTTATCAGTGCGTGGGTGTGGATGCGTTTGTATTAAAAAAAAAAAAAGGAGTGAGCGAATTACAGCCATCAATAATAATAATTTTTTTATTATTATTGTTATTTCGAGCTCATTCATGTGTTGTTGTTTTTTGTCAGTATAAGTGCAGACCATTTAGGCACAGAGGAGAAAAAAATCGGATTAACTTGTGAACCGATGGAAATAAGAACTTAAACTGGAGGTAAATATGGCCAGTGTCTCTTTGTGAGAACCGTTTCTAAAGCAATTAAAGCGAGAAGGAATTCCTCTCCCGCTCTTCCTCAAATCAGCTTTCATACGGAACTTAATGCGGGCTAATGTCCAGCATGGCTGAGGGCTTTAATGGAGCAAGTGTCAAGAGGGCCTTCCATCAGAATGATATTAGACAAGTGGAGCAGCAGCCCCTCCTAAACTCACCATGACTCAGTTTACACAGATTTTCCATTTTAGAATAGAATTTGGACACTTTTTTAATACCTACATGTTCATTTTCAGAACTACTTAACAATAAAGTGTCAAACTGGTGATTATAATCTAAAAGTATAAATTCACAGTTTTCAAAAATTATTCTGAATTGTTTACTTGAAGTTTCGAAGTTTTGATGCCTGATTTAATCTTTTTTTTCCAGGAAAAATAATTACATTTAAAGTTGTTTTGTGTATTCCGCTTTTTAGGGAATGAATTGCAATTATTTACATCATCTGGACAAACGTTCTGTTGATACATTCAGTGTATATTACGTTGCAGGATTTTAAATTACATTTTGACAATTTTATATTTCCATCATCAATTAATCGTTTTTTTTTATAAAAGGGCAGAAAATACTGAAAAATATCCATCAAAACTTTCAAAAGCTGATGGTGAAATCATCAAATATCTTGTTTAGTCAGAACAATAGTCCAAAACCTAAAGATAATCCATTTGTGATATAAAACAGAGAGCATCAAACTCTGTATTTTTGCTTGAAGAATGCAAACCATTCATTAATTATGAAAGTAGTTGATTCAATTTTTGGACAATCGATAATCGACCCATCTTTGCTGTTCTTTTGACTTTAGAAAGCACAGACAGTAGTTCCAGATGTTTTATTCCGCAGCACAGTGTTGGTGGTTTTGAGGCCTTATCGTGATAGTTTACCCATCTCTATATTTACCGTTCTCACACCGCTGCTCATCCCGATCACCTTCATCTCAGCACCGCTCGCTGCAGGCTAACTTTCTAAACCCCAAATTCATCTCAGATTTCCGCGGATTTCATTGCTGCACTCATTGTTCTCTGCACTCTGGCTGCGATCAGGCTTTATCGTGTTAAAGCCTCTCCTCAGATCTGAGTTATCGTCTTTGCTCTCAATCACCCCCCCCCCCCCTCCCCCCGCCCTGCTTTCTGGATATCAAAACTTTTATCCCTGCATCAGGACTTTGGCTGCCTGAATCAAAGCTCAGCCGAGAAAGTTGCAGCGATTTATAAATCATGTTCAGTTTTTAATCAGGTTTATAACGCATGAATGTTTGTAATTTTACCCCTCAAATGGCTCCCGATATTTCCAAGTGGCATTTTTCAGCAAATCGAGGAGAAAGTTGATGCCTTCAGCCTTCAGAGCCCATTACCTTTTATCATTAGGTTTTCTTTAACTTCATGAATATATTTGGTTTCAATCCAGCAGCCCTGGCCTGCACATGCTCTTAGTCAAGGTTAGCTTGTGCTCATTTGGGTGAAATTAATCATTTTGATGTATGGCTTAGAATTGACTGCTTCCTTGGGACTTGTGTGACTGGAGTAACAAAGCAACTTGCCATTAGCGACCCTGCGGCTGTGTATTAGCCGGGCATTCACCTTAAAGACTTTCCTCATACGTGTTGGATACCTGATTGAAATGGACAAATCTGTGGCACAGCCTCTTTTTAGCTGTTCTCAGTTCTCAGTTACCATCAATCTCACATTCATATGGTGGACATCTACTAACAACACCAAAGTTGTACGTACTGTAAGACATCACTCGTTATAACCATAGATGATGAAGTCTATACACTGTGGTGACAACGCAGACATTAACACAAACTGACTGTTGTGGAGTTCCTGCAACTCAAGAAGCCAGTGCAAAGTTAAAGTTACACATTTTAATTATAAAAGTTAGACACCCAGTTTGGTGCTAAAGACTAAGGACAGTTTTAGCACCTGGAGCCACATCACCCACAGTCCAACAGCTGACAGCAGTTCAGTCGGAGATGTAAGTGTGTTATGCTCGTAGCTGCTAATGTAGCCTTGAGCCGCTAGCCTCAAGCAGAGATGAGGACGTCTGGTGGGCTCACTTCTCTTTTGTATTTTCAACCTTTTTGTTTTCAGCATCTTCAGAACCTTCGGTTTTGAAAAGTGAAGTCAATGCAGAAGTGCTTTAACTTGCATTCTTTCTAACAGCCAGCAGGGGGCGACTCCTCCGGTTGCAAAAGCAAGTCTAACTGTATAGAAGTAATGACTCTATTTATGATTTATTACCTCAGTAAGCATTGTAAACATGAGTTTATGGTCTCAATTAGTTTCAAGACATCTTTCATACTGCATGATGTTCATTTCGTAAATGATGGTCTCATTTACCACCACGACGTTGTCCGGTTTGTTGTCTGTGTTTTTCATCTTACAACTTAAACCGTTTTACAGTGTTTTTTCAGTTCATGTAAGTTAATCAACATTTTGGTTGCCTAAAAGGTATTTTTCAGCATTTGGTTACTTAGCTCCATCCTCGCGTGTCACTTCTGGTTCCAAAAACTCAAGATGGCGACAGGCCAAAATGCCAAACTCGATGCGTCAAAACAGCAGTACACAAACCAATGGGTGACGTCACGGTGACTACGACCACTATACAGTCTATGCAACTGATGCAGACTCAAGTGACATCACTTGAGGGCATTTATCAGACACAAAAGGCTTTCTACAACATTTTTTAACAAATACAGTTGTACTGTAAACATAATTTGAGACTTTGAGTTCCACTTTAAAAATGCTGATACAACTTTTCCCATTTGCGCCTTAGACAAAATAGTTGTTGCAAGAATGTAATTATTGAGAGACACAGAACTCAGTAATTCACTTTCACTGTTGTTTCTCCTATGATCCTGTTGAGACAGCGCACCATGCTGCAGCCAGAGCCGCTCCTCTGAACGGTTTCTCTAGCAGACTTGACATATCGAGGTTGGCAGGTTTGTTTCCTCCCTCTTTCTCAGAGCCGGTCTTTGGTTGTGCCCCTTAGGCTGCGGCCCAGCACAAGGGTTCCTATTGTCAGGGCCTAATCCAGGGGCTACACAGCTTTAGCAACATGGTGGGATAAAAGCCCATCAAACCACTACTTTATGGGGGCAAATCTTTCCTAATCCCTCGCTTTATCTAAACAAAAGGAGAGAAACAAGAGGATAGAAAGAAATTGTGCAGACACAGAGCAAGACCGGGAGCTAAGATGCAAAGAAGTAGTTTCACTGGAGAAGCTAACCATTTTTGACAGGCTTTCACTAAAGGATTGACAAAAAACGGACAACAGGATTTCAAAAAGGGCCGTACAGGGTCTTTTTTCTTTTCTGAAGTTAAGCTTTAAGATCCTTAGAGGGATATGTCGAAATTAGTGAGATTCAATTCAAAAACCTTAACTATTAAGAGGACTTGGCAGGGGGCACCTGCCAAGTTTTGGAAGCTCTAAAAATTGTTCTTGGTTTGCTGGGTTGATGTAAACAAGCGACAACTGTGTGATCTTGAACCTATTCTTTACTCTTTTCTCAGACAGGGAAAAGGGAGTATGGGAATTTTTCTTTCCCTCCTCACAAACCGCTTAGAAGATCTGCTCCATCACACCGACTGTGTGACCCCGACCTGTGTCCAAACCACATTTACCTTCAAGACGACCCAGCAAGAATCCTTTTAATTTAATGTGTGGGAATTCTTCAAAAGACACTGAGTGACAGCTACAAATTAGGCTTTTTATTCTAAGTCTGTTTCTGAGACTCTGTGAGCTATACCGTTCATCCGCGACACCATTGTTTGAAGAGACCCCCCTAGTAAAGTAGAGGTCCCTGTAACTCACATGTTCTGTGTGTGTGTGTGTGTGTGTGTGTGTGTGTGTGTGTGTGTTTCAGAGGACAAATCCCCTGACCCCATTTCATGTCTGCTGCCAATTCCAATTTCTATCTTTGCTCTGTGGCAACTCGCTTCAAATCCCAAGTGTTGCATCTGCAAATGACTCGAGTGTGAGTTAGGGGCTCAATTTTATGCCACAGCCCAAATGCTCCACAGGAGGACCATTTGGAGCCGAGCAGAGATTGAGAACAAGCCAGTTCGTTCTGGCTCTATATGTACATAAACCAGCACAGCCGGGGGGCTTTCAAAGTCTCGCTCAGACCTCTCAGGTATATGAGCAGAAACACAGGGACATACATAATTCACCACCTGGCAGTAAATACACTGGCATCCACACACAACAAAGTTCAAGCTTTTGAAATTTAACATCACGGAGGACAAACTGATTGATCATGTACTACTTTTAAATATTTGACAGCACGCCCCCTGCTGGCCTGCGTCGATGCCTCCTGAAAGGGGTAATTAAGAGATAATAGGCTGGGGATGCTCGTCAGGGACAGAGTGATTAGTGATTCATTACATGAGCTTAGAACGAGGAAGAAGAGAGGAGGGAAGTGGTTGGTTTTCGGGGGGGGGGGGGGGCATACCGGAACAGCCTGACAAATTGCCATTGGATTTATCCAGGGTAATTAACCATCACCCAGGGAAAGGGCTGGGCCTATCTGTAACCTGCAGCAGAGTCACACACAGCCACAACACAGGCGAGCCGAGGCTGGTTTTCTTTCCTTAATGGCTATAAGTCCTTTTACTGCAGCTTTGTGTGAGCAGACAAAAACAACAATGGATGTAAAAAATGGATTTTAGTTAAATGTTTTAAGTGGTGCTAATCAGACATTATTTATTCTCTCACACTGACTGTACCTGAAGTTGATGTTGCTATATGCATTCTGTTCATTATTTTGACTACAGCGAGCAGGGAAACAGCTATCCTAGCACTGTCAGATTCATTGACAACATTGAACAACTTATATCAAGTTTTAACCGTTTCCCCCCTGATCCAAGTATTTGTGCTAAGCTAAGCAAAATGGCTGGTGCCAGACATGAGAGAGGGTTGAACAGAGAGACACAGAACACAAGGTAAGTTTAAAATAGGTCTTTAGTGGAAGCAAATAGTCATACACAGTCCAAACAGCAAATAATACCATGCAAGGAGAAGGCAGTGGTCAAAATACTAAAAACTAATGCAGGAAAGCAAGGGAGCATGTAAACAGGGTAGACTAATGGCAAAACCAGAGTCAGGTGAGAAACTGAGGACAGGTGTGGATAATTAAAGAGGCGGGAAACACAGAAAGGCAGGAAGAAAAACAAACCATGACACATGAGGAGTGAACCTACAAAATAAAACAGGAAACGCACTAAATGGAAATTTACAACATTGGACAAGAAAAAACCCCCAATGAACAGAAAACCCAAAGCTAAACTTCTAGATAACCGATAACTTATAAACAAAGACAGATACACCAATAAAGACCACTTAAAAGATTATAATGCAAGATCGTCTTAAAGTCTGAAGGCTCTGGACACGGGTTTTTGGTTTCCATTTGAGAAACGGGACACTGAACCCCAAGTTGCTCTCTGTGCGTGTCACAGCAGTGGACTGCTACTATTGCTTGGGGAGGGTTCAATTCAGAGGTCAGTTTTCACTGCATGTATGTGACACTAAAATATAGTTTAAGTTAGGTTAAACAGTAAACAGAAACCTGTGTGAAATATTTACTTAAACGCACTAACGAGTCTAAAAAATGGAGTATTAGAAAGTATTAAAATGTGAAATTCAGCTGTATTCCCCTTTTAAGAATCTTTGCATGGCACACCCGAATGGCTTCCATCCACTGTTTGACTGTCATGATCCTGCAAAGTAGGAAAGTCTATATTCCCATCTTCATAGTCCTTCCAAAGCCAGCCTCCCATCCTGAAGTAATCCTCTGGTCCCTATCAGCCTCACAAAGCAGCGCACACTTACATGGAGAAGTTGATTTTCTCGGTCTGTTTTATCTGATTTAGAAGCACTTAGAAACATCTGTAAGTCTTCTCTCGATTAAAAGGACAAGGGGGGGCTCAGCCGGTGTGATACCAGCTCCCTCCTAGCTACCTCTCAACATCCAACATCTGTCTATTGTTGGTAAATCTGCTTTAAAGCATCTGTGGGTCATATGGATTCAAACATTTAGAGAAGTGAGGCTCATCTGTGGAGCTTAAGTCACTCCTCTTCTCTTTAGTCTCATCAGAATAAAAGCTGCTGATCTGAAGCTCCGTTTCAAACACACCTCTGAAAGTGTTGCCTTTTCTGCCTTAATATCTGATAAATGAGCCGCAATGAAGTCAAACTCAACTATGACTGCAAGTGTGCGCACAGTTTAGGCATGAACAAAAACACCACTGATTCTTACAGTTAGACGTATTTCATCATCATCACTTCACGCATAAGTTGCAGAGCTGCATCTCAGCGAGCGTAGAGCTCACAGGACCTGTTAAGTCGAGCTTTTATGAAATGAGCATAAGGGTTTGATTTATTGTTGTTTCATAATCTGGGTTTATGCCTTGTTCAGCAGAAAGCTTTTTCAAAAAGGCTTTGGCTGGTGGGCAGCATCTGGCATTAACACACCGCTTCCAAAAGGGACCCGGGCACCCACACATGACCGTTCAAACAGGAGCCAGAATCTATTTGGCAAGAAGGGCCAATGGTCAAAATTCTATGACTTGTGGGTGAGAAAGGTGTACTGATAATAATTGCAAATAATACAACCACATAAAAGAGGAAGAAAACAGAACTTTAAGTCCTTAAATCGTTAAATTCTCAACATTTTTGGGAAATATGCACTTTTGGATGTCACCGTACTCAACCAAAAATACACAACCCCTCGTGAAACCACAACCTGTCCGTTTTATGCTTCTGTTTTCTTACAGACACACATTATATAAAGTGTTTATTAAGGCACTTTAGAGGTGCTGGAAGGCTAATTTTGTTCCCTTAAGACAGAGTTTCCCCCCTGCTTTCAGTCTGTATGCTAAGCTAACCGGCTCAAGCTTCATATTTAGATATTTTGAAGTGGTATCAATATTCTAACTCTCAGCAAGCAAGGCAGTAAGCAAAAGTTGATCCCCTATTTTTTCTGGGTTACCTGCAGATCAGCCGGTCTGCTCCCATTTGGCTCTAATTACAGTGTCCCGGAAACCTCTGCAGAGAACGCGGTGTGGAAATAAGTGCTTAAGAAATGAATGTGTCAGATGGCCTGAAGGCATCGAGTTCTCCGCAGGGACGCTGCGGTTGGGCCACTTAACCTGCATACCTGCTCGCACGGATCCCACCAATCAGGGACGAATGAAGAACACTTATTGCAATGTTGGGGTGAAAGCAGCCTGAACGGCATTTGTATATCCCTCTTAATACTGAAATGAAAACACCCACAAATGAGAGTCAGCGAATAAGGGAGGGAGAGGTGGTGAGAAAAGAGAGAGGGAATGAAAAGGAGTCTTGCTGGGCCCAACTGGCCATGTAAAGAGTCGGGCCGTCCCGCCTGTCAGATGGTGGCCGGCTGGAGGAACCCAGGAGTGAGAGCTGCTGCCTTCTCGTTAGATAATCCCTGCAGCACACAGCGGCGGCAGTGGGGGCCAGCGGGAGCCTGTTAAAGAGAGCCAGCGCTGATGGATATCTGTCTGTATTTATCTGCTCCTAATGAGCGCTGCTTAGCTGCCCACCGAGCTGGAACGTGGGCACGAGGAAAAGCAACTACTGGAGGAAAAGACTTTAATGCGAGCCTGATTCTGCAGGAAATGCGATTGTTCATTTGTTTTGTGTTCTTCTCTTTATGCAAATATATGTTTGCATTAAAAATGAGTGTTTTTTATTTTTATTTTTTAAATACTGCTCCTCAAAATCACATCCATTTGTCACACTCACAAAAAGAAAAAGGAGAACAGTATGCATGCTGAGGTTGACTGCGATGGTTTATGTGCGTGTGTGTTTTGAGTGTGTTTTCCTTGCCCCCCCCCCCCCCCCACACACACACACACACCACCCTGCAGACGAGCCCTTTGCACACCACCCTGCAGACGAGCCCTTTGGCGGATATCTGACTGCACATGAATATGGATGAGGAGGTAACACACAGGGGAGAGCCGGGGAAATCTGATGACAGTGCAGGAAAAGACCAGAGCATCTACGGGGATGTATGACTTCTCAGCTCTGCCACTGATATGATAAAGTGGCTGAATTTCAATATGTGTGTGTGTGTGTGTGTATATGTCTTGCCTCGGCGTGTGTCCCGTCAGATGGATATGAATAATGTATTGATAGCCAGCCCCCTGTGGTAGTCCATAGAATCTCTGCCTGTGTTTGGCCTGCCCAGCTGGCAGGGTCACAGGGGATGCACACACATTATGTCACAGTCCCAGGAGAGGTGTGGGTGCATGTTCCCTTTTCATCATCAATCAGCGGAGCAAACTGTTTAACAACAACAATGAGGCGGCTAAGAGGCCCCTCAGCTCATGCCAGAAGTGGTGATAATTACCTAAACATGAAGTTGTCACTCCTCTCCCTCCTCAGCCTCTCGCTGCATCTGCCCCTTTTGATTGTGTGCCGAGCGGAGCGTGACTCACTCGTGAGTGAGAAAGACGGTAATTGGTGAGATTGATTTTTAAAAGCATTTTCATTTGACCTGCACCATGTCCGTACGGAGCCTTTTCACTGATCTTGATAAATGCCTCAATAGGTTTCCCCGATGCTCTCGTATTAGCTTAATTTCCTTTCCCCGTACCTCTTCTTCCTCTTTGTAAAAATGAATCGGACTTTCCTCAGTTGGCTGTTTTCTGCTAAGAGGGTCAAACACACCTATCAAACTGTCAGCAGGTCTGGCGGAAAAAGCCAAATGCCTCCCAACCAAATGAATGAGCTAAAAGACACAACAAGACGCAGTCGGGTGATAATCATCACTATGAGTGATTCCTTTCACATTACGCAAACAAAATGAATTAGTTGTGAATGTAAAAATGTATAGAAGTAGCCAGCAATGTTACATATTTATTAACTGAAAAGCACTTTATTTTCTAAATGTTTAAAATTAAAATGAATAACATGTGAGAGCACTGAAATTAGAGTAGTTTATTCTTTCTGCAACAATTCACCAAAAACCTTTACTGAATAAGTTATGGAGGTGATGGTGAGGCCCGCTGGCACCTTGTTTATCTGACCTCTGCCCTCTGGAACAGTTAGCCCTCCATTGATTTCTGCTTTCTCCTCAGCGACAATGAATAGAATTTCCCTGGTTTGACAGAGTAAGTGATCCACTGGGAAGGTTGAGGAAGAGAGAAACCATTGCAGACAATGAGGATATCTGGTTGCAGGACACTCCAACTGAAACATCATTGCAGAGAACTGATGTGAGTAAGGAGAGTAATGCCTTTTTCTTTATATTTGCATTGCATAGATAAGAACATGTGATATTACACCCAAATGCAGCTCAGTGGAAAGGACCTGCAAAGTTAAAATGTGGCACAAATGAGTTCATTATTTGCGCTGAGCAGGCTTGCAAAAGCAGACTCTCTCCCACATCGCCTTGAAACACAGAAACGAATCGATGATATTGATCAGTGTGTTTCATATCGGCCCCTGCAATCCATCAAGCTAACAGTGTGGGATAGGCCTAATTTATATCATCTGAAGGGTGTAATCAAAGATGAATGAACCCCAGCGTGATAGAAATGTGCACTGGGTTATAATTTCTACCACTGTGAGTAATGGTGGGAGCGGATAAACACAACAGCCGCTGCGGGTAAAAGAGGTAGAACTCAACACAAGGTGTGTGCAGCGCAGCAGAGCGCGCATGTGTGGCACCAACATGATCCCAATAGAAAGATAGATACGTGCAATTTAATACGACATAAATAATATCATGAACAAATGAAGGAAGGGTTTGATATGCAAACTCTTCTTTTGGATCTTCACAAATGTTTCTGACACAGAACTAAAAGACAAAGTGAGTCAACAACAACAACAACAACAACAGCAGTTTCATTCATCTGCGGCAGTCGCCTCATTCAAAACTTATCACAAGATACGATCATGCCATGATGCAAACATGTATGTCATGACTTCATATCTAATCAGCCGTAGCGTTGATGAATTAGCCATCAGTGTTGCTTTAAGCTAAAACTTCAGCTTTATGTACGTGTGACAACGCAGGCTGACCCAGAGGGTAAAAGATGGCGGCGAGCGGCTTCAAGAGTAGCCGTGGAGAGGGACAGAGAGAGCAGCTGTAAATATATGTGTAAATACATGTGAATGTTTCCTTTTAAAAAGAACTCCAACCCTTTAAATAAGGCCAGGAATAATCTGTTTCCTCCGTTGCGGTAGATCCAGCAGGGATTTGCAGAAACATTCGGCAGTGACACAGATCTACATAATCATTTTAAGTTTCTACCCGCTCCTTCCAGTGATTCTCCTGCTGTCACTTTAGATACCGCTAAAACTGATTTGGGCTCCCTAATCTCCCAGTATTTCTTAGACTTTAAAAATCTCTAAAATCATAAGGAGATTATTTCATTCATAATTGATTGAGTGCATTTGCCGGAGTGCCACTTCAAAGTTGCTGAATTAAAGATGCATTTAAGAAGCCTGGTGCCGGGCGCTGTGAGTCGCAGGGTGGGGTGGGAGGTTGCGTCGGGGGAGAGGATGGCGGAGGGGGTTTGGGAACGGCGGTGGGGGAGGCTTGTGTCTTCTCGGTGGAGCGAGCGGGGCTGATCCACGGCGATTTCTTAAAATGGGCTCTCGCAAAGTGCCTCGCTCGGAGGAGCCATCGGAGGACACCAGCCAGTGGCAGCGGCCCGTGCAGTGGTGGGTGTCTGTGTCTGTGCTGGTAAGACTCTTCAGTAAAGAGGTGGCTGCTCTCGTTACATTCACTTCCTTCAGAGATAATGCGTCAAGTCCGGTCCATCCTCAGAGTTCCTCTAAGAACACATCAAGAGGATGATTCCCAGGTGAAGCCCGCTCTGCCTGGAAGAGACTTTACCCAAATATCTTCCTTTCCACTCAAGTGAAACCACGGCGGACTGCCAAAAAGTGTAAGTTTTTCAAAAGCCGTTTTTTCTTAAGCTCCATCTTTGGATTCCCAGCACACAGGACCTTAAAATCTTCCTGGTCCAGGGCTAAAATATGAAGCTCCCCATCTTCCCCCTCCTTTTCCAAGCCGAACCCCATTCAGGAGTCAGGCTCTCACCTCCTCATTGGCGTACCACTGCCTGCAGCTCTCATTGGACCACTTTGAGGGTCTTCATTAACACAGAGAGAGATAGAGAGTCTATCCCCCCCCCCAGCCCAAAAGAACAGGAAGAAGATATGGCCTATTGGAGAGCTCAGGCTATTGGAGTGCTTAGTTCTGACTAAATGAATCTTGACAGTGAGGAGGATGCTCTCCTCCTGCATTGTACCAGCCGACTATATACCCCCCCACATCTCACTGCCTTAGATGCTCTGTGCCCCCCTCCCCCTCAATCCACCCAACCAGATCATAATCCTCTTAACGGTCTGCCTTATTAACCACTCATCTAAATGACATGAAAGCAACCGGCTGGAGAGAGGAGAGAGGGGAGAGGGGAAAAAGCAAATTATTTCCCCTGGAATAAAGTCCTGGCCCTTTCACCATACAGTACTTTGTATTTCACATTTGATTATGTGACAAGTGTATCTAAGTCTGCTCGGGGCTCAAGAGAAATGTATTTCAGAGCCCATCAGGCACAGCTAATTTAAAAGAGGGTCCAACCCTGTGATTGTACATGCACACACACACACACACAGTTAAATTGAATTCCAATCAAGACGATTCCACAGATGATGAATAAATGGATGATCCATTTGGCTCACTTTTTCAATTGAAGAAACTGTGATCCCTCTTTCCCCCCACAGAGGAATCCACTCATTAGGGTCCATTTTTGAATTACGGACTGAGTTTCCATTTGCCCTCACGCCCTTCATCACCACCTCGCTTGTACAACCTGGTGAACCTTTGTAATACTCGATACCACCACCTGTAAATTTATTCTTGGTTCAACCATTTCGACCCGGTTTTTGCTCCAGAGGTAATAGAGGTTTGTCCCTCGGTGCATTCGCAGGCCGAGGCTTATGCAGGACTACAGGAGTTGGTTACACGCACACATGCATGCTCCGTTAGGTCTCTGGCCAAGTGTTAAGCAAGTGGGAAGGAGGTAAGGCTGACATGGCTTCAAGAGGCAGGAGTTTCATTACACCACTTCTCCTTAAAGGAATATCACAATCAATATTTGTACCTTTTGCGATGTTGCCATATATGTATTTATCCAGATTAAACATCACTTTAAAGCTCCTATAATCATTGTTTTTATGAACCCACAGAGAATTACCATATAGTATTCAGAGTATTTGGTGTTCCAGTGTGTCAGGCCACAGGAGTGCAGGTCAGGACACACAGACAGGAGGTGCGAGTATCTTGTGGAAGTAATCCTCCAAAAAATATGAAGCAGTAGGCTTATAAATTATAACTTAAGTGTAACTTGTTTCAGTGATAGCCAGGAGCCACAAAATTGGGTGAGAGAAGGCAGGCGAAATTGCACTCATCATTAATAAATAGAAATACGTCACCAAAATCTGCATAATTACTGCTTGTGTTGAAAGAAACGAGCAACGTCCTCTTTACGGTCCAACTGCTGTCCGGGTGTTAAATTCCTCATGTACTTCCTGTCTCCCTTAAGCCAGTGTGTGGACTGTATTATCATGGCTGTGACACAATCTCACACCGTGACCAAAAGTGACTCTTCTGGGTCCAAGTCCGTGCTCAGCCAATGATCAGTACGCGATAGCTTTCGCTGTTTTGTATTCACAATTATTCACTCAGACCAGAGAAATAATCAGAGAGAATAAACATTTTTTAAACAAATACTGGTTTTAACAGGCTGTTCAGGTTTTCTCTCTTTTCTGCATGAAACACAGCACCGGCCTGTGTTTGGACCTGCTGAGATAAAACGGAGCTGAAATTTGCCTTTCCTTTTACTCCCCTAAGCGAACACCACACTCCTGTTAGGTTGTCTAAAGACACCATGTCCACGGCTTTGTAAGGTCTGTTTGGTTTCCCCACATCTTGTTTTCTTGTGGCTCCTCAGCACTCTAAGACCCTTTCAGGGAGTTTATGAGGGCCCGCCTTGTGGGGAGAAAGCCTTTGCTGTGTTTGCTTTGGGAATAGTCTCCTGACAGGGTGCTAAAGGAGCATGTCAGAGCACGGGTCCCAAAGTGTTTGGGTAAAGAGAGCCGCTACCTCTTGCCACTGAGGAATCCGCCCTTCTTCAGTAATCTGTCACACCTCCTTCCAAATAAAATGGCTCAGAGATTTTCACACAAGTCTGTCAGGGTTAATATTTACCCCTGCCCTCTGGTCAAGAGGGAGGGAGAGAGGCAGACAGAAGGGAGGGAGAGAGTGGGTGAGTTTGTGTTTTGAAGCAGGGAGTCATCTTTACAGCCGGACCTGACAAGGTATAAAATACTGACGACGCGTTTAACCAGACGTTCTTCCTCAGTTGATGGTTATGATCACGTAGAAAGGTCTGATATTATATGATTTGTTTGGTTTACAGAAATAATTCTAGAGAAATGAATCAATTATATGACTTAATTAAAATTGAGAATTTTAGATTTTTTGATGAGAAGATTGATTCGACTCTCATATCTGTCTGAAGCCAAAACAAGTGACATGTGGACTATTCCTTGGCCTGCGTCTGTGACTTCATGCAGTCTCCACTGGTTTCATGCCAATTATGGGAGCAGACCCAGGCTGGCCGTTTGCCTGATTTCGCTCTTAAATCTAAAACAACCCTCTGTCTCCTGGCTATATCTTCATATTTATTGGAAACATATACGAGTGGCATCAATCTACTCATCTAACTCATCAACTCCATGTCACACAATGTCAAACTATTCCTTTAAAAGGTTCCAACTATCACTCTGTTCAAGAGAGTAGAGGTATAGTTTTCGTCGAGATGATGAAATTCCCTTCTATCTGTTCCTGTGTCTGTAACAGCCTGTCAAACTCGTGTGGCGGTGGGTGAATCGGGGGAGTCGCTGCAGGAGAGTAAAGGAGGAAAGAGCAAGTGGGGCTGAGGGGAGGAGGCGGGGGATTTAGCGTGGCCCGTCGGAGGGCTAATTCCTGTGCTGGCGTTGGAGCTCCTCAGCTCCGCCGTGGCTCAGATATTCAGATTTGGGCCGGGCTGCCATGTGGGCTCGAAGATACTCCGCAGCCGGCTCCTCCCCCGCTCTATTCAGGGCCTGCGAGGAGCCTTGGGATGGCGTTAAAAAAGGAGATTAAGTTTCCTCCAGAGAGCAAAGCTCCTTAAGGGGGTATCTGTGTGCCTCTCAGCCGCCTGGTCAGTGAGGGATGCGTGAGGGGGGCCTTGCCATGAACTCCACTGAGACAGTGGGGGGGGGGGACACATGAGAGGTTGGGGGAGAAGAACGCAGGGAGGCTGACCTGACTCCCACCCCATGACTGGCTCCACCCTGACCCTGGTTACCTGCTCAAATGTTGATATCAAATCAGATTAACTTTGGCCGCTAGCAGAAAGAATCCCCCGATAAATGCTGGAAATAGATGGTATCACCTCAGAGGATTTTGCTTTTTGTTTGTCTGTATCACATAATGTCCTTTCAGAGAATGTCTCAGGGGGTTTTGTGAGCATGACCGTGCATATGTGCTTCTTTTGAGTGAGTGAGGGAGATACAGTGTATCCGTACACAAGGACAAGTCTCGTTTAAAATTGGGCTCCAAATGTAGCGGAGGGCTGTTTAACGTGGAAAGTGGCGATGCTCAAACACACGACATCTCTCTGCCCCGTGGGGGCATAAATAGACAAACACACAAACACAGACCAAGCGAAATGTACATTAGAAACTGTCTTTTGTGGTGGATTTGACTTCTGAAAAATGGTCTGAAAAACGTCAAGCAGTGGTTTGGATTTAGTCCAAAGCACCCAGGCGTCTATTAAGCTTCTGATATTAGATCATTAAGGGACCATTCAAAAGGCGGACTGATAAGTATTGTATACTCGGACCTGTGAAGCGAAGTTAAAATCTACCCTTCAAACGGCTTTGATTCCTTCCTTTGCATCAAAGAGGGCTGGGGCGCCATAGCAGAGAGGAATAAAAAAAAGCCTTACACATTCCTTTATTTGATGAGCAATACTGATGACGGGGTTGAATGAGAGGGGGGGAAAAATCTAATGACTTCTTCAGCTTTGTAGCGAGATCTGAAAAAGCCTTATCTGCTCTATTCAGCAGTGGTCTCTCGTGGGAAGCGAGGATCACTGTGCTGAGGGACTGTCAGGTCCTGCCAATAGCCGTAATGGGCCCTAATTCCACATTAATGCAGTCTAAATGAAGTGTCACAGGAAGATTGATCTGTTGAGGGCGTTGCCTTGATGAAGGTTGTTCTACTGAGTCAGTGGACACCTGGTTACCCTCTGCAGCGCCTCGGGGGCCTCGTCTGAAGCCTGCACAGCAACTTGTCAGACTCTGCATGCTCACGTTTGAGTGCACATTCAAAAAGTCCAAATGAGAGTGTCATTTTCTGTGATTCCTGTGAATAAATGCACGCAGGTGGAGGGATGGAAGCCGTCCCGTCCCTAATGTTTTGAAGATTGTCTAATATTTGCTGGGCTCCTTTTGATGAAGGTACATTTTTCGCCATGTTCTGTTGTCTGACAGGTGCATAGGCCGGATAATGCTGCCAGTGGGAGACTTTGCAGGGAGCTTAAATACAACCAGTCCTACTGTACATATCTAAAACCCCAATTTACTCCTTTCCATTAGTAATTCTTGTCCACAGAAATGGATTTTTACTCACTGTCAAGTTTAAACTGCTACTTTTCCTGTATGTAGAGTATTAGGCTAATCGTGCGGTAATTCTAGTTTCTGTATGCTTGTCAAAAACATATATATGCTGGGCAGCCGCATTTGACAAGATGGTTCAAAGTTAAGATCCAAGGCAGGTCAAATGATGGGGCGTATTTAACGATCATCTAATTTGCTGAAACTGTCAATTGGGAACAGTGACAATTTGGAATATGAATTTTTAATATATTATATATTGAGTATTTTACACTGATACATTAATAACATTTGGATATTTTTATCGCATAAAAATAATTCTGTCAAATGTTTTGTTTTATGTAATATTTTTGTTTCTTTTTTATAACTTTTTCCAAGTCGTCAATAATTGAAAGATTATTGTAAAACTTATCTTACTAAAAAGGTAAAGTTATATGATATGAAGTTATATTATATCATAAAATATATTGTATTTTAAAGTTCTGTCCTTGTCTTGTTTATGATGAGTGGGGGGGGGGGGGGGGGGTTGGAGGTCCTTATCGAGGGTTGTCTCAATTGAAATTGGGATTTTGGCCGATATGGATAAAATCAACTTGATAAAAGCTTGGTTTAAATTTTTTTATTAATATAAAAAGGGGGCATTGGATTATTAAATGGACAAAATTATCCACACTGTGGCACAGTGCATGTGCATGATATTTTGCATAATTTACTTGACTTTATTTATTTTGTGTCATATGTGTGGGGATTCAAATTCAAATTCAAATTCTCTCTCGACTAATGATTTAAAGTGTGACTCTAAATAAGGTCTATAGGCCCTTCAAGGTTCCATTTGATGTTTAAATCACATTCATGCAATCGGAACATTTAGCAATGAAGCTTACTGGACACACTTCCTTCCCATAAAACTGTCTTCCACACTTAATTGGAACTCCATAAATGATATTTCATTCAGTTATGGTTGCAGAGGAGCGTTGCAATGAGTGTGTCAGCTGCTGCGCGTGTCTGCACATGAGCGAACGTATGCATACTTTACGTGTGCACTTTGGACATCAGAAGCAGCAGGGCTCTGGATGAGCTTCCCAGGTGACCCAGAAGACTGCGGCAAGTGTGTCAATGTCAGTTTGATTAACTCTAATACCGGGGCTTTTGGTTCATGTGGTCAGGTTAATGAAACTCAGTGAGAAGGCACTTTTTCCGGGTTCCCTCCCCGCCAGGAAGCTGCGGGTGATGGGATGAGGTTGAGCAACTCGCTCCCTCGCTCCCTCAGCGGCCCCCCTCTCCACCAACGGGACAGTCTGATACCCTCTTTAGGCACCGAAGCTGTTGAGATGAATTACTTATCCACCTCCACATCCCTCCTTCTCCGTCACGTCCCACTCGATTTATATTTTACTGATATATACATAAATAAAAATGTAAATAATGTGTTCGGTTTTAGTTTTCTAATGCAAAAGTTTAGTATCTTCCTGATGATCTAATGACATCTTCCGAAAGAACGCAACAAAAACAGAAAACTTATTTTTACATGGATGTGCCTCTCTGTGCAACTTCCAGCAATACAAATCCAACCAATAAAAAGCTTTCTTTAAAAACGCACAGAATTTAGTAAAGGTCTCCCCAAGGATTGCAAAGGTTATCATGACACCAGCTCTTCAAAACAGCCAAAGTGTTTCCCCTTGCTCTCTCTTTCTCCGCTGACACAGAAGTAGGGCACACCGGAGAATGAGCAACACAATTGGGAGGCATCCTGTCGCTTTAAGAGGGGGACCCATCTAATCTCTCCCCATCCACTCAGGCCCTGGATTTATAAATTTCCTGCAATCTCGATTCTCAAAGCCGTCTTGATTTTGAGAGTGTGTGTGTGTCTGCTTGTGAGAGGGGAAGTGTAGGACTGGCAAGAGGTATGGGGGGGGGGGGGGGGGGGGGGGGGTGGTGGTTTGTTTGTGCTGTCCTTTAGAAAAAGAGCTTACGAGTTCAGCAGAAGAAACGCGGGGAGCTAATGTGAAGATTTAGGACTTTCTCCGAGGCTTGGCCTCGTCTAAGCTCTGTTTGCTTGAGCCGTTTGTGGGGTCCTGCTCACACTAAACCCAGATTAATATTCCCCCCATATCCAACCAGCCCAGACACCGGCTCCCGGCCTCGCTGTCCTCCACCCCCCTCTCTACCCTGCCTTTTCTGGCCGTGATCGTCTCCCTTCCCTAATCCAAGTCCGCTGCCTCTCATCGCGCTCTTTATCTCGTCTAAGTAAGCACCTTTCTCATGGCTTCTTTCCATGAGGGGGAAGCAGCAGGAGGAGCGTAAATATGTTTTCCCCCAAGCCCTCCTCATTGCTCGCTGACCTCTGTGAGGTGTTATTATCAGAGTGACTGCTAAGCCCCGAGATTGGTTTTAGCCAGGTTCACCAGGGGAGAGTAAGGCTGGCTTTAATGGCTGTGTATTGGTTTACATGCCACCCAATGAACACATACAGGATGGGTACTTATTGCATTAGGCAAATATTTCAACCATCAACACACTAATATACCCAAATAAATAGAGATAGGCTTTTTGTTTACCTCGTTAACAGACAATCAGGTGTAAATGCTAAATAAATAGATCAATATTATTTTATATAATGTCTTTACTTTTGTTTGCAGGCAGTTTGCCTCAGTAAATAGAATGAACAAATTGGCATTTGAGTTGAGATCGATTTTTACAAGATACTCCAGCACTTAAAAGCAACTAAACGCTATATTATTACATATTGATTAACTGTGAGAACAGCAGAATTAGGGCGCGACACAGAAACGCACCAGCAGCAGGTCAATAGCAACAGTAAGACCATTACTGCTTCCTGCTGCACTTCCCCGCTGCTGGTTTCCTAGACTCTCTCACAAGATTGTCACCAAAAGCCTCTTTTTTTTTCTTTTTTTTTTCCTCCCTTTCTTGTTCCTTTTCTCCCTTCTGGATCAAGGCTGGGAGAAGAATAACAAATGCATTTTGAGCCGAGAGAAAGGGGGGATGAATTTGGCGTGCTAAACAGGCAGGCTAAACCCATTACCGAAGTGTTCTTTATCTTCCCATATGCTTTTGTTGTTTAATCAGCTTTGTATCTCTCCAAATCCTGGGTTGAGATAACAAACAAATGGATGAGCTCAACGTGCAGAGTAAGAAAGCCTTTTTGCTGGCACCTTAAATGCCAAAGACTCTCCTGGTGTTGCGCAGTGGTCCGAGCAGAAAACGCAACTGGGTCAGATTCTCTGATTTTAGGATCAGGCCAACATCCAGTTCTACCTAAAATTACCTCTCTACCTTTCCTCTGTTGTAAAGGAATGGACCCGGAGAGAGAGAGAGAGAGAGAGAGAGAGAGAGAGAGAGAGAGGAAAAGGGGGAGTAAAGCTGGAGCTCACAGATTTGCAATCTTCAGCCACGATTTCTCTCTGCTTCTTCTACATAAGAAAAGGAGGATTCTAGATTATCTCTGGCACTCAAAGCCCGGGAGAGTTGAAGACTCACTGAATACAGAGAGGACTTTACTGCCAATGTGGTTGTACAATAGCCACAATCGTTATCAGATTTACTGTGGGGTTCCTAAATAAAAATGGTTTGTGTGTGTCGCTGCTATATACTGACCACAAAGACTTAAAGGTGACCGTAAACTTAGCGAGAAAAAAGAAAAACAGCAGGTTTGTAAATACTTAAAGCTACTACGAGAAACTTTCATTTTCTGTTGATTTTGGCGGCCCCTGTGGGACATGAAAACAAGAATGCACATAACACAATTCTGATGCACCATATGAAGTGTAACATACAGCATGATGGTGCAGCAAGGACACAAAAAGTTGTTTGAGCAAACGTGCGTCTTTCTCTCTGGGAAAAGTACGACATCTTCGGGATTCAAACAATTCAACACCTATGAATGGCAGCATGACAAATACTGCGTCACTTGTCAACGCGTCGAGGGCTCAGAAGTTCCTCTGAGTGACACCTAAACTTATCTTTGACAGAAAAAAAAAAAAAAAAAAAAAGCTAACACGCACAGAAACAATTCTGTTCAGACCGGAGAAAGTGATGATAAGAGCGGGTGCAGGCGACCTCGATGTGCATCTCACAGTTGAATTCCCCCAGGGTAGAGGGGCTCATCGCCCCGTCTTGTACCCCCCATCAGCTACACACACACACACACACACCGGCAATACACACACAGATACACACATACACACCGTCTGGGAATGCTGGGGAAAATAGCCCTCATTTATTCTTGCCACACTCCCCCGTCTCGTCCCCTCGGTTCAGCGGGTGCGCCGCCAAAGCACGTCTTCCACCGCCAATGTCACACAATTACCTCTTAACTGCTCAAACAAATAGAGCGACCCAGAGAGTGACATCAAATCAAAACTGTCACAGGTGATTGAGTCTAGTCATCAAGGCAGCCCGCCTGCTACCTGTCAGGAGAGTGAGGGAATGAAAGGAAGAGGGAGAATGTGATAGCAGCTCTATAATAGACCCCTAATAATGTATAAACACCCCCTCTTCCTTTTTTTGCTCCACTCGTATTAAAGTTGGGCACAGAGTGCACGGTGCCCTCCTTTTCAGCCGCTGCGCTCCCTCTTGGGACTCAGGATGGAGAGAAATGGCTGTGAATGGAGTAATGATAGGGAAAATGATAGAGGGGAGATTGAAATTTCCATCCTCTCTGAACCATGCCGGCTCTGCTCCTGAAAAGACATTGGCTGCTAATGGGGTTAGATCACACGCATGAGAGTTTGAGGCCTGAGTGATGTTAGCTGTTGATACTCTTGACACAGTTTGAAAAAAGAGAGACAACACTTCGAAGAAGAAAACTCCCATACGGTTTGGGCATACACTGTAGTCCCCAGACGCCAGATTGCAGCAAACAGTTTGGGCCTCACTCTGCATCGGAAATCACAGATGGATCCAGACAGCGAATGCTGGTTCTCGTGTCGCTGTGATAACGAGGACGCAGATAGCCGAATGGTGCATCAGAGAGAGACAAAAACAGAAAAACAGAAATAAAGAGCGCGAGCAAAGGGTTGAGCAAGAGCAAGCCAAGAGGACATTAGGGACATGATGATGTTGTCAGTGTCTGATGTAAATTGGAGAATGACACAGTCAACAGACACGGGTGGCTGCTCACCGCGGCAACACGGCAGGGCCGTGACACTGACAAATGGAATATTTCAAAGGACTTAATCAGAGGAAATGGGGTTTGGTCTGCAGGTGACACGAGTCCCGCTCCAGCGCTCACAAAAAGAAAACTGATTGCCTGCCTTGATACCCCCACCATCTCTCTATTTCTCTGTGTGTCTGTCTGTCTCTCTGCTCTCACTGTGTCCTGTCCTCACCTGCCTCAGTCACTCCAACACATGTGGGGGGGGAGGGGGGGGGGGTTTACTATGAGCATGTAGTTCCAATTAGATTCAATCAGAGATAGCCTGTGAAAGCCGGGCCGATGAAGCCGATGCAGAACCACAACATACAGTACGACAGACAGTAGACTGTGTAGTTCTGCAGAATAACTGTATAGTTTGTCCTCTAGACTGTATAAGCAGCTGCATTTAAGCCAAAGTCAAAGAAGAATAAAAAAGCGTCTCTGTGAGGCTCACAGTGGCAATGCACAACAGCAACCATGTTCACCATCTTAGCTTAGCGTGTTAGCATTGCTGACATATGCTAATTAACACTAAACACAAAGTACCAGCCGAGAATTTAAGAATGTGTGAATGTCTTAAGTTCTGCAGGTATTTCATCAATAACCAAAGTACTGGTCAAATAAAAGTTTCGACCTGATGATGAAAAGTTAAGAGATCACCAAAGTGATTAAATCCATCCTGAGGGGAATGTCTGACCAAACTGCTCTGGTAATCCATCCAATGGTTGAGAGAGATGTCACTCACAATGGTGGCGCTTGAGGAAACATCAGAGGATCAACAAAAATATTAGGATTCATAGGAACAATACATGTCTGCGTCAAATTTGGTGACAGGACATCAATAGATGAAATATTTCACTGAATAAGTGAATAATTAGACCAACTGGTGGAGCTGGACGTTAAGTCACAGGATCACCAAAGTCATTAGGATTAATCCTCTGGGGACCGTGAATATCTACACCACATTTCACGACAATCCCTTTGATAGTTGTCAAATCATTTTACTAGAAAACACAAATGTCAACCTCATGGAGCAACAAAGTCACTGGTCTTCATCCTCTGGGGACCATGAACGTCTGCACACAATTTCATGACGATTCATCCCAAAGTTGTTAAGAAATTCCAGTCTGGAGCAAAGACATCCATTCCTTAAAACTGACTTGGCAGAGATAATAAAAAGTCGACACGACGCCCCACATATTGTTGCATCGTGACATGTACATTATAGTACAATGCTAACAAACTAATAAATGATGCACAATAACACTTCTCTGAATGAACATGAGCCTCCCAGCCCGACACACTTTGCTCGTCTCACTGCGCCGCAGGTTACCAAACAGAGGTAGATCTTCAGTGATAGATCTCCCTGCTTATAAAACGGGGAGAGGTGGGGGCATCCTGGCCGACAGCAGGAGGGGGAAACAACATTAGGATGAAGACATCTCTATGAAAAAAAGTTATATTTGACTTTCTGCAGGCAACTTCATTGTCTAACTCGGACGAGAACAGTTTGTCCGAAAGATTTTATAATTCTGAGTGAACATGCCAAGCAAGACTCTCCTGCTGGTGAAAATTAGTAATTGTTCAAAACTGCCACCATCACAGAAGCAGCAAAGCCCACATCCATTTCCTAACCCCTTTGTTTCCAGGACCGGGCATGGCAGTGCCACCAGAAGCTGCATGAGTCTATCAGATTGGTGATTTGGCGCCTCAAGTCCAGTAGCCCCACGCCAGGTATGAATCACTGCAAGGGGCCGGCGCCCTGTCACAGCGGCTACAGATCAATGATAATTACCACCTTGACACGAGTACGCTTATTACTGAACAGGATCAGGGACAGGGGCCCGAGCTGTGGTGGCCGTGGGGCTCGATCGATACTCCAGGAATAATGGCTCTCTGGGGCCTTAGATTGGACTTTGCCACTAAACAAGCCATTACAGCCGCACGCATGACAGCTTAGGTCTAGATATGCGTCCTAACTCTCCTTCTCCTGGAGGCCTCTCTCTTAGAGCCCGCCTCACTATGGCTCCCACATGCCTCAGCACTCAATCTTGTCGTGGACTGTTATGGGCAGGCGAGACACATGCCTCTGGCTTTGAGACGTGTTAACCAGAAGTGAGTGATTGGGGGAAGCATGCTGCTACAACACAATGTGCTCCTGTGCAACACGCCGGTGAAAGGGGCCTTGCAATGTGACCTGATGATTGCCGCCGAGTGTAGAGATCAAACACAGCCGCAGCGGTGTGTGCGCACATGAACGCACACACAAACAAAACGCACACAAAAGCAAGCACATCAATGCGTCTAAGCGATGCTGATCCGTCCATGGCAGCCCTCATCTTCTTTTCTCTTTGATTTTTACCATTTCCCTCCTCCAGATCCCTTGTTTTTTTCCCCTCTCCTTTTTTAATCCGGTCATACCTGTAATCGGGCTCTGAGACAGGAAACTTCAGAGAATCAATTAGTCCTCGCCTCATCCGGGAGCCAAGACGATTCCTCTCGACTTGAGCCGCAAACTCCTTCTATCAGGAGTCATTCTGCCTGCCTAACACCCAGACTCCTCTCTCCTGAGCCCGGATAGGTTTGACTCTAAGCCTCTAAAACGTTGACAACCCAAAGCGCCTTTCTCTCGGCAAGCCCTAACCGCCTGCCTCACCCCCGGCCCCTTCTCCTCTTCCTAACCGTCGTTGCTGCTAAATAAAGAAGGATTTTGTTTTTCCTCCACGGCGGAACCGTGATAATGACGCCGCGTTACGCCGTTTCATCCACAATTTAATGAACGGCCCCTTTTAAGAGAATTCAAACTACATCTTAGCGCTAAAGCTCGATTGGAGTGGATACGAGAGGAGAAGCTGGAGACTCCGGGCCTCCTTTGTCCCGGGGAAGTTGGCCACCGAAGAGGCGGCATTGTGGACGGCGTTGTTTTTAAATACCGCCACATGGCACAAAAGGAAATGCAAACCTACTCTTCTGCTGGCTACAGCAGGCCCTCGAGTGGAGCCTGGAACAAACAGAACATTGAGGGGTCAGATTTAATCCCCCCCGCCCCTGCCGTTTGTATTCAGATTAAAGACTAAGGAGGATTTGCAGGAGCCTGGAGTCTCTTGTTAAAAGACTGTGTTCTCCACTTAACCTGCAATTTACCTGTCACTTAAGCCCGCTGCAGCGATCATCCACACCTCTGGTAGTGAAAGGGGCTGTTATTTTTTCTGTTCTTTTCACAACTCCGAAGAAAGGCTTTATGTTCACATGAGCATAATGAATTCCCTGACAGATGCTGATTAAAGCAGCAGAGGCTTGCGGAAGATACGTAACACTTTGGAAAATAAACAGGAGTGAGTTTGCCACGAGTACACACACGCATACACACACAGACTACTTCTAATAAACCAGAAATCACTTCTTCACCAGTCGGCCGGTTCTGATGAGGTTGACTTCGGCGTGCATCCTCTCGAGTGCCGTGAAAGAAAAGCCTTCAGGACACAAGAGCCAGAAACACATTGTGAAGCTTCTTGACTTCATTTGTACTGCCAACCCTCCTCATCTGCTCTACTGAAAAATCCTGCTGTGGAAACCTGACCTTTCTTCACCTCCAAAAACCCTCTCACATGATTCATCGCCCCCCCCCCCCCAAACCAAGTCAGGGGAATGAATGAAACTGCCGCCATTCATTCTACCCCACCTCATCCATTTCATGCTCTCCTGCGAGTTGTCTTGCCCTCCGCTGGACGGCCATAACGCCTCTCTAAATCTTCCTCCCGAACAGAACTCGCCAGGTCCACGGTGGCAGTAAAGTGGACCATTCGTTTTCACAGCACAGCCAACAGGAGTAATGGAAGTGGTGCGGAGACATATCAGTCACTCGCATGGTTGCCAAAGCTCTGTGAGCTGCCCCCACCCCCCTTTAAAATAAGAAAAAGCATGTGCAGATGCCCACCAAACAACCGCACTGCTCTTGATGAAGCTTTACACAAGACTTTGATACGTCCCTTCATCTCCACTAAACTATCCCACTGGTTTTAACACCCTTACGCATTAGCCTATGTCTTATAACTTAAGAGTTTATCATTACGCGCTAAATTTAGACGCCCTTTCTTAAGACTCAAGGCAGCTTGGAAGCTGTGTGCATATACAGCGTGCAGAATTATAAACCTTCCGAAACGTTCATTGTTTTAGGAATCAGCACCTTCTGCGATTGAGCCATAACAGATTAAAAACAGTTTGGAGGAACAATCTTCTGGACGGAGGAGATCATTTTTCACTTGGTTTGTGTGGACATTCAATTTAGAAGAGAGGAAAACTCTTTCAGTCAGCCCGAAGTGAAGGAAGAAATACAGAAGTTTCATCTTGATTCCTTTGTGATGAAGCGGGTCGCTGTCTGGTGTGCTTTATTTCTAGAACGCTTCCTGTCCTCTTTCGACCATTCGCTCGTTCCCCCCCCCCCCCCCTCTCTTAACCGAGCCTGTTCTCTTCGGCGCCCGTGGGAGTTGCTGTCTTTATTCCGGAGGAACTCACCTGTCCGCCCGCACATCAAACCCATCCCCGATG
Organism: Melanostigma gelatinosum; assembly: GCF_949748355.1. NCBI lineage: Eukaryota > Metazoa > Chordata > Actinopteri > Perciformes > Zoarcidae > Melanostigma > Melanostigma gelatinosum. The sequence continues at coordinate 24,884,138 of NC_136637.1, forward strand.
GGCTTCTGTGCTAAATTCCAAAGTTAAAACCCATTACTGAGCTATCAGCCCACTCGTAATGCTGTCTAACGACCTCATTTCCCTAAATGTTAGCCCTGTCAGTCACCAGAGGCCCTGTCAGCTCGGCCGCCCATGTCCAAGGGTCCCGGCTGCTCTGAGGCATCACCTCCACCGCCACGCGCACCTCGTCTCAGCCCGTCCTCATCAAAAACAGGATAGAACGCTCGGTCTCTGAGAACGTGTCAAGGCAAAGTGACTGGGGACACAGGGGGTAAGAGACTTTGGAATGAAAGTGCCGGGTATTTCATTTACCATATCCACTCTATTAGTCAGAGCGGCACAGTCAATCAGGGCCCCATTTTGATTCGAGGGGAGTCACGGGAGAGAGAATTGGGACACGGCAAAATGGCTGACGGTCACGGAGTGGCTATTCCAGCTCAGCCCAAATGGGTTTGCGGAGTCACCGTGTATAAAATGGATTATTGCCATTCGGGTCCAAGACGTCACCGCCTGTCCTTGTTAACCGAGGGAGGTGGCACTGAGCATGTGCGGGGAGGAAAGTGACGAGAGGGGACGGGAGGGTCGAAGCCTAATGCATGTGTTCGTACATGTGTGCGTGTGCGTGTGCGTGTGCTGTCTGTCCGCTCGCTGTCTCCTCCCCAGGTCTCCCAGCGCACCTTTCTGTGAAACCATTTGGTAAATATGGAAAGGGGCCCCGAGGCCACAGAGGCCCGGCCCCTCTTTAGGACTGGATAATTGACTCCTTTTCCTCCTTGATAATTCATTGCTTGCATATGCCAGCTAATACATCAGCTGGAAACTGCCACGGCCCTCATCTCCCTTGACACCCACACATGCACAAACACACACACCACCACCACCACCCAGAGGAATGAGTGACTGTGGAGCGCATAAAAAATGGGGATGACAAATGGGAGCACTTCTAGATCTATGAATGAATTATGTCTTCTAAATACCTTGAGCAGAGGCAACTGTCAGCCGGCGTCTATACTAATCTGGGACAAAATATGACCGGCTCCGCATTAAAAAGGAGGGAGCAGGGCTGCGAGAGAATGAGGCGAGAAATGAACGCGCAATCAGGCCATTAAAACGTGGTGTCTGATTCAGCTTTGGTGGACATTTATCATGAGATGGATACATCCTCCCCCTCTTGTCGCTTTAATACGGCCCCTTCCATTGAAATAGATTAGGATTATTCCAACAGGACAGAGATATCGTTTGTTTTACAATAGCCGAGTCAGCACTCACAACGGTCATTAGGAATTAGATCAAGCCGGCTGCTGTTGGGAGGGACGCTTTGCAAACTGAAAAGAGGGATAAAATGAATGGCACTTCACTTTCAAGAGGCGGGATGTTAAACGCCTGTTCCACCCGACAACAGAGGTGGGACGGAAAGACAAATGGCTTGTGCAAGACGCCGGGGCAAACTGTATACGAGCCGGGCCTGTGTATAGGAAGTTCAGCGCGCATGAAACACATCGGGGTCACTCACCTGCCGATGATTATGTTCACAGAGGAGGGCAAAGACACTGTAACCTTGCTATTGTTCTATCTTCTGAATATCTGGTAATGTAGTGTATTACCTGGGGGAAATGTATTTTTCAGGCGGCGGTTCAGAGACGAACCGACTGTGTTTCAGGGCCGCAGGAGGATCACTGCATCCCTCTGTAACGCAGCGAGCTGCAGGCAGGAGGAGGCACCACCAAGGACGGGCGCAGTGCAGCCGGGCACTTCCAACAAGCGAGGTTGGAGGCCGTGGTGCATTCAAGGTGCATTCAAGGTGTGAAAAAAGTAAAAAAAATAGAGACAAAATATATGGAAGAGTGTTTAATTCCTTATCATTGTTTGTGCATTTTTCATTGGAATATTCTCATTAAAACTCGATCCAGACATGCTTTGAGACTCATAAAAACGCACTGCTTTTACTAATAATTTGGGTCTGAAGTGTTTTTTCCACAAAAACATTCACTTCTACACTTCTTGATACATACTCAAGATGGTCAAATTTCAAAATGTAATATTATGGTGAAGTGGTATGTCCCAATTGAATGCATGCATGTGCTTCGTGAGGGCAACTGCTGCATGAACCGTAGGTCAACGGAACCCCGATCCAAATTGCATACTTCGTTTTTCTACATGCAGAAGTTGCCCTTACAAAGTGCATACTGTTGCATGCAGTACGCATTCAATTAGGACGTTCTACTTTATCACATGGTATCTTGAACTTTGACTCTCTTGCTCAAAATACCTGCTGCACAAAGGATTGTGGGTCAGAACAGCCAGAAAAGCGTGCTGGCTTGTATAATGCAACCACATGCAGGAGCACATTGTGGTATTTTTTGGCATACATTTTGACGCATTATGTATTGGGACTTACAAAATATTATTAAGCATACTAAATAGTATGGTAGTATGGCTATTTGAACGCACAGAGGCACATTTAAATAGAGCACAAAAAAAACTTTGTTTTCAACAAACGTGAAATACAACAAACACTTCTTTTTTTTTAAAAGGAAGGAGTCTTTAAATGTGCACTGTCTATGAAGGATTCCACACTATAATTACCAGTTTATAATTACAAATAACTGTCCCTAACCCTAGTAAAGCAGCCCTGCAACGACTGAAAATGTTTCTATCGGTGAGTTATGACTCAACACAAAACAAACAGCAGCACAAACTACAGCGTGGGAAATGACAAAAGTTGATTTGACAACTCTATGAGAAGAACACAGAACCTTTTCAGTAAATAAGAGCAATAAACCCGTCGTGAAGGAATTGTAGGACCGCATTCGTTAAAGCTATAAGGTTAACGGCAGGTGTACTTAATTAATAAACGCTAATTGAGACGGGAGGCTTCGTGTTAACAGTCCAATGTGAAGCTTTTTGAAGAGCAATGTGAGCGTTGAACTGGATTTCTGATGAAATATAGTTTTCAACACAACATCAAAACCAAAGACTACACCGAAAATAAACCGAGTAAATGTTCTCACCTCGAAATGAGAAGCACCGTCTACACCTGGCGTGGAAACGCTGTGTGAAGGACGACACTGCCCCCTAGTGGCGGACCTCAGCACTGGAGGCAATGAAATACAGGAACAGTTCTGTTGATTCAATTTGGGAATAGGATTTGAAATATGATGCTACATAAACCGAATCCGAAGATTTCTAATGAATGCAGAGTGAAAATGAGAGGAAACAAGAGGATGCCTTAAAGTAACATTTCTTTCCTGACATCCTGTTGTCTCAATTATTTTTGAAGCACCAGCTGGCTGCGGGATGAATAATATCTGATATCTAACGAATTCATTAAAATTAGTCATGCACTCCATACCAGGGCCTGCTGCCTTCTCTCCACAAGGTGGAGGTATAAGTCTTGATGCAGCTTCAACTCCGTCAACGGAGCTGAATTCTGTTTTATTGAGCTTTTGCATTTGATTCCAGTTCATACGCTCACTGAACACGCTCCTCGTTCTAATGGCAGCAATTTGCATAAAAGCAATGGAGTGGTCTCGTGTGACGTCACAGTTTAGCTGTCGGCCATGTTGGAGTACACACAAAGCCACTGGCATGCACGGCTGAGTCGCATAACCTATCGGTGGTGAACTTTTGTGCTGTCTTTGGTTGTGGCAGCAGAGCTGTTAGAGACAATAAATCATTCTTTCGTTTGCCAGCGGTCATTACACATCAAGGAAATGACACGAAGGAACTATCCAAGCGACGTCGCGAGAAATGGCTGTCACGCATCTCTCGAGATATAAAGGAATGGAATTTGGCGTACACTAGAGTATGTGCGGATCACTTTATAAGTGGTCAGTGATTTTATTTACAAATTCGTTTGTGAACAGTATTTAATAAAGGAAATATAAATTAAACTTGGACATGAGAAGGTTACCGAAGCTTCATCGGCCCGTGACAGCAGTCGGTACCAGAGACGTGTCGAGCGTGTACAACAGGCGAAACACAGAGATGCAGCCTCAGCATTGCTTGATATGAGTTTAACGTCGGATCATATATATATATATATATATGTGTGTGGGGGGGGGGATGAAGTTAGGAGTTAGTTGAAAGTGAATTCCTACACACACGCACACAATGACATGCACGTACAATGTAAACAAACACACGTGTCTGTTTGCGCTGAGTAAACATTGAATATTGCTAAATATCGGACCAGATCTGTATATATTTACTCTTCCAATGACGAGATGAGAATTCTCGACGTCTCGGACCCATCCACTGACAAACTGATTATAAGCGTCGAGCCCTTTGTAGCACTCCAGCTCGTCTTTCGTGTAAGGACTCGGGGTGTTCACGAGATACGTGTAGATGTTGGCGTAGTTTACCGATGGAAGGTAAGTAGGCTCGGCACTGAAACGATCTGCACTCATCGTATAAGGATCTAAGTTACCAATAACCTTCAATTTGGCAAGGTAGCGAACCTTTGATGCACTATCCAGTGATTCAAAGTATGGTATTTTCGCCGCACTTCCTTGTTTACTCGCCGCCATGGAGGATCTGTATGTACTCCAACATGGCCGACCGACCTGGTAACTAAGGAGATCGTGACGTCAGTGAGACCACTCCATAGACTCAGCTCATTCAGCTCCCACACTGACACTTGTGTGATTATGAGCCTCACTGTCTCTATTCAATTCCCAAAATCATTACTTTAATGAGTGGGGTGGAAGAAAAATAAAGATTGCCTCGCAAATTCCAGTTATTTCATGCATTTGTCAATTATATAGTAATATTTGAAGACTCCGGCGATCATCAATTTGAAGAACAACAGAGAGAGAAGCTGGTGGTGAAATGCATACAAGGGACTGTAGTATCTTTACAAGAAAAACACACAACACTTTTATTCAAATTATATATTTTCATTACAATTATTTTGCTTTCCCATTGCTCAGAGCGACGTGACTTTCTCACTGTTTGGTGTTGGGTGTCAATGCATGTTACTCGATGAATAACTGTCATTGCTGTGTGTAGGTGTTCATACTGCAATGCTTAATCTGGAGCCATATGGTGAATAATAACCCACATGTTGTGATAGCCCCCTGATGTGAAAGAGCTCATGTGACTGGGTTTATGTTGGTGTGAGAGGAGAGAAAGGATTCATATCAACTGTCTGGTAGGCGATGACTTGTTCTGCTTTCCAGCAAAGTCAATTCCCACAGTTTCGTTTTGACTATTGTACGTAGGACGTTTTCTTTTTGTCGGGAAAACCCTTTTATAGTTTCTCATATATTTCACTCAAGGAATATTCAAGTAATTGTCAAAATTGTTTTCCGTTCATGCAGAGGTAAACCATGCAGCACTTGTGCTTGCTTATTTGTACACATTTTATGTTTTTGTACAAAAAAGAAAATGTGCACAGGCAACCGATACATCTCACTTTTTTTGCTCTGGCGTCATACATTTGTATTTTTTGTCAATATTTATTTTTTCCTAATTCACATTTTTCACTTCAATTCTGATTTATTGCACATAAGTCTTTTTAGTGAAGCCTCAAAAGTATGCCACCCTGCATGTGACAAATACAACCTTTCATTCTTGAATCCAGACATTTGGTGATGAATTGAAAGTAACAGCAATTGATCCAATGCATGAAGGCAACCGTTGATGGTGCAACAGAACATCAGAAATCTAATATCTCTCAATATTCGAGCAAACTGCCAGAACTAATGCATCTACCGTTACCTATTGTTGAAATGCAAAGGTTTATATTGGTGTTAACAACATCAAATAAGTTATTTGCAAGTAAAATATTTTAAATAAGTTTCATATATTCATTGTTACCGTTGCTGCTTCTTCCTCAGTGTTTCTTGTGTTTCCATCTCCGCCCTGTCTGTCTGTCTCTCCCTGTCTGTGTGTGGTGGTGAGTGGTTCTCGAACAATATGAGGAGGGTTTCACAAACACTTTAAACTCTTTGCAGCTGCTTTATGTAGTTGGTAAACCAGGGGATGATTCCAGGATTCTCTCTGAGAGACCACGTGTAATTCTTTACCTGGGTGCCACTCGAGGTTTCAACCTGCATCTCCCAGAGGCTGTTCCCAGCAGTGCTGCAGACTTTCTGTGGAAATCCTTCCTCTGCCATGTTCCCAGTGACGCCCGTGGTCTGAAGAGGGTCTCTGGTCCTCGCTCATTACCCAGTCCGCCTCAAGAAGCCACCTGCTGTGTGATTATACACTGCGGACGGTGTTAATCTGGGGCTTGAATACAGTCCTGACATGCAGACTGTCCAGCACACATCGATCTAAAGAGAAATCCTGAATTAACTGAATGAATGGTGTGTCAATATTACTGGACCTGGATTTCCCGTCTGACAATGAACACTATGAACTATTACACTCAAGTTTTATATTAAGCATTGTTGCTTCCTCAATTTTATGTCATTTTAAAATGTCAAGATATTCCTCATTGACGGGATGTTTTCTCTTCATGAACGTACGAAGGTGTTACCAGTTATGAGAGATTACAATCACAGTTGTAATACCTTGTCCCATTCATGGATGTCTCTGAGTAAAATCCAAACTCAAAGTAAATAATCAAAAACGTGAGCAGAACTGAGGATGCTTGAGGAAAATAATGTTTTGTGCAAAAAAAGGCTCAGTAACACGAACCTGCAAATCTGCACGAAAGTAATTCCACTGTGCCATCCGTCAGAGCAACATGACCTCATTGATTCTTTAGAAATGAGTTCAGGTTGCCCAGACATGTCATCCCCCCCATATAGAAACGCTACCGGTCATATTTCTGATTCACTGGATAACTAAGGACGCCCGCGCTGCCTCCCTGTCGCCGTTTACGAGGCAATAACAGCAGGCCGTGGCGGTTTCCTTTTCCAGGCTGAGTTGTGTGCAGGGATCACACTGTGTGTCCTGCTCTGTTTGTGGACCAGCAGCTGTATAATGATGGGTAAACAGGGATCTCTCGCCTTTGCCAGCAGCTGTTGGGTCAGATGCCAAGTGATGGGCAACATGTCAGAAAGGAGCTGTTTGCACTGCCGCAGCTTGCTTTTCTCCGATAGCGAATGAATTGTCTTCACAAGCCGTGCACCTTTCTCACGTAGCCTGAGATTCTTTTCTGCTGCACAGAGTCTTGTTTACACATTGTTCTTTTTAAAATCCTCACCAAGGTTTTGTCCAGAAACGCGACGTAAAATTGACAATTAAATAACCTTTCGGTTTTTATTCATAAAAGGTGGAGGTGCCACAAACACATTATGGAACATCTGCAGTAACAACATGGCATACACAGTCACTTGTTCTTCAATATCCATCTTGACATGACACAGGTTGCTCACTCTTTACAGCTGATGCAAGGATTTAAAAAGTGTGTGGGGGGAAAAAAAATAAATTGTGGTTGACCAGGCTTACACAGCAGCAGCTTTCATGACTCAGAGAAGCTTGGCTGGACATCTTCTTTCCCAACCGAGGTTGACAAGCGCCAACCACAACGTGAATGCAGGATTATCAGCCTTTATACAACAAGAAGTACACAAACAGGCACTTGGATTGAAGTACCATCTCCTGCTCCTGTGGCAAAGTGTTGTACATCCTGGAACTGAGCAACACACATTCAACAACATAACACACCGAATGAGCTACAATCAGAGAGGTTCAGCACAGCACATTTCAGTCAACAGTCTGAGAGTGGTAGTCCCCTTTTTCTTTTTTTTAAAATCAGTTGTCAATCGCACCAGACATTTTTCATCCAGTAAACAATGAAACAAACAAGTCCATGCTACGTGGAGGAAGTGTTCTGAGCAGGCAGCATCTGCGTGGGAGTGCTCTCCTTGCTGTCAGAGGTCAAGGTGGTGTTATCTCCAGTGACGCCCACGTCGGACACCTCTGACATGTGCAGCTCGCCGGCTCCATCCTGACAGCCAGGCGGAGGAGGGGTGTCGCCCCCGTGGCCGGAGCTGGACCTGTGAGAGGAGGTGGGGCTGAGCTGAACGGCCGTAGTGTCCTGCAGCATCTGGTCGCTCGTTTCCATCTCGAACGCCGCCGTCCCCATCCGCATCAGCCCCCACTTCTCGCCTCCGTTGGGCCTGCGGGCCACGTGGGCCGGGGGCCTCCTGCTGACCACACAGCACGCTGTGAAGAAGGCCAGGGCTACCAACAGGAGGAGAGGCCCGATGACGATCGGGGGGTTGCCGGTAGGGATGAAGGTGCCGAAGGCGAAAGCGCCCACCAGGGTGATGTTGATGCCGGCCAGCATGATGCACAGGCCGCAGACGCAGCACAGGGCCGGGGAGGGCAGGCTCTGGTGCCGCGGGCCGCGCTGCTTGGGGGCCTTCATGGGAGCAGATGGTCCCGAGGAGTTTTCAGGTAGCACCATGTCTCATGGAGAGCTCTGTGAAAACCCAGAGGAGCTGAAGATCACATGACTGATTTGTCACTGAACTCATCACTCAACACAGAGAGAGATGATGATGAGACTGAAGAGCCGACATGTGCAGCTCACCGGGACAATACCGCTAAAAATGCAGCTATATGTTTAAGAGGCTGAAGCTTTTATAAACTACACTTTAGGTTTCTGTGATCTTTTTTTAAACATGTCATTCAAAAGTAATTCCTACAATGCAGCAAAATAAAAATCTCCAAGTGACAAATTATAAAACGCCTGCTGAGAAAAGGTTTTTCCAACACCAATAAATGACTCAAGATATGTAATGCATGCAGCAAGATCACTAAAAGTGCAGCTTTTCCCAATGAGAATACATTTTAAATCCACATTTTCCTCACTGGTCACTTTAAAATGTGCACCAAGAAGAAAACCTGAAAACATAGCAACACTGTTGTAAAGCCTTCTCATCTCAGTGTCACTTACCTTCAATCAGACCCATACACCTCATTGATGTGCCGTCTTCTGTCCGTCCATCACATGCAGGAGTAGCAGAGTTGGAGATCTCTCCCTCCTGCGGGTGAACAGCAGAGTGAGCTGCTGCTCTCACACACACACCACCACATGTTATAATGAACAAGGACCACCGGGGGCGCTACGGGGATCTGAAACAAACCCTCCAATCAGATCGGGGGCAATAAAGTGTTTGCATGTGTGCATTGAACACATTAACATTTGATTGTATGAGGAATCTCTGAGAAATCTGTAGGAACTCAAATATACACCAAATGGCGTTGAATGTTACTGCTGCTACTTGTTGCTTTAAATCCATTTTTGAATTATGATTAAACCACATTCTGTTGGGATCTTAAAACGACTCAGTTTATGTGGATACACACGCTTCTCCGCTGCTTTAAAATAAGTCTTAACAAGGACACGGCTTCCGTCTGAGCGTTGCTGTCTGATCAGTGTTTGTGCGGGTTAACCGCACCGGCTTCCTGTCCCTTCAGCATCCTCTCAGCATCCAAGGACTCGACTGAAGCGCCAAACCACACTTACTCAACACACCTGAACCAGAACTTGCATTAAAGAAAGAAAGCATAAATTGACAAACGAATGTAACACAGATTAGACAGGCGAATATGTTTGAGGATATTTTTTTTATTGAGAATACAGCACACCAGTGAAAATGTGCTCCATACAGAGCTTTATGCATCGGACCCCATAACTGCATTTCATGTGATATTACATTAGAAGTCCATTTAAGATTCATAATGGGAGTGAGAGGGCTTCAACATACCGAGTGGGTTTTTTTTTTCACTCCGAGCAAATCCCCGTCAGCCTCTGATGGCCCAGTGTTGCTATAGGGATGGGGTGTCCATGGCAACAGTGTGAAATCAGGGAGATGTGTCATTTAACGGGTGCAACACAGAGAGTTAATTGGGTGATTAGGGAAATAGAAAGGTGATGGACTGCCTTCTTTAAAATTAGAAAAGGAACTTGATGGACTCAAAACCTCGGTTAGTCCGTCCGTTATTATTTTCCATCGGCACACTCGGAGCGAGTCACAGAACCAAAACTAAATAATATACAAATATAAAAATGAATCCATTCGTCACCTCACTACAAAGTGTAACATCAACTGTTCATGAACCCTCTTCAAGTCTCAAGTCTTCAGCTACAAACAAAAACAATTCTCACATTTCAATTCAGCAGAGTAAAAACACACACGCATATCAGATCAATAAGAAACTAAGAGTCTCTTTGGGATGTTTAGTAACAAAACGTGCGAAGAGTCAGAGGAAACGGACTCTAATGAGGATTAAACGGTTGTTAAAACATCACCGCAGGTGTTGAGTTCACTTACATACAAAACAATATTCTCCCTTTCAGATAAATGAAAACAGCGACTTATGTTAAAGTACGTCAGTGCTACAGGTAGCTTGTGTTGAAGTGAAAGAACGATAAGAAATAAAAAACTATTTGATCGAAGAGTCTTCTCAAACTGTCAACATCCATTCACCGTCCTGCACGTTCTGTAAGGTCTACGTAGCCTCGACTGACTTTAAAAAAAAAAAAAAAAAGTTTAAAAAATGATGTAGCGTGGAGAAAAGCCCATTTTCCCTGATGAGCAGTCTCCTTTAAGTGTTTATCAATTGAACCACAATCAAACCAAATACACTGACAAGCTTCAAAAAGCAAAACATAAAAGAGAACTCATCCCTTTCCTCCAGTGAACGAAAAAAAATAAGCAACATTTAAATTAAATATTAACGAATTCACAGTTGGACAACAAGAAAAATAAAATCCATCAATATTTGATAACATTACATTAAAACAGTAACAGCTGCAAAACTGTGCTGAACCCACGTAATGCTGTGTTAATAATGATATGTACTCATACAGGCATTAAGGGCGGTTTCTGCTAAACTGAATCATTGAATAGAAAATAAATATCTACATATAATAACAGTAAACCCCAAAAGCTGTTGTCAAATTAAACAGTTCTCGTTTTAAAATCAATAAGGAAGTGGTAGCCGACGATTAACCGTCAGTGCTCAAACTCTGTCCAGGTGATAACATTACTGGCCATGGGACAGAGCTTCAACACCAACAACAGTTACAGTGCGGCTGATCCTAAAAGGCTGCTGGTGAAAAAATAATTTAAAAAAACACACGCAAGGAGCAGGCAGAGGCTAAAATGAGTCAGGAAACACACCGAGGGGACTTTTAGTGGTCCTTCAGGCCGTGAGGTCGTCCGACGCGGGTGCGAAGTCGCTGGAGCGCAGGGCGTTGGTCTGCGCCCGTCTGCGGGCCAGTCTGGAGTTGGAGGGAGGAGAAAGCCTCATGGAGCAAACGATGGCCCCCACGTCCTCCTGCTGCTCGTCGTGCTGAGATAGCTGCCGGTTAAAGGCGATGGCTTCTGCTGCAAACTGGCTCAGGTCTTTGGTGCTGCTGTTCCTGGAGGAAGAGAGGAGGCAGAAGAGGATTTATGAGATGGTTGCATGTTTTCACCAAATCATCAGAGTTTTCACACAATTTAGTTTTAAGCACCTTATAAACTTCATAAATGCATCTGATGTGACTTTCTTAGCTGCCTTACCTCTGTAGAACATGAGGAGTTGGAAGACCTCTCTCTGGTGCGTTCTGTAAAAATAAATGAATTAATAATTGCTTTAAATACAACACAAAGTAGCATTGGATGAGTGATACAGTGGCCTTGCGTGTGAGATGCATCAGCAGATCTAATGACACCCACCCCTTGCACCCAAGGGTGCTTGAGGACCCGAGCAGCACTGAGGCGTAGAGTTGCGTCCCGAACCAACAGCTTGGAGATGAGATCCTTGGCTCCCTCTGTGATGTGATCCCAGTCCTTGTCCGGAAATTCATACTTGCCCTGCTGGATGCTCTCAAACAGGTGACTCTGCGGAGAGAATGCGACCCGACATCCTGTTAAACTGTTGTTGTGTATTTGTGGTGAAGCAGGACGGCAACATTCTTCAAGCTGAAGCACAGAGGTGCCTGAATGAAAGTCTGGTGCAGACTAAATGCTGCTGAAGGATTTAACATTAAACCCCCGACTCAGAAAATCAAAAAACAATTCATGTCCAGAAGTACAGATGCAGTCACATGTTCATCAAGCTATAGAGAGACTTCCTCACTTAAAATCAGATATGGCTAAACTAAGAGGCTCGTACCTGGCAGGTTCTGCAGGTTTCTCCCCGGTCCCATCCACAGTCGGTGCCACAGTGGCCCGTGAAGGGGGGGCTGCCGCTCAGCAGGATGTAGAGGATGACCCCGAGACTCCACAGGTCACAGCGTTTGTCGTAGAAAGAGGCCTCGTCCGTGAACACCTCCACTACTTCTGGAGCCATGTACTCTGCTGAGCCACACTGAGAGAAACAAAAAACACACGGGAGAGTCACGTAACTTGTTTTCCATACGTTTGGTTCAGTGTGTGTGTCATGAATTTAAAACTAGACCGTTACCGGTGTGGTGAGCTCTGGAGTCGTTATGGGCGTACAGGCACTGCTGAGCTTCACTCCACTTCCCAAGTCAAAATCACAGATCTTTACTGGGGACACCTGCGTAGAAAGACGGAGGAAAAGCATTATACTTGTACACTCTACACCTCGAGGAAACACAAATGTCCTTCAGCTTCCCGTCCTTTAAAAAGTCACTTACCCGATCAGTGTATTCACAAAGGATGTTCTCCAGCTTAAGGTCTCTATGGGCAATGCCTGTAGAAAGAGCACAGTCACCATGACGAAAAATGAAAATAAATGAATAACCCACAGCTATTCTCTTTGGACTTTCACGGAACAGCCGTGTGGTTGTTGACCTACCTTTAGTGTGAAGGAAGTCAAGAGCTTGTGCAATGTCCCGGACCACCTTACTGGCCTCCAGCTCGTCAAAGTGCTTCCGGTTCTGGATGTGTGTGAGAATGGAGCCTGAAGGAAGAGAAGACAATTGTTGCAGCAATCTGCGTGTTTATCAAGAGACAAAAAGCTATGTGTGAGCAGATTTAACTGTTAACATTATTCATTTATACTTACCACCACGCAGCTTTTCAAACACCAAATAAAAGCAGGAGCTGTCTTCAAAGAACTGGATCAATTCCAAAATGTTGCTGGATCAAAAGATAGGTCAGGATACGGATTAGAATCGGTTTCATCCGGTTTGTTTTAATTAAAAAATGTCTTTTACAAAATACACTCACTTGTTTCCTTGACACTGGTAGAGAGTTTCCACTTCTCGAAAGACTCTGCTGCGGCTGTGCCCTGCACTCTTCTCTACGATCTTTGTAAAACAAAACATATTAAATACATGAAACGTATAAAAAGTCAAAGCATTTATGCAAACACTTGCCAAAGATTTGATCCAAAACTATTTCCACAACTTTCTGTGTCACGGTTGTCCATCAGCATGATCACATAATAAGTAATGAACTGAGAAACAGCGTCCAACAAGCTGTCTCAGCATTTCCTTAATCAAAATAACAAATAACTTTGTGACCTAAAATGATCCGTACTCACCTTCACAGCATACTCCTGTCCGTTCTGCAGACTTATGCATCCTTGAACTTTAGCATACGCCCCTTGACCGAGCACCTCATCCATCAGTTTGTAGAGATCTGAAGAAACAGTATCATTATGGGACTGCAGTACATGCTTGTGTCATCTTTACATTTTTGATGTTTCGCCAATAACATCAGCTTCATTACCATCAAAGGTGCCCGTGGAGCTGTCGGTCGCTCTGGTTCTTTTCTTCTTTTTTCGTTTAGCTGCATCTGGGATATTCACTGGCTGGCTTTTCTCGATTTCTGTGGCGACACAAAAGAACCCATTTGCAAGCAAATTCGTTAAAACAGTACAGAGTTTGCCAGAGTGTTACTGTGTGCACCGAACGTTTCAGTAGCTCCAGAGCTGTTGTGAATCATAGAGCTGTCGTACCTTCTGGGCCTTGGGAAAGGTGCTGTCTCTCCTCTGAAGCGACCCCGTTCTCCTGAGTTCCCCCACAGTTCTGCCCCACTTGGCCCAAAGCCAGGGAGTTACCCTGTAACAGAGCGAAGGAGGCCGCATGGGAGGGGGGAGGGAGTGCGAGAGTATCCAGAGTGAGATCAGGTGGTGGTACAGTAGAGAAAGCACGAGATGGAATACATAATACTCTCACTTTGTTCTCAGTGTGAAATTACAAAAAAAACAACTAAAAATGTCCCACACAACAGGCTTATTACCCTTATACATGATAACAACTTATGTTGCATAATGTATGTGTTTGCATGATGTATAACTCCTATTACAACCAATCTCATCTCATCTTCCCCTTTGGCAACCTGCCAAAACAGCCTGATGCGAATGCAGGAAATACTACATCAGGCCTTACCTCACCCTGGTTATTACCAGAAGCCTTTACACAAACACTGATCGTGCGTGACTCATGGAAAATGATGAGACTTCTGCATTTCTGTTCTGACAGCCTTGACAGTCTGTGAACTGCGTCCTGGCAGCTTGTGCGTTTCTAACACGTTAAAGTTAAAAGTGAAAGGGTTTTAAATCGCCAGAATTAAGAGAACAGATCTTACCTGGAGGGAGTGCTGGAAGGTCTGCACCTCTGTCATCATGCTGTGCCTCACCATATCTGCCAACTGAGAGTAACAAATACTGAGTTAGTCTGGAACAAACTGCATCAGCAGATACATAAATATACACGATGACAAGCTATTTAGGTCAAAGGGAATATAGCAAATGAAACAGCAGGAACAGTTTCCTCTTTCTTTCACTCTCTTGTGTCAAACTTTCTTTCGGTCTGGTTGTTGAGTGACACAATAAGGTTAAGATCTGCTACGGTAGGTTAGCTTTAGCATTATGCAGCTAACATTTGCTACATTGTTACTTCACATTCGCACTGTTTCTACATAAATCGAGGTACTCCGACCAAGAGGCAGCAACGACTAAACGATGAACCACTCGTGTGTAAAGCTGAGCGTTAGCGTTCACTGGTGACTGTACAACCATGGATGCTATTGTCGTTAACCCCAGCTAGCTAGCTAGCAAGTACCCTTAGCTAGCTTGTCCTACCAAATGTTCGTCCCTTCGCTAGTTTTGGGGTAGTTGGTGTTTAAATAACAGTAAAGTTTCGTGAAACAGAAAAAGGAAATACAACAAACCAGTCTAACTCTGGATCCAAATGGTCCAAACCAGCCAAGTCCCCTCTGTCAAAGCCTCTCACAGCTGATGTAAGCACGCATCACTAGCTGAAATTTCAGTCAGTGACGCGCAGGACGGGAAAACACATAAACAGACGCCCCTTTTTGCAAACCCACCTTCTCCCATTGGTCGAGAATACGGCTACCTCTCCCACGTCACTTCACTTGACTCCCCGCCACACCCCGCACCACGTATAGTGGGGATTTTCTTGTGCATGATGATGCGATTTATTTACAGAAGCACAGGTTTGGCAGGTCAGCATCACTTATAAGATTAAGTATGGCTCACGCCACATACCTACAATGTTATGTCATTGATATTTTTGATAACACTTCTTATTTATCTGGTGAAAGCTTCATCTGTGTTGGTTTTGGCCTGAAACTATAAAGGCCTGAAGCAGACCAAACCTTTAAACCAAATAGATACATTTTTAATACTCATCTTGTTGTCTTGTGAATTGTACACATTTTCAAAAGCATTTTTAGACTGCATTTTTATGTTCAAACTGTACAAAAAAATACACACATTTACAACAATATAAACATTCAACAATGACTTAACACTGGATATAAAAAGGTCAAACATACATGCACAGGAGGAAAGAATACGCACAAGTACAGGAGGATGTATTATAATCCAACACAAAGTCCTATAATGATGGCACCAAGCACAACCTCACTGTAAGTAAAAACCTGAAGGCACTGCCACCATCTGCAGAAATGTGGTAAGTTGGTGGACCTTCCCAGTTATGCTTAGAAAACCACTCATACAACGTGATGTAAAATTGTTCTTTGTTTTGAGTGTTTTGAAGGCGATGACTTCTCACAGGGCTCAGATAACGTCAAAATGTAAACTCCTTTTGTCCTTGTGGTTTTGTTTAATTGCATATCTTCTCTGTCATCGCTTTCTGTAGGAAAAGAAAAGACACGTTTAACACATCAAAATGATATTGTACGACGAGATGAATGATTGTTAATAAGGGCTATCTACACTTTCCGTATGAAGAACATTATTTCTTATCGTGAGACAGAAAATTCCTATAAGACAAACAACAAAAAGAATTGCCTTGGGTACCAAAGGTGGAACGACAAAACAGGGTCTGTTTACAAGACTCATCCTTTCAGCGGAGTGTTGCCATAAATGTCTCATCCCCGTTTCGCTTTATGAGGGGGGATTACGCGGCCCGGGCTTCATCATGATGATAACTGAAGCTTTTTATTGACGCTCGGAGGACCATTCTCCATCTGCTCATCTGTGATGGGGCCCGACAGCAACACAAACGCTGCCTCACTACATTCAACAAAACTCAACCTCACCAAGCATGCTGCACATCAAGGTTATAGATGGCAGGGTGGCTGATGTTTTCTGCAAGACTGACAGTTATGGGAGTGAGACTGACAACCCCTCCCAACACAAAACATCCATTTGATCCTCTTTCTCCTGCTCCCTGTCGTCACCCTCACACATCTGAGGTCGTTGCTATTGTCTCACCAGGGGCTCCAGTTCCGAGTGATCGATGAGGTTGAACTCCGAGATGAAATAGTAGTAGTGCTTGTAGCAGGTATTGATGTGGGCCTCTGCACCCATGCTGCAGATGCTGTCAAAGTGATGGATGTAAACGTGCACAAACACCCTGAAGAGGCGGCTCAGGATCTTCTTGCACACCTGCTGGAAGTTCTTGGGGAAAGGTATACCTAGTGTGTAGAAAGGAGAAACGTGTTACAGACAATAGTAGACTTCCACCTGCGAATTTGCTTGATTAAATCTGAGACATGAAGTTAATCATTTTATATAATTGAATCCCATCTTTTAATAGATGTAATATTCTGTAAGTAATACAAGTAATAATTTCTCCTCAACAGCATCAATCATCTGCCTCTTTTGAGGTACTATGTTGATGAAACTGGAGCTCACTGGAGCCGTGATCCTCAGCCAGACGTACATGTACTCCATGGAAGAGGCCATGGAAGATTGAGCACACACTGGGTAAAAAGGTAGGGAAACTGGCAATCTTCAGTCGAACAAGTAGGCAAAACCCTTTTACACCTAGAGGTAAGTTTCACCTGACCTGCATGCCTATGGACTGCAGGGGGGAAGCAGAGCTCCCAGAGGAAAATCACACACAGAGAGGCCCCTCCATTCTCTCCTCTAACAAATGTTGATTGTCAAATCTGCTGCTGGGATAAAATATCACCACAATCACCCGTCCAGTCTCCTCTAAATGTCAACCTCATTGTTTAATTAACCCCTGCTTGAACTTTATCATCCCATTTGAGATGTTAATGAAGGGGAACAACACTGCACTCCAGGCAGACACTTCAGCACTGATGCAGCACAACGTCAGTGCAGCAATCAATCAGGCATTAGGCTTCCGTCACACTCAATAACAGTCTGACGCCTTCATTTGCAAGACTCCTCACACACCTACTCTGGTGGGGAAGATGTCTTCATTGTTGATGAGCGACTCGATCCAGTCCATCATCAGGTTCATGTACTTGAGAGCGGGCAGCTTGGTGGGTTTCTTGTAGTCGTCGCCGTCCTGCCACCTGTACTCGTACCTCAGCCCCCCAGACATGATGGGACAGGTGCGCTCGGAGCAGTACTCGCTCACCGTGCCGTAGATCAAGTTGATCCTGTTAAAAAAATCAACCACGTGAACGGCAATCCAGTCGTTGATGTTCTCCCCCTCCGGCAGCTGAACCACCTTCCTCAGGTCCAAGCCGGACTTGAGCGAGGCCTGGGCCTTCTTGTAGAGTTCAAAGCGCTGGGTGCCCGGCTCGAAGCGCTTCCTCGGCCTGAATGTTTTGTCTTTGCTGAAGACTTGTCCGAGACACAGCGCCATTGACTCAGCCGATTCCCCTGTGATAAGGGGAGAGTGAGCTCTCCAGAATAATAATTCGTTTTGAGTTTGACAAAGCGTGACCTTTCCTGAGCGATGGCACCAGGCACGTTTCAGCTCGGAAATCAGGTCAAATGGGGGTCAGAGCCTGTCGTGTAAAGATTGCAGGGAGATCTTGTTTTCAGATGGCGGGACGTTTCTGTGAAGAAGAAGAGGAAGAAGAAGAAGAAGAAGAAGAAGAAGAAGAAGAACAAGAAGAAGAAGAACAAGAAGAACAAGAAGAACAAGAAGAAGAACAAGAGAAGTCAAAGGCTCATTAATTTCCTGTCAATCAAGCTGCTTTAAACCAGAATAATCCAAAACATAAAGGTAACATCAAAGGTATACCTACAAACATATCACTATTGTGTAGGCATGATATTTAAATACACAAGCCAAACAAGAAGTAGATCATTAAAATGACTCATGTGGGCCAAAGCATGTAAAACTGTATCACTGCCAACTAACAAACTAGTGAGTTCGTCCCAAATGGGCCTTCGTCGCTTTGTGTGACTGAGATGACCTTTTCACAAGATCTTCAGTGGCACACGCTGATGAAAATAGCAACGGTTTTAGTCGGTTGTGGCAAAGTTCAGGCCACTACAGTCAAGCATAATTGAGAAGATGAATGGCATGCTGCGTCTCACTCAGAACACTGGATGCTATGATGGCAAAACTTTAAGTTTGGTTTAAAAACAAATTTCTGGGAGATGACTCTTTGGATATGACACACAAACAGTACATTATTGACATACGATTATCTTTTTATGCTATTTTTGTATTTTTACTAAACCCACTTTTAACCACGTGACTCAGTGAGATCAACTCGTTTTTTTTTACAAGGGCGACCTGGCCAAGAAAGCAACGTAATAAGTTAAAGACAACAACAATGGCCGCGAGAAAAACGAAGCATAAATATATTAAAGAGTCAAAATATCAAAATACCTGTATATATACGCACAGTGGCGGGTACCAAACGATTCAATAACTGTTTCACTTATAAGAGCTTGATTAGGCCGAGAGAGACGATGTATCTTGTGATCTCAGACTACAGTGAGACTGCTGTGCAGTCACAGTGCTAATCACCGCCTGGCAGATATTACACACTGATCAGGAGTATGCCCTCGCTGAACCGTTATGTGATCCAAAGCCTTCATTGTTATGCTAATAAAACAATAATGCCCGCATTTGAATATTAACTACATACTGTAGGTTGTTATAGGAAAGTGAGGTGGGCAGTTTGTGAGAGATACAATCTAGGTACGTCACATATCTGAAAGGGTTACATTTCATTGTGTTACACTCCACTGAGTTGTGTGTTTCCATCCAGCAACGTGGAAGGCTGCAGCATATGTTGCTCCCACAGATGTTGACACTGCAGGGACATTCAAGTGACTGTGGTTGCAACATGATACTATATCCGCATTTGTGTCCCATTTTGAACTGCCGGTCTCAGCGTTTCCTGTGGTTGTTTCCCTCTGACTCCAATAAGGAGAAGGGTTTTTTTTTTTGTCCCCGCATTATCATCTGTGCTGACATTATAGGCTGAGCACTGATACGGTGGTTTGTTGTGAACTTCTGTTGACCTAGTACCTCATTTCAGAAAAATAGGGTTCTGTTCACTCTTATCCTTTTGAGCGAACAGTGATGATTTGAAATGCAAACAGCATTTGATATATGAGAAGGGTACTCTTTCTTTCCACTAGCTTTCACAGTCAGCTCAGCACTGGGGGAGCGTGAATACGTGGTCATGAGATAGCTCTTAATGTGTCCATAACAAAAGGGCTTTCTGAGGAAGGCTCACAGTTACAACATGCCATTCACTTCTCCATAGGGAGACACGGTTTCAGCCAAATATTGAACTTGGACACTCTTTGTACTGAAGCCAGGAAGGGTTTCAACAAAAAGTGACAGCATGTGGGACAGAGGGACTTTTTGTATTGATCACTTTACATCTCCCTCCCTGCTTCAACAGCCTCGGAATGAAACATGTCTGATCACGCACTGTTGGCATACTTTAATGGCTTTTCTGCAGTTTGCCTCTGACAACTGCAGACCAGCAAAAGCCCTCCCAAGACCCAACACACAAATGAGAAAGAAAGAGAAGAAAAAGAAAAAGAAGGCACTGCAAGTCTCGGTAACCAGAAACAAAGGAAGAGGGAGATCAAAAACAAGAGATTACAGAATCGGGGGAGAGAAAAAAGCTGTCTGCACTGTACCTGGCTGAAATCCTACCGCAGAGGAATGTGGTGGGAAGTTGTGAGAAGTTGAAGGAGGATTCAGGCGCCGGAGCCCTTGGTTTTAATCTCCCCGTGGAGGACAGATCCAGCTGCTCTGCCCCCTCTAACTCCTCTGGATCCACTCCCTCTCTGCCGGCCACGAACAGACCGAGAGGCTCCAACTTCACTCAGCAGCACAGACAGTAAAGGGAGAAAAAAGTTGTTTGGCTTCTCTTCCTGTGGATGATGTCACATCCTGACTTTGCCTTCTGGGCTCTGTGTGTGTGTCAGTGCCTGTGTGTGTGTGTGTGTGTGGAAGACCTATAAATTGAAAGAGTAGAAGGGCTGGAAAAGGCCTTTCTAAACCCCCACTCTGCCCTCCCTGTTTTCCATTTCTTTCCTTTCTTCTCATCCTGTAGGAAGAGCAGCCGGCCCACTTGTCCCACCAAAGTCCAGCCCTCTGGTAAAGGTCCTGAGAAAGCAACCCCTCCCTCTTAAGCCACATATAGGACAGAGGGAGCAGAATGATCCCACAAACATTTCTGGATGTTTGGCAGTCCATGCTGCTCTTCTTTTTTTTTGTTTGTGAAGTCTCAATAACATATTATTTAAATTCTTGGTCTTTTTTTAAAAAGATATTGTCGTTGAACTCAGAGCTCAACCTTGAATAGAGAAAATGCTAGTCTCCACAAAAAAACCACTGCATTCAAATCATGAGCAAACAGGGCATATCCGACTGTCTATCTCGCGGTGCCCTCGGGGGCTGAGTGTTCTCACGATAGCTGCCCTGACTGTTTGCTTTGTCTCGAAGGTGAATGGGTGCCACTAAGATGAAGACGGTGTTTGTTTCTCTGCTGTGTAATGGCACCCAACATGCAAAGAAGAAGCGGCCTACTCTTTGTGATAGGAGTCCCTCCAGAACGGGAATGATACAACTCTAGGATGAGATAAAGTCTCATTCACACAGGTTCAGCTTTATGACATGATTTACATTTTCTTAATGAAGGAGCAACAAGATGAAAAGCCAGCAGACAGACAACTAGAGTTAGATCTGTGATGACTGTTGCCTTCCTTCCCAGGATTACAACATTGTAACAGTGTTCAGTGTCTGTTCTTATCTGAACAAAAGCGTTTCCCTGAGCTGCAGCAATCAAGTCAGTTAGTTGAATTGAGGTGGTGAGATTCCCAATTATGGGGTCCTTCATGAAGCAACAGGTATACGAGATTTTATTGTTTCCTTTATCTCAAGACGCTTCATGTTGCTGCATTGGAGGAATTCTGACCCTGGTCCCATTGATTCAAGACGCATTGTACTGTAGGAGGTAAGAATTTATTTCTTTTATGAAGTTATTCCCGACTATATATGGAGCCAAACATGTGCTACGAAGGCTTAACCTGAGACGTAAACGCATGATTATGATATTATTTGTATCATTTAAATTAGGGATGCTCCAATCAGGCCGATACTGACCCAAACAGCTGCTATTGTGGCAAAGTAGCCGATCTGTTCAATCCAATGCTATGTTTACGATATACATTGTAAACTGGTATTTTAATTCATGTTTAACTTTTGACCAATTTGTTGAGCTGTAATTTCTGCTGGTGTACAACGTATTATTCTAAAGATAACTGACAATTCAGTGAATTTATAGCTGTGTATTTATTTGTTACATTTTGTTCTAAGTTAGGAAAATAATATTGAAGGTATCGGCCGATACCTAAAGCCCAGGTATCGTATCGATATCGGGACTGACATTTTTTTTTAAATATATGGACATATGCATAAGTATATATGAATATGTTTTTGTATATTTTGTTGTGTTTCTTATCAATTTAATTCTACATCGCCACCTTTATACCATTCAATGCTTAATGGAAACTTAAATAAAAAAGGGACATGGACTGTCGTCATAAATTGCAGTGGCACAACATATCCACTTGGGGTCACTATGACTATGACTATGAGTGCGGTTTCATGACACTTTCTGTACTTTGGGTTATAAGTGATGATATAACTATCATCAGAGGAATAGCTTTGTTTTCAGATCAGCAGGTTGTTTGGGTTTAAATACTGATTGAATATTGTTTCATGCTCATCAATTTGTCATAAAATGTTTGTATACTGCACAATACGTGAAGAAAGTAGCCTCAGAATAAGTGGAAGACTACACTTTTAAACTGATGTTAAGTGTTGGATTAGTTTACCAAACTCAATTCAAAAGGAGTTTGAAAAAACATTTTAGGAGGTCGATAACATATTACATACAATTACGTGCGATCTAGCCAGTACGATTTTGTTTTTTAAATCCCCAAAGTGACAACATACACAGGAAACGCATGACAGATTAGGTCTGCTGCTGCTCTTTGCTCTACTTTAGCTCTGAGTGTTACTGTCATCAGAAATGTGACACAGGAGGAAGTGCAACCAGTCAGGCCTTCTCTTCAGCTTTGATCATCACTCAGCACTCACTGTCCCCAAAAACCATGCTGCCTGTCCAAACAAACACAACGTTTCATGACACAGTTGTCGCTGTAGGTTTGGGGAAAGTGGCATGCCATTGAACTATAAATCTGTTTTGCTACCATCTGTTCTCAACTGAAAGCAAAAGGGTTCACCTGGAATCCTCGGGTACTGTAACAGACACTTGACAGTTTACAACCAAACGGGTGGATGATTTATGATCATGTTAGCAGAGCAGGTGTCCGACTCAATACAGATCTCTCTGTGTTCTCTGTGTAATCATTAAAGGCTCACAGGTGAACGTCACCCATTGGAGTATCCATCCATCTCCCTTTAATGTGGGATTACTTTAAAAGGAGACAGCTCAGGTGAATATGGACAAAAACATAACGAATGGATATCACCATGAAGCTTCTCCATTGGATTACTTACATTAAGACATTGTTCGACAAGTTTTCTGAAATGTTCTGTTTAAATATGCAAACGAGGTACTATATTAAATATATGCTAATTTGCATATATCTTCAGAACAGCAAACTGAACATTGGATAAAGCCAGGTTCGAAATTCTTGTTTCATTTCATTGACATATTAGTCAAAGGTTTCATCGGAGCGAATTTTCTATTCTATTTTTTAATCACACAAAATACAAAATGCTTTCCAGACATACAAAAGACGTTTTTAGGAATAAAATGTTCTATAAATCAGGCTATGAATGATATATACGAACAAAGCCCTCGGTAAAACCCTTCAGACTATAGTTTGGAATGAAACTGGAAGGTTTGGTGTGTGTTAGTGATACGGAAGTGGAGATTTCTGGCTCAGAGTGAGAAAAAAATATAGATATTTGATGCAAAATGCCATGAATTTTGAGAAAGATCTCATTGTTTTGGTCAACGACCAAAGCTCATGACCATTGGTGAGGGTCAAAGCGTAAATGGACTGGTAAATCAAGAGCTTCGCCATCCGGCTGAGCGCCCTCGTCATCACCACGACGGTCTAGTACAACGCCTGCATAAACACAGACGCCGCATTGTACCCGTCCATCTCCTGCTCCATTTTAGCCTCGCTCATGAACGAGACCTCGACATACTTGAACTCCTGGGGCGCGAAACAAAATGTTTTTGCATGTTGCGAAATGTTGCGATGTTGTTGCAACATGTTGTTTAGTTGTCGTTTTGTTTTGTCAAACATTATTGAGTTTAGTCAATTGTGACGTTGTTTTATTTTGTGATTTGCCGTTGTGTTGTGACCCCCAAGAGTCACTGTAGATTTTAGCATCTTATTTTGTTGCAAATATCACAGATATGTAGATTGTGTTAAAAACTGGGTCGGTAATCTTAAGAAACTAGCAAGAGTGTGCTAGATTTTTTAAATCATCAAACCGGAAAACCAAGCCCAGTGTTGCCAACTGTTTCCTAATAAAAGTAGCAGAGCTCCCAAAGTTGCTAATAGTCAGAAAGGCGCCGAGTCAGCAACACTGACAGCTGGTTCTTTCAGAGCTCTACAAAGCAACTCCCTCAAAATTACCATCATGAAAGTAACATTTAAAAAAACATCACAATGACAAGTAGGCCGTTCAATCATTACATACAGGCTGAATGAAATTAGTGTTATTATTTTGTCAGAGAATTGGATTCAATGATTGCTGTTCGGATTTAATGAGAATCTCAACATAAATAGATACATAGAAGATTACCAACCCTGCCTTTAAGTTGGCTGTGACAGTTTAGGTATTTATACCAATATATATTGGTATAACCACTTTTTGATGGTAGTATGATGCTAAATACTATAGTTCAGTTGGTGAACTCCATATTTGGCGCCCAACTCACAGCAGTGTGTGGGGAGAGAAGACTCCACCTTTTTTTTTTTTTTTTCCAGCTCCATCAAGCCTATTTGCGACACGAGGAAGGTTTCCGCGGAGAGGAAGAGGAAGCAGGTCGAACTTCTCTCACGCGCTGGGTCATCGGGCTGCTGTCGACAGCCTTTATTTCAAGTGAGTTCTTTCTAACGCTGTTTATTTAGGAATGCGTCGACTCGACGAGGTTTTAGTTCATTTTAGGTGCGTAAATATATTTGTGGGGTTGTGTTTGGGGGGTTGCGCGCGCTGCCAATTTCGGTAACGTCACATCAAAGGGTTATTCATTCAAGCGGCTTAGTATGTTGTTTTTCTTTTGTAATTTGAAGAGCTAAGGCGTACACTAAAACACTCATTTGTTTTACTGTAAATCATACGGTTTTTTTACGAATTAAAGCTAGGCTCGAGTGTGGTGCCCAAAACGTGCGCTTGGAGATGAAATGTGCTCAACAATAAGCTTCACTGTTAGTTGTTTCGGGATATTGATGGTTTCTTCTTCTCATCATTTGCACCTGTGCTGCGGACAAAGAGCTGATTGACATCCGGGACTCTCTCCTCACTGTGAAGGCAGATTGTTGTCTTTTTTTGTTCATTGTAGCCTCAAACATGTAAATGTCAGTGATAATGAGAACAGATTGGTGTGTGTTTTGGCTGTCGGTTATGAATAATACCACATATAGTTTAACTGTCGTCGATCTAGAAGTGCAAAAAAAATGAACTTACCTGGTGGCCAAATGTTATAACTTTATAACGGTTTTACTTTGAGACTCGGGTACATTCATGTTTTTCTTTTCTTCTTTTTGTCTTTGGTAACTGAGTTTGTGTCTTTACTAGGCTGCCATTAATGTGATTATCCTGGGTCAGAGGTGATGAAACTATCTAACACACACAGCATACAAGCTACTTATTAAATGATACATATATCCATACATATTTTTTCTTTAGATTGTAAGATTTAGTTTCAGTAAAACTCGAGAAACATTTGACTCATTTTGAGCAGCAGCAGCAGGAGGAGTTGAACTTTGTACCATGCGATTCTGAATACACGAGTAAATATTGTCAGTGTAATACACAAAGATAATGTTTTCGATAAGTACTCTGATTATTCTGTCATGTTAGTCATGTTCAACTCTCGTTTAATTTCGCCATTGTGGGAGAAAGATAAGCACCACTGACTACCACACCTCGTCTATGCAATGCATGATGGGGAAAGAGCACTGGGAGGCTAAGATTGTATGTTTTTACCACACAATTAAGCATAATCTGACATCTGAATATAAAATAACACTGCTTTTTACAACTAATGCATGACATGTTAAGTTGACATTGGGCACAATGCGTCAGTACCTGTTTTTATACTGTGAACAATGTTTTAAAGATGGCGTCTTTATGTTGTTGTTTTTTACAAAAAGGCAACAGATGTTGCGCAGGAGCTTTAGTGTCATGTTTCTTGAATGCCTCGTGTTAGCTGGCCCCCTATTGATGGCCTCCTAAAGTAGATTATGGATCACTAGCTCTGTGTAGACATGTAAACATTAGTAACAAACGGCTGTGGGATGGAGACAAAGGCCCCTCGAGGTCTACCAGCCCAGGTGTACTAGTAATGTAAACACTAAAGCAGCGTTGTGACTTCGAGCGCTCCACCAGTGCATACTGTTATCATGTCATAATCTTCTAAAGTCAACACTCTTATTGAAGGACGCACACATTGAAGGCAAGTTTCAGCCAGAGGAAATGACACAGACTTTCTTCGAACCACGTTTTTTTTTCACAAGAAAACGTTGCAGGCTGAGCTGAGGTGTGTCTATGCAGCAGTTGTACTTCAAACAGTGGACCGGTCTTCTCTTGTTGATCACTGAGCAGCTGTAGTAAAGTGCTTCGCTAGATGGTGGAAACATGTTAGTCATCACTTACTCCAAAGCACTCATTCAGACTACAAAGTCTTCTTCAGTCCTTCCCCCGGGGTTTTTAAAGATGTTCAAAGCTCAAAGTGGGGACCGTATATATCTTCATAATGGCCGCCTCTGGTACACTGTAGAACCGTCTCTCTTTACTTTTGATCTGAATGTCGTCGGTTAACTTGGCCCATGTCAGCCTTTTAAAACAAGTCAGTTTGTGAGACTAAGTTGAAGTTCGGATGTCTAGAAGATGATTGAAGTTTTCACTTCCTGTGGGAAACTACCGTATACGTGACATTCAGCATTTCATTTGGGCAAAAGTTAGACTTCCAGTAAAGGTTGAGTTAAGGATCCTAATCTACACCGTGTGTAGGTTACTTTGAGGCGGGGTTGTTTTCATGTATGAAACGTGTCCACCCAACCCCCCTACTCGCAGTATTTCTGTTTCATTGGATCTAAGCAATTTCTTCCGCTCACACAAGTGCGAGTTTAACATTTGAATCCGTTTTTTAGTGGCTGGACCGTTCGCCTACATGTAGTAAAGTGTTTTTGATCATACATTATACAGCTAGCCCAAGGACAATCAATGCACTAACTTAAGTATCAAATCAAACTATTTAAAAAGTTGTTGGTTGTGCACTTCAGTCCAACACTGGGGCTTAATATGTTGGCGCTGTAACATTGTTGAACCTGCTCTTGTCTCAACAACAGGAGGAGAATTTAGTGTCAGCACTGACATTGTTATGCCCTTTATAAATATGTCGAGATGACTGTGAGATGATTGTGGTTGTGTGTTTTGACCAGCATGACTGAAATGCGGCTCCAAGTTAAGGTGTGTTTTTAGTTTCATCAGTGACTTCTTTTAAATAAATCTTGCACTGTAATTAATACTTTATTAATAATAATAAATATTATAATAATATATATATATATTTTTATATCTGCTTGCTTGTCTGCACAGCCATGAGGAGATTTAACAGAAAGTAAAAATGTTGTTAAAAAATGCTGCATAATTTTTTGGAAAATTGGACCAAAGGTCAGATTGTAAAAAATGATTACAAATCCTAAAAAAATATAATCTGTTTAGTCAACGTTTGCACAACTGGCGATATACAGTTTCTCTCTCTCTCTGTCTCTCTGTCTCTGTCTCTCTCTGTCTCTGTCTCTCTCTGTCTCGCTCTCTCAGTCTCTCTCTGTCTCGCTCTCTCAGTCTCTCTCTGTCTCTGTCTCTCTGTCTCTCTCTGTCTCTCTCTCTCTCTCTGTCTGTCTGTCTGTCTGTCTCTCTCTCTCTCTGTCTGTCTGTCTGTCTCTCTCTCTCTCTGTCTCTCTCTGTCGCTCTCTTGCTCTCGCTGTCTGTCTCTCTCTGTCTCTCTCTCTGTCTCTCTCTTTCTCTGTCTCTGTCTCGCTGTGTGACATATAAGTCGTATCAGAAAGTTCCAGTTGTATATTTGTCCTGCTCACACGTGTGCATGTTTGACACCATCGAGTGGAAGTTCTTTTCATAGTAGAATCTTAGGTATTCATGACGGGCATGAAGAGTCATTCCAGTCGTGGTTAAGTCTTGCATAATCCCAACCTGTCTGCAGGGCCTGTTTTACACTTGCCCCAAATATCAAGTCTGGAGCTGTTTCGCTGACTAAGCTTTGCGTGCTCTCCCATGAGACACCCACAAGGACACACCTTCGAGTGGGACTGGAAAAACCTTTCAATGAGTGGAAAAATGGAACTTTTTACACACGTTTCTTTGTAGGTTTGGCCATCGTTTCAATCATCATTTAAACATTGTACTTTCCAAGTTCCCTCTCGAGATCTCCGTTAAACAGCTACATCTCTCAAAAGAGCAGAAAGTAAGCAGTTGTCATGTGGCCAAATTGAATTTACGTTATGTTTTCTGGTTGCCCATCCGTTTCGTTCTCGTGAATGCAACGTTCTCAGGAACGTCTGGAGGGAGTTTCTTTAAAATTTGACCCAAGGTTAAACTGAGCAGAATTAGTTGGTCAAAGGTCACTGTGACCTCACAAAACACATTTTTGGCCACAACTCAAGACTTGATATGCTAATTATGACTTCTTTTTTTTTAACGCAAATTTCTGATAAGAAAAAATGATGAAGCGATGACATTTTGGACAAACATGAATGTAAACTACAACATGACGGGTTGGCGAAGGCGGAAATTGTAGTTCGTCCACAATCTGGTTTGAGCTCATTCATGAGGACGGGATGCTCTATTGTTATCGGTGGAAAATTACACAAATCTGGGTTGTTGAGACCTGCAGAGAGGGGTCAGAGAGGGGGGGAAGGAGGGAGGGAAGACAATTAGACCAGGGTTGAACGCTCGGCCAGGTCTCAGTACTTGCAGGTGTGATTATATACACACACACACACCACAAACCCTCAGACAAACACAATGAGAGGGAGATGCTTTCAACATATCAGTTTCCAGACAGGTTTAGCAACATGCCTGTGCTGGAGGGGTAACGTTACTACGATGTTCGTCACTTAGAAAAGTGAGCTTTTCTTAAATGTGTGTGTTTTTTACTTTTATTTTTTATGTATACACTCAATTTGTATTTCCCCAGTCTTCATTTTTGATTTTGACAAGGCAATGCAATGTGCATTATTATATTCAGACCAAAACACAAGGTTGCAGAACACATACAGAGTCTATCGCGTGACATTTGTTCTTACAGAGAGGCATGCCCACCGGGAATGTTTGCGGGTAGTTTGAGGTAATTGAAGGGTCCGTTAAAAGTGGGGAGGGAGTTGCTGGGGGATTATCTTTCTTTTAGATTCAGTGTTTGGTAAACTTTAACAAAAGTTAAATGTCTACATGTGATCAGCCTTTGTTTATGCTAAATGTGTAAAGTGTCTACTTTACCTCAACAAGGCTTCAGTCCAATACTGGATTGTTGAGGCTGTTATACATTACCCCTTTATTTTCTTCATTACACAAGATTCAATTTAGTTACTGAAGAGCTGTGATAGATTTCATATTGATAGATATAAGATCGATGTCCCGCATTGTTAATCGCTGAAGTGGCTGTTGCCACATTACAAACAAGTTTAGTTTAGCTAATCAAATCGTCGCAGAAAACATTGCTTCATAAAAACCCACAGCGTCTCTAGACATAGGCCGATGATCACATTCATTAATAAACGCTAACTCGTATACAACAAATAACAGACTGCTGAGCAGTGACGGTGTTTGAGCATAATGAACATTAATATAACCTTGCCAGTTCTGAGCCAAACCCCTAATAACTTCAAATACACCATCAGTCTTATCTTGCGTTTCAGAGCAGCATCATTTCTTGACAAAAGATATTTTTATGACATTGCAGAGCTTGACCTGAGACTTGTACGTTGACAGCAAAGTCAGATTCCTCACACGAGTGTGTGACATGCTGGTGGAAATATCTGGCTCAGTGCTCAGCCGCACACTTGTTCCTGCTTTTACACTTTCCAAGTCACCAGATCATCCATTGGGATTATTAATTGTTTTTGATCATCAATAGTTCAGAATTAAGCTTTTTTTTCAGTGGAGCCCCTTTTATGCATTTCAAGATAAAGTTAGAGATGTGTTGTCACACTGAACTTTGTGTGATGGATTGATTCGCCAAGACTTTTGCTTGACCAGGGTTACCGTGGCTAACTTTCTACTCTTTCTAACATGACTTGTTTTGCTCTGATGGAGACTCTTTCAGGCTTTGTAAACCACAATAATTGTCACCTGAGGTTTTGGTTTCACAGGAAGAGGACTATCATGTTGTCAGGTGTGTATTGGCGTTTGGAGGAGGGGCTGCCACCACCCCTCCCATCCCCCGCAGGGATCGAGTGACCAATCGGATGCAGTGATAAGATCACCAGATTCCAGATGTTTTGTGGTTTGAAAAACCAAGTTCGACTGGTATTTACAAAAAAATGACATCATACAATATGCTTTTAATAGGAATTCCAGGGTTCTTATAACTATTTGCATTTTACTTATAAGCTACATTTTGAGCATGATCTGACCATGCAGGGCTCTTTCTGAATGAGTCCGCAAGAGTAAACGCTGCCTTGTTCATTACGCGTATGACTTGATCTCTGAAACTCTGAATGTTTGTCATTGTTTGCGGTTTCATCAGACCATATTAACAACTACTTGTGTTCTCAAATCTAGAGATGTTATGCGTTCCTCCCTGCAGTGTCCGTTTACCTTCAGCCAAAGGACTAAAATGATTTCTCAGCATAAAATAAAAGGACTACAATTATCTATTATGTTTTGTTCCTCTCTTTGAAGTGACTGGGTGTGGCAGTAAGATCAGAGTCAGTGATTTCCTATGACGATCAAACCCTCCTTATACACGACACACTCGGGGGAATTTTAAGAATTATCGTATGAGTCACGTTCTCCCCTCGCAGCCTCACTCTCCAACCCTGAGCATACATCAAGACTTTATGACTGGTTATGAATGTAGTCAAATGTATTTCTCTCTATCATCAGCTGTACTCCTTGTAGTTAGGAAGGAGTGTATGAAGCAAGCGCGTTGCCAAACATTAAGCAGACAAACCGACAGAAGAAATGCAGCTACTCCCGACTTGTTCCAGGCATTATTTTCCTGAGATGACATCGATCGTCTCCAAACACAGAGAGAAACATGGAAGCTACTTTTGCTGTATGGGTGTTGGCTGGCTCCAGAGCCAACACAGGGTAACAATGGCCCCTTTCACGATAACAGAGTGTCCTCTGATTTCTCGCCTGCTGCCCGTG
Source organism: Melanostigma gelatinosum (assembly GCF_949748355.1). Classification (NCBI taxonomy): domain Eukaryota; kingdom Metazoa; phylum Chordata; class Actinopteri; order Perciformes; family Zoarcidae; genus Melanostigma; species Melanostigma gelatinosum. The sequence continues at coordinate 24,915,288 of NC_136637.1, forward strand.
AATAATATTATCAGCCCACCCCTTGAGCGAAAACTTACAGAGCGACTCCACAGTTGTGTGTTTCACTGGGTGGGGGGGTGCACAGGAGAGGGAAAGGTGGCAGGGGGGGGGGGGGGGGCATCTCAGACTTGTTGAATTCAAGGCGGTGGTCACAAGGTAGCATCTTAAATCGGGGCGTGGGTTTAAATAGGGCCCATCTCTCAATCTCACTCCAGTTGTACTCTGTCTTGGCGCTGCTTGTGCTCGCTCTCTCTGGCTCATTCTCTCTCTCCCCCCCCCCCCCCCCCCCCCCCTCCCCCTCCCTTCTGCTTCTGTGAGCTAGTTATTCATCCACTGTGTGAGTCGGGGAGGGTGGGGATTTGGAAGACTGCTGTACCAGTCACAGTTTGTCAGTTTACACTCTCATTCCCTTTCCCCATCCATCTCTGTCTCTTTCTGCTGTTCTCTCTTTTTGCTGCTGCCCGCCGGCCCGTCCTTGTGGTTTTGCAGAGAGGCTTTGCCGTCCTGTGAAAGAAGAATCCACATTGACTCTTGATTTAAGAGGTTAATTCTCGTCTCAACGAGGTAAGTTGCATATGGTTACGTAGAAGGTGAACTCACTGACTAACTCCGCCCAACATGTTGAGCAGCTCAGGGGTGAGTTGTCTGTTATTTTGGTGTTTGAGGATATCAGTGGTGGTTGAAATGTCCTTCTTATAACGGATTCTTTGCTGTGTGTATCGGTTCCTGTCGGTTCATCGGTTCATCATTAACTTCTACCGTGTGAACGTGAGCTCCCTTTTTCCGTCACGATTATTCATTGACATGGCCTCCACAGGAAATGTTCCACCTCCCTTTCCACTCTTCTACACAGACGTAAACCAGCCACGTTGTGGTCAATGTAGTCTAAAAGAGGAACATAAAGATGACATGCAGAAGGACGAACGCTGTGTTTTTGTCGAACCATTAAAACGACATTGTGCTCTGGTTTGAGACTGGACTTGTGGAGCTCAGGGCTTTACATTTTTGACATACCTCTTGAGAGGTGACAGAAGTGGTGCTTAAGTGGTCACGTGTCTGCTGAATGTCTTCACTCCGTCGTGGTAACGCTACAGCACTGTGTGGACCCCGCTGTACGCGGATGCTCCTCTAATCTTGTGGAATTACTACTAGTGTTGTTTATTTGGCTGAACAGCGCTGAATGTTCAACAGTGGAGTTCCAATTCGTATGTGAGCCTTGCGCCTTTAATTGGTGGCGATTGAAATCAGTTGAGTGGTCTCATCATTTGTGAGGTCACTGGTGAGTAGATGCAGGAAATGGCATAGAAGTGTCAGAGCAGTGATGTTCATTAACTGCTGTCTCTTGTAAAAGATCTGTGGTTTCACTAAGCTGGGATGGAAGGGACTTCATTGTCAATTTGCTTCCAACTTCATCTGGGACTCCAAGATACAGAAATATTGTTTCCTTTTCCTTCTTCGTGTTCATGATCATAAGACTATCCTCCTGACCTCGCACAATCACTTTATTTATGTGTATTCTCTAAAACATCTCTCTCAAGTGAATCACAAGTTGTTCATTCAGCCGTTTGAACATGAAAACTGGGAGATTTATATGACTTGTATTCAAAAAGCAAATCCTATGTACATATCTAACTGTAGGGTTTCTGTTTAATCCTGTTGCAGTGTCGACAACATCATTTGATTGAACTCAGAAAAGTGGCTTTTCGTGTCCAAAAGCTCAATCCATTTTTTCATGTATACACTCAACTATTTAGTGAATTACCAATATTTTGGATTTAAGAACTCAAACAAATTCCAAACTCATAAATTCAAAGCCATGTGACGTCAAACTGCCAGGACTCAACTCGCGGTGCTCCGATAAACTCGACGTTATCACGACCCTGACCCGACGGTCCTCTGCTCAATGTAACTGTTCAGCGTTTTTCCTCAGAACAAGACAGACCCTCCGCGACAGACGTGGTGGTCCTCTTGTTGAAATGCGAGGGCGCCTGACCAAATGTCTCACCGTCGGTTCAAAAACAACCAGAGTTTTCTGAAATGTCATGTTTCTGATCTGCTGTACAACACCGGCTTTTTCACTTTTTGGTGATACCGCCGAGGGGCTGCAACAACGGCACAAAACCCCAGTTCAAGTGTTCACCATATTGACAAAAGGAAGCTAAGTCGGCAGTGCAGCTGTTATGAATTGTTGTGGAACGCTGGACTCAATAACCTGGAAGCTCCACAAGAAGATCGAGCAGAAAGATACTACCGCTCTGTTGACGCTGCTTTAAAAAAAAGCCCTGAGGCGAACAAACTGTACGTGGGAATTAAAAGATGATACGATCTGTTTACACTGTAGCTGCGTGCTCAGAATCCGTTTCAACTTTGACACAATAAACTTACTAAATATGAACTGAAGCCGATCAAGGGCTGTTGTGCATACTTTGCGTTGACAGCTCAGTGTCTGTGTGGCCTTTTTATTTTTTGCAAGTCAGTCGTTGAAGGTGTAAGGTAATGTGTTGTACATTCATTACCATGAGGCGAGTGAGTTTTAGACTGAAGCAGCCTTGAAAACAAGTATGCACAAGTGCAGATTACAGAGCCGGTTTGACACCCTGTGAAAAGCTTTAAGAAGTTGATGCTGAAAGCTAGTTAGCGTTCTTAAACGTGGATCCAGCTCAGTGTTGGCAAAATTCACATCTGTAGTTTGCACTTAAAATGTGTTTGTACCTGAGCAGCACCTCTGTATCAGCTCCACCCCTCACCGGCCCTTCATTACACAACATGGAATTATCGGCTGGTTATAATATTGGCTTAAGGCGGGCTGTTCTTTAGGCCTTGAGCAGTGAAAACTTAGAGCTTTGCAGATTGTACAACAATAGCGTGGCTACAGAGGGCCGCGCCCTGTGTGTCCTACTTTGTGAATACACTTTACACTTGATATGGTGAGCCTTTTGTCAACAGAAACATGTGCAGGTCGGAAAACCAGAGCAACAGTTGTGTGTGCGCATATTTGTAGTTGAACGGATCGATTCAGTTCACAGCGGCAATGTCTCAAATAAGTGCGGTTGCTCCGTGACCAGACAAAAAAAACCACTTGTTAGTTTAAGGAACTTGGATGACAATGTCAGGGCTCTGCGGTGTGAGAGCAGTTTGTCTGTATGCAGGAGTCATGAAGTCAAGACACAAACGCCGGCCAGCAGAGTAACAGCCCTGCTGTGGGACGAGGCTTTCCCTCCCAGTTCCTTGTAGCTCCTCCTCTCTGATATCAGCCCATGACTGATGGTGTTTCTGTTGGGTGTGTTTGTTTGAGGAGAGATGAGGCGATAATTGCATTTCAATCCCGCTGAATCAGGAAATGCTCCAAAATGCTCCTCATTGTTCCAAGCCCCCAAAAAAGCAATGTGATTTTTATATTTTTGTTGAAGAATTTATGTAATCCATTCATGACGGAGAACACTATTTTCGGAAATTTCACTGTGTCGGAAAAGTGAACTACTTTTTATAGGTTCCAATAACAGATGAGGAAGGACAATGGTACATTTCAGCTACTTTTACACATCCGAAAACAATACAGCTGACATTCAAAAAATGGCCAAAATAGAGTTTTCTTGAACTCAGTGATCACTCCTTGAGTTTCTGTCATGGGAGTGGTCGAGGGGTTGCTGCTGTTTGGCCTTCACTGGATCAAATTAACAATGAGCTTTATGTGTTTTTGCAGATAATTTGGTCACAACAATTCAAGACGGCAAACATGCTTCGAGAGATTCAGGAGATTGGCTCGCATGCCATGGATATCTACAACTACCTCTTGGCAGGAATTGGTAGGTGACTTGGCTAAACTAAATGCAAAGGAACACTCTATATTATTGTTTTCTAACGGATTGTCTTTTTCTTCTTTCTCTAGATCCACGGCTGAAGGAATATCCAATGACGCAGACTCCTATTACCATGTCTGCGATATTGCTGTGTTACCTCTTCTTTGTACTGTACCTTGGGCCGCGCATGATGGCCAATCGTAAGCCCTTCCAGCTGAAGGAAGCCATGATAGTCTACAACTTCTCGCTAGTGGCACTGTCTATAATCATCGTCTACGAAGTAAGACACTGTTACTTAAAGTCTCCGACATTTAACGACTTGTAATTTACTTTTTACACATTTTGAACATTTCAATGGTCGTACATGAAGAGAAAGTGGCTTAATTTGTCTAGTTTTGGTTGAATTTATATCTGTAAAGATCTTAATCTAGCAATGACCACAAACACAGTAAATCAAATGTTCTTGTAATTTAGTTCCTGATGTCTGGTTGGGCCACAACATATACCTGGCGATGCGACCCAGTGGATACGTCGAACAGTCCTCAAGCACTTCGAGTAAGTCCCTCTCTTTCTACTCAATTATTCGTCATTTCTTGCTTTAATATGAAGTGAAATGATCATTTCACAAAGTATTTTCCCTCCTCGACAGATGGTCCGAGTGGCCTGGCTGTTCTGGTTCTCCAAGATTATTGAGCTCATCGACACAGTAAGTTCAGTCTTTTGCTCGACTCGCCTTTGTGTTCAGCTTTGGTTGACTTCAACTGATCGATGTCGTCTTTCGCTCAGGTCTTCTTCGTGTTGAGGAAAAAGCACGGCCAGGTGACCTTCCTACACATCTTCCACCACTCCTTCATGCCCTGGACCTGGTGGTGGGGGATTGTCTATGCTCCTGGTGAGTACACATTAACACAATCTTGATTAAAGAACTATTAATGGTTTTAGTGTCCTCCAGTTGGCGTCTGCTCTTGTTTTTTTAAAGGAACCTTCTGCCGGTTATTGTATAGTTCTGTTTAGTCATGAGAAAATGATTAACCGTATTGGCCGTAGAGGTTTGACTCGGGTTCTTCCGCTACTTTGAGTTGGCCTAATGCTGTTTGTGATTATTACCCCCAGGTGGAATGGGATCTTTTCATGCCATGGTGAATTCCGCCGTCCACATCATCATGTATTTCTACTACGGCCTGTCTGCTGCTGGACCACGCTTCCAGAAGTTTTTGTGGTGGAAGAAATACATGACGGCCATTCAGCTGGTAGGGACACCCTATACTCTGCAGTTTTCTGTGTTGTTCGCTTCATCATCCATTTTTTTTGTTTGACTTGAGGCTCATAGGCTTCAGGGATCAGCTCAAGGACGGCATGAGAGGCCTCGCTCAGCGTCTTAAACTACTCGAGTCTTTTCATTTGAATGTCTGGTACTCTGGTTCAGGCTACAAGACAAATTCATCTGAGTTTATTTACAGTAAGTGCTTGGCTGACTCCTTGTTTCTTCCCAACAGACCCAGTTTGTCCTGGTATCTCTCCACGCTACCCAGTACTACTTCATGCACAGCTGCGACTACCAGTTCCCCATGATCCTCCACCTCATCTGGATGTATGGAACCTTCTTCTTCGTGCTCTTCTCCAACTTCTGGATCCAGGCTTACGTGAGGGGCAAGCGGTTGCCAAAACAGGACGTTAAGCAGTGTCAGAACGGCACGGCCGTCCACGGCAAGCGCCACGAGAACGGCGTCAACCACGGAGCGAGCAACGGCAACAGCGGCAGTCACGTGAGCAAGATGAAGAAGGCGTAAGATCCCTGGAAGGAAACGCCTAAGAAGTGTGAACCGCTTTAAACTACTACGGATTCCAAAGATAGTTTTTGGCTGTGTTTCTTTTCCCGTTATTAGTTTGAATTGCGACACATGGGGGAATGACGTGGTCAATGATTTCCACAGTTGGGCTCCAAACTTTTGGTTGCTTTGTTTGTTCGTTCGTTCAACTCGAAACCTCTTTTTGAGTTGGGGAAACCATTTATGGAACATAAAAAATGTATGAAGGGAAGATGTTTTGACCAAAATATTATCTTCACTGATGTTGCAACAAGCTCCTAGTTCAGTGTCACACTGGCGGCCTTTCACCCCACTTGCCTTCACTACTTCTCTGACCCCCACATCGCACTGACCTCCGCCTGTTGACAGATAACTGTACAGTTTCTATCAAACTTGAAAATACTTTTTGTAAATAGTTTTACAGCAAACAAAAATAACTAATTTGTATTGGTTTAGACTTTCTAAATTTTGTTATATTGTGTATTTAAAATTAAATCTCAATAAATTCAATTTTAAATTATCTTACACGTTTTGTGCGTCCGTATTGTCACAGAATAGGTGCTTACTGAATGTGTCTCATGCTTAGAAGGGTTCAAGTTCAAGTCGTCAGGGCTCTGGGGAAAGACTGCTGTGTTACAACAAAGAATTTGCATTGCGTGCTGAAGCCTCTTGTCTTAACCATCTCAAATATGTGGAGCCAGTAGGAGGTTAACAAGAGCCCCATTCTGCTCTGTCTGAAAAAAAAGAATCCATCGTTAAGAGGCAGAGAGAGAGAGAGAGCATCCTGCAGACCGGATCTCCACCCACCGGTATCAACCACGCGGGTTCATCAGGCTCAGAAATGCATCTTGTTGGCACTCGGCGTCCATTCAGCCTGAAAATGAATGCAAGCTAAACAAACTACAGATCCAGTACATGAAATAGTTTCTTTGTTTTACAGACTGGAACAGGCAGCTTTTCTGAACTGAATCTGAAAGATTCTTTTTTTGTATATGACTGCATTATATTTGACATTAATAGGTGTTTCTAACATTCAAGTTAAGTGCATACCTCTATGATAGTGTCAATCAAAACTGAAGTTTATTATCTTTGTAAATGAGCTGTTGGATTTGGTTTTACAGGTTTTCCCTAATAAAGTAAAATTGTAATCTGCAATGTAGTTTGTGATTATGGCAGTTGGCGCAAATGTAGTGGAGGAAAAAAAAGAACAATTTCCCTCTGAAATGTGACGTATAAGTGTAAAGCTAGTTAAGTGCAAGTACTTTAGTAAATGTGACCTCGATGAACAGGCGGTAACTCGGTCGTTGTTGCAAGTTTAATTCCAGGCCGACATTACATTTCATGAGCAATCAATTAAAATACAAGTATGAAAACATCCTTTAGGCATTCATTCAGTGTGCATCAAATTGCTACAGATCAACTACATACTGTTCTTCAAGTCATTCTCTTTATCTCTTTGCTTTTAGGTCGTGGGTCTGAATCCAGCTCCCACGTTTAAAGGTATTCTCCATATGGGAATTGGTATTGAACTTTGTGACGTGGACCATATCAAGCTATGAAGTTGCTACTACTGTACAGTGATCTGACGGCCCATCCTAGGTTTCATGCGTACCCAGATTGTCTGCTGCAGGGCAGGGTGAGATCAGGAAACCACTAACCACTTCTTCTCTCTATACTCGTGAGTGGATGAGATGTATGCAGACCTTGGATGTGGTCCGGTTCGCCCTTTTGAATGCTTTTATTGCCCTGAAACCGTTGGCAGCACTGATGAGAAGTGCCGGAGACAGAGTTGTGGTCAGAGTTTGAAAAGATGAAATAGCGGGGGGGGGGGGCGTGTGCGCTCCTTAAGTGATGTTCTCCAGGATGTAAAAGATGAGCTCCATCACGATGGGCTCGCCGCCCCTCTTGCGCCCCCTGCTGTGTATGACGGGGATCAGCACGCTGTCCAGGGCGTTCAGGTACTGAGCTGGGAGGGGAAGCCCATTGCTCCCAGCCACAAATCCCACCTGAAATTACAAGATATAGTTGTAATATCGTCACACCCAGAAGCGCGAGTCAATAGCTTTACAACTGTGCATTATGTGAGTCATATGTTACACCGGTATGATTTCTTTACGAAACATCCAGACTATTTTTCATCAACTTTTTGGCCGAATGAAAGAGCATATGAAAGCTGAAGGAATGCTGATGTAATCCTCACATTGTTAGAGTACCACTTATTCTGTAGCAAAGAAAAGAAACTGCTATTTACAGAATTTATGAATGACTACTGTGAAACTAAACGTTTATAGAGAGGATTTAATCTCGGTGGCATGGTTGTATTGGCTTCATTTTATGGCTCCACAGGCTGATGATATAACCAAAAATAAATACTCCATAGACCTACATTACACCTAAAATAAATACACACCACATTCTGCCCGATGGTCGTATATATCTATAAACAATGTGCTCCTTTCACGATCTATTCTGAACAAGTATGCTCTTTGTATTTTGGCTTTGCAGGGCAGTATTCACGATGCAACCTCATTGTGGGAAGTTCGTAACAACATGTCATTGTGACTCAGCTCACTGATACCAAACACCAAACATCCGTTCAGACCTCTTGAGCGTCGAACGCGACGCGCAGCCCCAGCTTGGCCATCCCGTCCTCTTTCAGCAGCTTGAGGTGAGGACACAGTGCCAAGCAAAACGCCCGCGCGATGCGCTCCGTCAGCCGGTCGTGTTCAGCAGAGTCACTCGCTCCTCCTTTGGGGTGATTCCCCCTCTGCAGGAAAAACACCTGCACAGCACGTAGACAGATGTATAAGGGAGGAGGCAGTTATGTTAAAGCTGCAACTAATCTTGTGATTATTTTATGGATTAATCAATTCGTTGTTTTTGTCTATAACATGTCAGAATGTCGAGTGTTTCCCAAAGCCTAATATCTTTGATCGTCTTGTTTAGTCCACAACTCAAATTCAAGTTTTACATGAGCTCTACTTATCCTGTGCATCTCATTACAGGTCCTTCATTCGATGGAGAATACAGTGTGATGAATCAGATCTAGCTGGAACACCTGCTGCAACTTTATTTGCGCCACAATGTCAGTTTGCTTTCATTGTGGAGCAAATAAATCAGAAAATATTCATATTTAAGGAGCTGGAATCAGAGAAATTTGACTTTTCTTTCTTAAAAAATTAGCCAAACCGATTAATCTATTGTCAAAGTCGTTGGTGATTCATTTAATAGTTGACAACTAATTGATTAATCGTTGCTGCTCTACTTATGTTGATATTTTTAGCAGATCATCATATGTACTTCTGTCCAGCGGATGATCTTCCCATTTTCTTTGTATTCTGACTTCTGAAACATCTTGGTATTGCAGATGGACTCCATGGATTTCCCATCGATGGGGCTTATAACTCTGGAGGACACACATTTACAACATGGGACAGAAATGAAAAGGCAGAGGTTATTAAAGCCGGCACACTCTGCCATGTTGTTCTCTTTGAGCACCAAAGCCTCGTTCTGCCACATGAGCATCAAACAGGCGGACACACTCACCCCTTATTGACTGAGCATTTCTCCTCCACCCACTGTACACACACAAGCTCCTGGCTGTCCGATTGGTCGAGCCGTCCGCAGGTGACGGAGTAGTCTTTCATGTCCCGTAGCGACCGGCGCAGCTCGGCCATGGTTTCCACGGTGATCTGCACCATCAGTCCATCTGGGGGAGAAGGGGGCAGCGATACAGGAGGAACACACGGACAGACACCCGTACACTCACATGCATCAACATGTACACACGTCTGTTAAAATGTACACAGACACACACATATACACACACATTCTGAATAAAGCAGTCTTAAAGCAGGGGTGTTAACATGCACTACTTTTAGTTTTTTAAACAGTAAAAACATGTAAGCGTTGAATTTCCTGCAGGGCAGGAACGTGTCATGGTGAACCTGACTCCCCTCTGAGCTGACATCCTACCTTCTACGATGCTGGACTTGGCAAGGTATCCTGCAGACGCTTTCAGTGCACTGCTGAATATAAAAAAGCATGATCCAGTAACTGCAATAACAAAAAAAGAGAAGAAAAAAAACCATGTTTAGAGACAAACTCTGTGGCTCCAAGAATCCTGACACATGAGTCTTTGTAGTAACAAGAAAGAAACCATCATGTTGTGCCATCTAGTGTTACATAAGAGAACTTCTTGAGCCCTTTGTTTCTCTTTCATTTCCCTTGGGACCCATTTCAAAAACGAATAGTGTTAAACAATATGCTGTCTGTATTCTATATCTGCTTCTGATACAATTACTATTGTATCTATTCATGGAAATTCAAATTGAGTAAAAATCTTTCACGTGAAAACTTCTCCCTAACGTTTACATACTTCCTTCTGCCACAGAATAAAAATGATTGAATGTCTTTGGGAACATGGGGATGTAGAATAAAATGTCATGAGTTTGCACAAAGTCTGGCTGCACATTTATCATTTGTAATGGTAAATGTTGTGCAGCAAATACTATTTTAAAAGGTGTAAAGCGAGTAGATAGAACCACACGGTTGGCGGAGATCAACGAGTGTTTCTAGTGAACACTGAATGCAGCTCCCAATGTGTTGATCTCTTTCCTCCCAGTGCACCAGTTCAACTGCACCAACGTTCCCCTAAATAACAGATGAATTATCAGCTTATCAAGGTGGCCCCTCCCCCTTGATGCAATCCACATGTCTGATTGCAGTGAATGTTGCCCACTCCTGCTTGATTACGTAACATTAAGTCCAGACTCTGATATCTTGATGTGCCTCTCGGTATCCTGGAATGGCCCACCTTTGCGTGGCTGATTGTGGATGCTGATGGCCTGGGTCTGGTACTGGCCATCGTCTCCTTGCACGCAGATGAGGTGGGAGTCTGCAGTCTCATTGAAGCACGCCCCGATGGCCAGCACGTGCTCATTGGACTTATTCAAAGCCTTCATTAGCTAATGAGAGGGAAGGATGGCGATTGATTAAGAAAAAGAAACTACATTATTATGATTAACTCTGTGAGGCATTTGAAGGCTCCGTCCTACTTCATTATACCCAGTGGTCGGTATCTTTATGCAGGTCCTCTGAGCCTCTAGATCCACAGTGAGCCCCGGCACCATCGGTAGGCTGTAACGGTAATTCCTAAAGTCCTGAAGCATGATGGGAGGGACGGGGAAAGTTTGGTCAAAGTTTCAACACCAAACGTAACCACTAATGGTGAAAAATGTGGTTCTTGTAACAACACCGAACAGGAAGTTGTTGCAAAATGTCACACTCACCACTAACAGTCTCATTATGGTGTGGCCAATTTCCCCAAACAAGGGCTTCCTAAAGCGCACGCTGTACAGAGGACAGGGGTAAACTGGAACAAGAAAGAAAGCTGGTGACTGAAGAGAAACCCCGTAGTGTTACAGACGCAGCATTTCATTCATTTCATGGCTTACATCTGTATTCGGCCCCCAATCGAAGCATGAGACGCAAGGGAAAGGCTTTGGCCCAGGCCACCTCTGCTCTGTGGACCAGCAGGCCAAAGAGGTAGGGCTGGTTGGGCAGAGGTAGACCTTGAAGGGACTGCAGAGTGGAGCGAATGTACAGGAAGCCTGCGTGCTCCTCACTGCCCAGGAAACTACTGCCGAACAAGGACAGCGACAGGTGTTTCACAACCTTTCCTGCAGAAACACAGAGGAAAGGGACACCCGTGATCTTTGGAGAAAATACCCATTCAATATAAAACATCACTACCAGACATAACAAGTTGGAAATGACAGTATGTAAGCATATTGTTGCGTGCGTGGCTCTGACCTGTGAGGGTGTCCCTGTACAGCTGGATAATGTGGCTGAATATGTCTTTGGGGAAGCTTTTCTCTTCAGGCAAACACTGCAGCAACAACACCACCTCCACCTGGCCCACAGCGTGCATTCCCTTTGTCGTCACGCACCAGCACTTCCTGTTAACATCTGTCACACGATCAAGGCACAACCTCAGAGGTCTAAAAGGACAGTTCCAACTGAAATCACATTCAGTCACCTTTTTTTGTAGTCAATAATTCTTATTATTTCTAGGATCACAGCAGCCATTATTGTGTACAATGTGTCGGCAATGTGTCGTTTTCTATGCACTTTATCGTGCACAATGAGGAGGGGAAAAAAAAGAAACGTACAGTTGACCAGCTTGACTATAGCGAGCAGGTTGGCATTGAGGACGAACACCAGCGGCTTGGGCCTGCCACTCTCCAGCTCCTGAATGAGCAGCGTCTCAGAGGGCTGCTCCTCCACAGTGTAATCTGAAGTACAAAGACAGAATAACACTGATGTATCTTATGCTGCTCTTGCTTTTGACTCTCCCCCTCAAATGGGATGGAAGCTGTCTTACCTCCTTTGACTCCTGTGGAGGTGAGGATGGGTGGCAGGCCAACCAGGGGGATGAGGTTGGCGGAGCTGCTCACTAAAGCTGTGGTGCCCCAGCCGTAAGGACCACAGGCCTCCTAGAGGAGGTGGGAGGCAGAGGACTGAGCCCATGTGTTTGTACTAATTACAGATCAACAGATACGTTCAGTGATCTTACATTGATATTTGTCCCGTGTGGCCGCATGGCCCTCCTGATCTGTGGTGAACCCACAGGACTTCTAACCAGCCCGCCCAGTGCTCGTCTCATCAGCGGTGAGAACCCCCTCACTGGTGTGGTCGGAGCAGACTCCGACTGCTTTTTGGGGAGGATGTCATCTGCAAACCACACCCTCCTTTTCCCCCTGGGAGGTGTCCCTGGAGAGAGGATGCAAGAGTTACTTCAGGAAAGTTTCATTTGAAAAACTGTGAACTTAAAAAGAAATCGGTGCTGACTTTTGACGAGGATTGAATGACAGGAAACACAAACTCGTCCCTCCTTGCCATCCAGATGTGTGAGTCTGAACTTCAGGTTGGAACAAAACGCACAGAAAACCTGGCGATCCACCACACAAGGACAGACACACACGTTTAACACATCAACAAGGCAATTTCTTGAGAACTTCTACGTTTTGTTTCAAATGCTGCACAACATATAAACGTCCTTCCTCACCTTCCCACAAGCACGGCAGTGATGCCTCCTCTTGGTAAACGTAAACTTGACCCCACACTTCATGCAGACCTGCGCCTGAGCATCAGGGACCCACACTGGAGCCACCTCCCCGAGGACAGTGCTTCGCTCCTTGGACAGAATGCCAACGGGGCTCAGCTGGGACTCGTTGTCGGGATCCAGAGGGGAAGCTGCACAGTCGCCCATTGCTCCCTCCCCGCCGGCTGCCTGGGCCTTGGTGCTGTTCGTCTCATCTCCTCCATTAGATCTGACCTCCTTGGACCCCCTGCCGTCATGTGAGGGAGTAGAGGGTGCTGCTGTCGCCTCCGAGCTGCAGGACTGCTCTTGTTGCTCCAGCCTGCTCTCCTCCAGCTCCTTCTCCTCAACGACAGAGTCTTCCTTTGATGGGAGAGCCTGGGGCTTCTTCTTCTCCTCCTCCTCTGCCACCTCCTCTTCCTCCTCCTCCGGCCACGCAGCCTCTGCAGGGCTCAGCACCAGGGGGCTGGAAGACTCCCCGAAACAACTCTCACCCCACGTGGAGATGGCGGTCACAGTGCAGCTGCCTTCCTCCAGCTGGGGAGGTGAAGTCGTTTCGGCAGGATGTTCGGATGGTTTCTTCTCACACGGCCCAAAGCTGCTTCTGACCGACGCATCTGAAGACGCCTTGGACAGAGATTCTGGTCTTATTTGGCCGCAACCCAATCCCGGTTTGGACACATCACCATCGTTGAGCACCAGCACACAGGGTCTGTTCAGCCAGTGGTGCTTGGTGTCCTGAAGAGACGGATTGTCCCCTTCATCTGTGTCGAAGGAGAGCTTAATTATCACTAACACTCAATGTGTCTATTGCTCATTCTGTCACACACACCATGTTTTCATGCTCATTGATGACTACTTATGCGGCGGAAAATGTTCACATGTGCTAAGTGGCCATTTAACAGCGTGTGATGATCTATTTCATCACCCTGAACACGCCGCCCTTGAGAGGTGTGCTTGAGCTGATCCCAGAATGGATCACATGGTTGGAAATAAGAGGTTTGTTGTGGACTAAATATAAAATGTAAAACCATAGCTGTGTACGCAGTGGATGATACCACACAGCTGCTGGTTCCAGACCAAATGTTGAAGTGCGGTTCTGTGTTTGATTGGCTCTGCAAGGACTCTCTGAGTGTATTACCGTGAGGATTAACAGATGTTTTTGTTGTCGTTTTTTTCGACGTTGGCTTGCAGGTGTTCACGCTGAAGTGTTGACTGGTCCTGCGAATTGGCTCATTTGTTGTTTGTCTTTGGTGGTCGACCAAAAACAAATGATCGCTACTAAAACTGATCAGCAGAGAAGCGTGTTTCACATGTAAATACAGCCAAATGAGCCATTTGATTCTGAATGACTCCATTCCTAATCTCAACATGAGATTCTACATGAAGGCAAACACCTTTCTCTGATGACAGGCAATTACTGTTTCTGCACCTTTCTCCCGAATGGTAAGGTAATAACCATTACTGGTAATTACCAGCACGCATGGGAGTTAACGTGTCCACAGCCGGTGTTTCATTGAGCTGTAGCCGCCAGTGACTCATGAAGAGTTATGACTCAGGACCCGGTAAAAGGAATTAAAACAACCACCAGAAATCAGAGCCTATAGTATATCTATATCTACCCGAGTATTACCGGCTGTTCCAAATTAGATTGGACGTGAATGGTCTAATTTCTCAGGGTCAAACTGCATTGCAGCTCCCTCCATAAAAACCATAAAAAGGAAGGCGCGCCTCATCGTTCACTGCTGCGGGCTGCACAGTGAAGATTCCCCGACACGGCGGCGGGGGTTGCACCGATCCAGCTGACTGGAGCGATCGCTTTCCCGGGACAGTGACGCATTTAACACACACACGCGCGCAAATGTTTAATCCGCTCGCAGGCACCGAGGCCGGCGGCAATGCGACATTCACCCCGCACCCCATTACATCAGACCACCGAGCAGGACACACCACCGGGCTGATGTTTACGGAGGCCGGCGCGTGTATGTCAGCAGCATGTCCTCACACCGGAATGTGCGCAACACACACACACACACACACACGCGCGCGCGTTTCAGATGATGCAGACTATGCGCGCGGCGAAATGCTGCATCAGCGAATTTCTGTGACAAAACACAAGACGCGCTGTATCATCACCCTGTAACTCGCAGGCAATGAATGAGGGGGGGGTGCGATCGCCACAATTCTTACCCTCAGTTATTGCTCCCAGGAGGCTTTCATTCTCGTCATCCCGCGCAGAGAAGAACTTCAGCATTTTATCCCGTTACATGTGAGAGCCGAGGAGCCACGGGCTTCAAGCAGCAGCAGTGCCTTGCTCACAAGCGGAGGATGGGATGATTTCGCCCCTCTACACCCCTCTCTTCTGTGATCCCCCTCCTCCCCCCGTCTCTCTCTCTCTCTCTCTCTGCGGCTCTTTGAAGAAACTCAAGAGGTGTGCAGAAACGTCCCTCCCCAGTTTTGCCCGTCTGCACAGCCCGCAGGACCGCGCGCATGGCCAAGACAACACGAGCTATACGATGCCAGATGTGAAAAGCCTGGCTGCATGCACAACCTGTCACACTGTAGAAATAGAAATAGAAATATATATATATATATATATATGCAAAACTGCATACTTACACAATCTTGTCAATGACCACAGCACCATTTAAACAATGTTAATCACCTTTATTTTGTTTCATAAACAAAGTCTTAGGACTAGCTTTAATGACCACTGTAATCCTGACCATGACACTGTGGGGAAGGGATTTGACCGTTTACCAGAAGGGAGTATTTTTATTTTTTTGTATTTGTTATAAGTGCACAAGCCAGTCTGACTCGGGACATCCTTGGGCCATTGTGAAATAGAAAAGTCTCTGGTTAGTTGGGGGGTGGGGAGGGGGTAGTGTCCGATATGTCTGGATGACGAGACTTTAAAAACACTGGAGGAGGTTTCTTGCTTCGTTGCAGTCCCGCCTGTGTGCAGGTGAACTTCCCGCCTGTGTGCAGGTGAACTTCCCGTGCGTCAGTTTGCCTCGTCCTTTGACGCTTCATCAAAGTTCTCCACCAGATCTGCAGAACAAGAACACGTTGTGCATTATTACAATTGAAGAACAAAATCATATCAAATGCACTCAGCTGAAATAGTATATTCAAGGATTGCAGTAGGCAATATACCACTTACACAACGTGGATCTTCTTTATTTGAATAAATAACAGACTCAGCATTATGAGAATTAGTTGAAATGTGTGTCCATACCTGGAACATCATCGTCCTCTTCCTCAATGTCTTCTACCTTTGGAGCCTTGCTGTCGAGAGCTGAGACAAAATGTACAAATGAATATAAATAATTGTAATATTTTCTTAAAGACAGAATATTTTCCGTGTGACACAGACTGGTTTAACCTAATCCTCCGTGACGTTGTCAGTGAGTCACTTTTACTCTGGGTGACATGTTGCTTCATTACCATGAACATTGGACTTGTAGTTTTTATTTGCTGCTGCAAATACTCACTGGAGCATCAAATGTATATTAATATACCGCTGAAAAGAGTCCCCAACAAATACAATACTGACTCCAGTTTGAGTCAAATTTGCTTAAAAACTACAGTGCCCTAAGACAGTATTTTGCCCTTTTAAAAACAAAACTATATAAATGTGACCTGTTTTTAAACATTGACTTTGTCTTCAGTAGGAACGAATGGGCTTGTAGCTGAAAAAACAACTTAAATGGAAAAGCTTATGGAGGAGCAAATGAGCAACGGAGGAGGGATTCCATGATATCTGAGCCAACAGGTGCCACAATAACTAATAGTTGGTCACTGACTGCTTATGTGTTCAAACCAGTCCTCCCCCCACACCTCCTCCTATCCTCTCCATGAGAAAAAGTTAATATTGACGTTACATATTTGTATATTTAAATGGCTTCAGACCATCATTTTCCATCACACGGTATCAAGCAAGTTGTACTTTATATTGAAGCTGCAAAGGGGATGACACATACGTAAACACACACCAATCAGTTTTCCCAGGAGTGAAGTTGGAATCCGTGTTGTCAGCTTCAGATGCTTTTACAGTGACTTTAAGAGGTCAGAGGTCGAGGCACACCCACCTTGCCGAGGGAACTGTTCCGCCAGTTTGCGCAGGCTGCTGAGGCTGTCTGCTCCCAGCTGACTGAGGATGCCGGGAAGCATCTCTGTCAGCTGCTTGGTCTCAGCGTGGCCCGTGATGGCGAAGGTGTTGGCGGACAGAGAGGCCTGAACTTTGGGGTTGTTGAAGTGGATCACAGTGCCGTCATCCTTGATCATGTTCACCTGAGAAGACAAAGACCATTCAGTTTTTTTTTATTACGGCCGAATGCTCCGGTGCAATGATCTCAGGAGTTGCTCTATGCCGAGTGCAAGTATCCAAGTACAAAAAAAAATGCAAATTACAAAAAGTATGCAAATTACAGAGCGGTCTGGTCTATGCGGTAAGAATGCATCACATTAAAGTAAGATCATGTTCCGGGTTTCCTTTTACAGAAGATCCACACAAATTTACCTCCTCAATTCCAGCAATATTGTTGACAGCCAACTTCTTAAGTGAACTCTGAAGCTTCTTGTCATCAGCTGTTGCAGTTCTGTGTACCACCTTCTTCTTCCTGCGTGCAGATCCCTAAAACCAAAGCAGACATAAGAGTCCTAAATCACAGCCACTTGAAGCGAGCTCTGACTTAGAAGAGTGAGAACATTAGAAGGAAAAGGCTAGAGGGGCAGCACAGCCTTGGTTGTTGAATTGTAGTATTTTATACAAAACTCTCCATTCAATACACATATGAACCAAACAAGTCGCAATGCGATTCTGTTCAACATCTGTTAGAATTCACTGCTTTTTTTAGGCTGATATGGATATAGATATGGAAACATATATTACATAAATGCATAACATAATACAAACGGTTATAATTAAGATCCCTTTGATATTTTTAAATGGTCTCTGGTGGACAAACTTTGTGACGGTGTCACCGTTTCTTCATTTATTTTTGGCACTTTTGTATCTCAACTTCCTGTCGTCGCTTATTGGTCAAGTTGACGTCTCCTGTTTTGCAAACCTTTATCGTTTGTTAACTCCACCAGCTGTTTTATTTTCTTGTCAAATATCATATTTTAAATTGATACGAGTTCGCTATAAACATCTGAAAGACAGATGTAAAGCACATACTCAGACATTAAAACTATTTTTTCTTGAATAAATGTCAGAGAACACTATCAACACGCTCATAACTATTTCACAGAGCCCAACATGAAGTCTTGACCATCAGTTCAAACCCCAAAGGGATGGATTTACAATATAACACAATAATAAATAATAGCTTCACCTCTACATACTTTGATAGCAACTCAAATATATATATTCACATATTACCTTTTTGTTTTTAATAATTAGCATTTCAGCTGTAATCATCAAATCAATCTAAAAGTACAGCGCAGACTTTTTGTAAAAGGTGTATTATGACACCACCCAAAAATACCTAATCCAACAATTTTAATAAATGCTAGAAAACAAACTGTTAAACTTTTAAATAACAGCAACTAAAGCACAACACATATATAACACTTTTTTATTGCAAGATGTCTTGTAGGTTTGGGTGAAGCGCAATTTATTGAACTTGTTGTAAGTGACCCAACATGACACCTTTCCAATCAAAACAACAAACCACTTCCTGGTTGTCAACTCACCTTTCCCCCTATCCGGACCTGGGCTTGAAGTTTTGCCAGTTTTTCTTGATTCATGTTCTCACCTGCGTAATAAAACAAGTTGAAGATGGGTGTTGAAAACAAATACATGTGATTGTGTAAGCAGCTTAACAACTAGCATGCTGCTGCTTTCCCTGTCGACTGTGAGCTGCTGCAACAACTAATCCGCTAATCAGACAGAAGTCCAGTTCCTAAAGAATACAGTAAAAATATGTTTAGTCAACAAGGTAAACAGACGTTAAAGAGACGTGAAAATGACACCACGCTGGTGCAGTAATAACTCAGACTAGCTCCAAGTTGTCAGTCTGCTGTGTGTGTGTGCGTGTGTGTGTGTGTGCGTGTGTTTATGTGTGTGTGTGTGTGTGTGTGTGTGTGTGTGGTTAGCAGCTGCAGACATGACAACACAACACAGGGCCTACAGACTGAACACAGCGTGTCACGGCTCAGCTCGGTCCGACAGCTCCAGTCCGACCACACAACAAACAACCACGCGCACCGCACGGTACACACAAATCAACACGGATCATCACAAACCTGGTCAAATATCCACACAGGCATGCGGTGGCGAAAGATGGAGGTTATGAGGAAGAGATTACGTGACACACCATACGGATTTTTCTTCTTCTTCTTCCTCTTCTGTGTTTCCGACCAGTTGGAAGGATTTGAGCGCCCTGCTGCCACCTACAGGACAGTTTATGTATTACATCAACAAACGCTTCTGCCCATCCATCGAGCGTGAGACATTCACCCACTGTAGTAGGCTTGAAAGGTGTCTGAAAACGTCAAAAGTTTGCCTTTTCACAAACCATTAAGACCATTAATAATTAAAAGGTTTCATGAAGATATGTAAATATGGAAAAGTCTAAAGAAACAAAGAAACACACATCTTATATGGAGCCAGAAGTGAGTATCTGAATTAATAATTGATTTTTCAGTTTTGTTTAGTTATAATCAACAAGCTGGTTTTGTTTTGAATAAAATAATTGTAAATTGATGAATTCAATTTGCATTTACTTTATGCTTTTCAAAACTCGGAGGAAACTAAATAAGTAAAATAGTAAAAAGATATAATTCAATTTGTCATGTCATATTTTTCTGTTTTGAAATTATGAAATATGAAGTGGATTTTAATGTGGAATCCTAATGTTATTCTTTTCATTATTATTTTTTACCATTTGTTTTTTAATTTAGTGTCTGCCTATTATAATCCACCTCACAATATATTTGTTCACTGCTCTACTATAATATTCAGTTTCCACTGTGTGATTGTTTTACTGTAATTACTATAATGAATGGCTCTCAAAGACGTGTGAGCAGTGTGCCACCTACAAATCAAATTACACTAAACCTCCAGAGCAACAGAACTGTAATTAACAAGAACTCTGTCAACACATAACAGCTGGCAAATTAATTAATCAGTCCATATGTCCTTCTCATGACTGATAATGAATGACGTTATAATTAATATAATTGATTGGCATTTAATAGTTATAAATTATTATAATTGAACTCTGAAAATGTCTTCAATTGTCTTGGTGCCACACTCTGGACTACCTCCTAACACAAATGACCCAGACCATCACCCATCAAAACAACATTTTCAAGGTTTATCATTTATTTTGCTTAGTTTTACCATTTTCACCTTTATTACACATTTCAGCCCAAAGAAAAACTTTTACAAAAATTTCACGAGAGAGAGCGAGAGAGCGATATATGCTACAAGTTACAAGTTACCACAAGCGGAGCACTGACCGACTGACGGGCCCTGCTCTGTCTGATATCGGACAGATAGATGCTACAATTAATCAAACATTGTATGTCATTCAGTCTTTTTGTAGACTGGATCAAAATAGGTCACGCGTTCAGTTACAGTATTTTGTACATTCTGCTGCAGACATTTGTGTTCTGCATTATACACGTGTTCATGCTGATTCAAGCTGATTAATTAGATGGTAATCATGAATCCATATGTGGCTACTGCTAGTATCAGCAATAACAAAATAAGACAAAGAGAATTTAACACTTGTAGTAAAACTCCTTAGAGGTTAAGTGCACAGGCTGGAGCTGCCAAATGGAAATCTCAGCAGCATTAATAACAAAAATGGTCACTTTTCCAAAAAGAAGAAAAAAATGTTGGTACTGAACCAACCTAACTGCAATATTTTCTGCGTATTGTGAACATTTTAAACAGATTTTGTTCAGAGTCGTCGATATGTAAAACAGAGCTGAAAGTTAAAGTGGCAATCTTTTCATTGAAATAAATGTCTGTTAAGTCACTGGTAACACAATGGTGAATGAGCCTTTATGGCCCACTGATGAACGTACTGCAATATGTATCTATTTGCAGCATTATAAACTGGGTGTCTGTGGCGACGTTCTCGGAAAACATGTTGTACTTCAGTTTTTCTCCATTGTATACACTCTCAAAATGGAACTATGCACACAATTCTTAAACTAAGACAAAGCTGCTAAACTCTGAGCACAATTCCATTGTTTTCACGCAAATCAATCAGGACTGAAATCTTAAGGATTGCCACTTTAAGAGCAAAAAGTTCATGATTATACAATAGAGCACATAACACATGGTGACCATTTTGCAAAGAGAGCATGACAACTAACTTTATAATGGTCATTTATGTGCAGTAACTTTGATTGTGTGTATTCCAACAAAGTTCTGCACATCTTCTTCCTGTTTTTCTCCCACGGTGTTGTGGTATCAGAACACGTGACCCGGGCTCAGGTGATGGATTTAATCGCAGTGTCTGGTAATCTACCGAGGAGGCGGAAGTCAGTCGGACCAAAGCCAGAGTTGCTGGTCTCCATGGAGCTGTGGAGCAGGCTGCGCTGCCAGCGTTGTAGGTAGTGAGATTTTGGGCCCCAGAAGTCGTGGAGCAACGTGAAAATCTTCCTCAGAACAGCCTTCCTCAGCAGGATGTAGACCCAGGGGTCCAGGATCTGGTTCCACGTGGCCATACGCACCACCACCAGGAGGCTGAAGGACGCAGGCTCGTCTTTGGCCCTGGTGCTCAGCACGATGACACGGATCTGGTGGAGTGGCCATAGAATAAGAGAGTGACAAAAAAAACAACTTGAATAGCTGCATAACTAGACCAATATACAATTAACTGTATCATTTAATATAACTCCCTGTTTCTTAATTTAAGAAATATATATTTTATTCCTCTAACTGTATGAAAGCATCTCTGTCTATTGCACAAATGTTCAAATATTTTATAATTGAGATTCAGAGTTACACAAAAGAGTCCGTAATACAGTAAATGTTTTCCAACTCATCTTTTCAAAACTGATAGTGTCTATCACAAAGCATCTTCCACCAATGTACAGTGATTCAATACACTGTCATTTGCATTCTGATTGTAAACTAATTCATAAATAGTAACTGAATAAAAACGATTTGAATATTTGCTTTGGTCCGTAAAAATAACATGTTTTTAAACAACCCAAAGGAAATTTCAGTGCGTTTCTTTGGTCATCTTGCCAGATACAGGTACCATTAAACAATGTGTGAGAAATGTTGCTCTGTAACTGTAGTGGAGTGAGTGGCATGTTCTGATCTAATGGTGTAGAGCGCAGCGCACTTTTGCTGCAGCAACAAGAAGTATGAAGGGAACATGTTTGTAGAGCAGGAGAGGTGGCTTGAAATGCATGTCCTTCTCAACCAGAGCAAGTCAATATTTCAAAAGATAATTCGAGCGTTTTGATGTCATAATTGAATCGCTGAGAGCTTCAGCATCAAAGAATGAAATGGGGGGACAGATTGAAAATGAAAAGCAGTCGTGCGAAAACCTTCAAAACAAGCTTTTCTTGAGTCATCTTCTCATCACACATCACACAACACAGATAATAAAGGTTTCCGTCTCATTTAAAACCCCATTTCACTGCCTCTGACAGTCACTTTGTACTTACCAATGTTCAAAATCCATGACAGACACACACTGGCTAAGATGCGGTTTTAAGATCAGAAACGTGATGGTATGTGGGAATGTAAATCCAATAATCGATGAATTGTGATCAATCCAAATAATAGTCCGGATAAACAAAGAGTTTCAACTCATTTTCAGGACTTCAGGCAGTAGGGAATGTGCGACCTGCCCACTCTTACCAGTAATGGGCCCCAGCACACGCAGGACACCAACATGATACCCAGCAACTGACAGATCATCTCTATGTGGTAGGACGTGCCTCGACAGTGACGCTTACGGCGCAGTCTGGCCCGCAGTAGAGCACAGCTTGTCATTGCATTGCACACGATGGAGAGCAGCAGGGCCATCAGTCCCAGCATAGAGAAAAGCAGGGGGAGGAGCACATCCAGCCAGTCTTTAGGTTCTTCCATATGGAAGAAGCACCAGCTCTTGGAGCTCTGAACCTTGTAGGGCCTCCACAGCAGCACGGGCAGCACAGCCACCAGGGCAGCGAGCAGCCAGGTGAGTCCCAGCAGCCGTTTCATGTGGTGGGATGCTAACGCTGTGGAGTGGAAGATGGGCCTGGTGACTCCAATGCAGCGCTCCACCGCCATGGCGCTCCCCAGGAACAAGGGGCTCAGGCCAAAGAACACCATGCACGCCCCGAAGACGCTGCACATGATGCGGTGGGGGTCAAACGTCTCCCATTTCTTGTGGAAGCCGTAGACGAAGATCACCAGGGAGCCGTTGATGAGGTGACCCAGCAGGTCGGTGAACACCAGGCTGCTGGCAAACAGCAGGAAGGACGCCTTGGACTTGATCCGGATGCGGTTGTAGGATTTGACGAGGATGAAGAGGGCGAGGCTGTTGGAGAAGATGCCCACAGTCATGGAGATGGCGGAGGCGGTGATAGACAGTTCCTTCTGGCTGCAGGTGCTGTTGCTTGGTCTGACCTCTGACCTGCAACCTGTTTCTGAGCTCCCATTGGCTGACATGGTGGACATGAAATCTGAGGGAGAGGATCGATAGTAGATCATTCATTTTTACCAGCATTTTTTAAATTAAACTTCAGGTGCTAAAAATGTCTTGATACATTTAGTTTGGTGAGAAATCAATTCAACCAACACATTTCTCTGACTTGTAACAGATGCATCTTTGTAGTTTACAGCCCCCATGCACTTTTGGGTGTGACTATGGGGACAGTGAACGTCCTGGAATAAAAATCTTAACATGAAAAATGTCCCACATTCTTATAAGCCAATAACGTTTGTTAATGACCTTGACTGGTTAAAATCTTGCTCAGTTCCTCACCTCAGGTTTGCTCTTCTCTCACGCAACTACTCGCCTTCACTCTGGGTATTTTATGATCAGTAAAGCAGAGCGGCGTGTAATCAGCCCGGATGTAAATGCCATTGAACGGGCAACGGCTCTCCTCAATATTCCTGTCGAGGCTGCGATCAGCGCAACTTGTTCTGTCTCCACTCAGCGGAGGCGGGCGAGCTTCATTCTGCGTGTCACTTCAAACTCAAACCCACCGCGGTGGCTGTACGCATCTGTCGCATCCAGCAACACCCCCCCCCCCCCCCCCCCAAAAAAAAGCAGCTTAAGGGCACTCTTTTGTTTAACGAAAATAAACTGTTGGCAAAATACGCACGTATTCATTCTTATAATTACGCATGATTGCTCGACATTGTGCTTCTATGAAATGTATCCAAAAGTCTCTATTTTCATGAGAGCTGCAATTTTCTGTATTTTTAAATTGAGCTAAATAATATCTATTTTTTGGAGGCTTTCCATGAGTTCACATGAAAATCCTTTCTCTGTTTTACTTCACAGTCTGCGGGTTGTCGGGTCGCCCTGCTGCTTGCGTTTGAATGGCAGCAACAGGTTGCTAATAACACTTCCTCCAAGTGCTGTGTCTGCGACTGCACGAGTCCACCTGCCGCTGACGTCTTCTGTGCTTTGTTGATGAAAAAATATTGAGATGTGTTTTGCCCGAAATGATAAATCCTGTATACCTAAAGAAAAACATGAATTATCACTTGGTTTATATTTCAATCTGACGTTGTATTTATTTATTTCCAGTCGTGTTGTATATCACCTCCTGGATAATTCATTTAGCATCAATCTTTTAACACAGGAAACAGTTGGGAACATTTTATATGAGAAAAACATCTGAGCCAGCCTTTACCAGTGGGAGAACAAAATGTCCTGGCTTGGACTTGTAGTGCGAACGCTCCTCAGAGAAGGACGTGTGTTGTGAACGCAGCCCTCAGGCTATGCTCCTCCCCCCCAATTAGTGCCAGCATTTATAAGGCACCTGTGGTCCTGGCCTCTGTCCTGGGGGGAGTTTCACACACATTCCGCCTCTTGTTGCCGGCTGACTACTTACCCTGTTTGGGGTGGTAATGTAATCACAATCTTAACTTGTATTATTTTGCAGCATGGTGTGCCCTTTTAATCTCCATTTATCATTTGTAGGTTCACCTGCTGCTGTTTTGCTGCCTCCATTTTGCCTGTTTTGTCTGCTTGTTTTGCCTCTTATTTGTTTTGCTTTTGCTTTGCATGTTTTGGACCTTTTTATGATTTTCATTGAATCCTTTTAATAAATATGTTCATTTTACAAAACGTGTCTGTCCAAATATCAGTAATCTGTGTGCCCTTAATACATTCTAAACAATATATTAGGGTCGTTAAGTTTATATTTCCCGGGGTGTAAGTCCCCAGGTGGCTATGTTGGTTCCCTTTAAACTATTATGGCTTTAGGTGGCACAAGGAAGAAAGCAGACATGGACACAAACTGACTTGAAGCAGCTGAACAAAATAAGATCGAAGACACAACTGGAAAGAAAAGTGCTCTAAAAAGATCAGGTGGCAAAACAAAACACCCTCTAAGCTTATTGCAGTTCTTTGCATGGAGCTGACCCAGCAGAGAGAAAAATGTCGACTTTCCTGAGAGCTGGCAATTTAAGATGTATTAGTACACATGAATTTGATATGTACCTGTCAATGATTAGTACACACGGCACAAAAGAGTACGCAGATTTAGTATTGCACTCCTGTAACATTCACAGTCTTGATGGTGTAAGGTTTTTGCAGAAAATGAAAGGGCTGGCCCCAAATGCAGGGAGACGAGGGAAACAGAGGGTAGGATAAATGTGGATTTTAATGGGAACAAAAAAGTATTCAACACAAAAACTTGTGAATCAAAAGTCCATGAAAATAAAACATCCAAAAAACAGGGAACACAGCAGAGGGCCGCAGACACAAAACGTACCAGGGAGACGGTAACACCAAAGCCAAGGAACACACAGGCTTTAAATACACAGGGAAGGTGCAGGTGATTAGACACAGTAGGTTTCAATTAAGGGCGGCGCAGACAATTACAGGGGAGGAACAGACGGGGCAGAAAGTGAAGGGAAGCAGACTGAGGAGGAGCAGGTGATTGAACGCAGCAGTGTATAATTAGGGGAAGGGCAGACCATCATAGGGGACAGACAAAGGCAGGAAATAAAGTGCAAGAGGGAACATCTAAATAAAACAGAATAAATAACTAAACCAAAACATAAATTGTGACAGATGGACAGTTTATCAAAAAATTATGTTTTTTTTTTTTAAACTATCAGTGAAGCCACAATTACAATAGTCTAGCCTTCGGAAGATTAACGAATTAACTAGTTTTTCTTGATCTTGTTTGGACAGAAATTCGTCAGTTCTTGCTGTTTTTACTCAAAAATAACTGAGTTTACAATGGAGATGCTGCACAATCACCTCTGTATTTCCACCACGTCCGTCTTATTGAACACAAGTATTTGTAGATCTGGATGACCTCAACACCTGTGCCATGAATACATCTTGGAAGAAGGTTTTGGTGATTTAAATACATTTTTAATCTTGTATCTTGGTGAACCTAATTGCCTCCACAATTTTGTGTCATTTGTGTCAAATTCTGTATTTATACATACAGTCTCTAAACTATATGACTCCTGCAGGAGATGGTCCAGCAGCTTCACATCTTCCATGTAAGAATTTTTTTTTTTTTAATCCAATTTCAACAGCTACTGAAAGAGTTCAGGAAGAGACAAAAAAATGCTTTTCTTTTTCATTCACTATTAATTGATTGATTTTTAAGTTGAGTTGTTAAAACCTACTTCTCAGCTTTCTCATGTGCCCAAATTGTCCCTAATTATCCAACAAGGTGACTCCCAAGTGACATTACACCTCTAAGTGTGGTGTCATACAGTGTCTGCTGTAATGACAGGCAGCAGACTGCTTGGTCACAAGGCAGGGAAAGCACAGGCATGGGAGCGCAATCACATTCATTTGTTGGTTGCATCAAATGGGGCTGTTGCAATTGACTGCCTGCCTCAGTGGGGTTCAGATGGAGCCGGGAGTAGATTGAGCGAGATGGGAAAATAACCCATAATGCAGGCTTTTTGCCAGCGGCACCATCGCTTCCTCCTTCGCGTCTTATCACAAAAGCACCCCTGTGCCAAGATTCACAGGTAACAAATGTACTCTTCCTCTGCTCTCGCTCTTCTTGTACTTCCCATTATTTCTTTTTTCTGTCTGTCACCCTGACCAAACAATTTCCTCCATTTTGGAAATTGTAATGGAGCACAGTTGGTGCCATATATGTGAGGCAGTTGCAAAATGTGTCAAAGGTGGTCATCAAGACGGGACAAACGGTCAGTCCAGAGAAAAATAACACCCTCAGCAGTTTGAACGCAGGTTGGGTTTGCTTCTTTGTGCTACCTCTCACCCTTTGCTAATATCTCACATGTCCCTCGTGTTCAGACACAAATTTGATCAGAAAAGGTCAGGAAACTTCGTAGCAACTGAATTATTCCACAGTAACAGTCATCTACTGGCCTCCCAGATGACAATCTCGCATATCATCAAAACAAGACTTCAATTAAACTAGAGACAACAGGGTTTCTTATTTGTGTGTGTAATTACTATGTTGTCCCGTAGCGACTGAACCTAGAATCTGACCTTTATGAAGACATGAAGCTCTGGTAGAGAGCTTTGTGTTTGTAGAGAGGTCTGTGTTTGAGGCAGGTAGGGATTTGTGGTTGGAGGTTTAATAAACGGATCAGTGTACATCTCATAACTGCTGTTATTGTCCAGTTTTACATCTCACAGTAAGTAACTTGCTTGTTGACTCTGGTCTATTAGAAGCTGCACAGTCTGGTGTCTCAACTGCTAAACCTTCAACATCAAGTCAGAATTATCCCGTCAATCATCCTTTTGTTTATTACCCTGTTGTTTCTACAAATTTGTATTTCAGAATGACTAGACATCTGCGTTAACGGAAGAGTAAAAGAGTCTACAGTCATGCTAGCTGCAAAGCTGGCAGAAGGTCAACCAATCAGCCTGGTGAGTTGTTATATTTTACTGTCGTATCAACACTGAGGTTTGTACAGCGCTGTTGACAGGCCTGTGCATTTTCACCTTGTTCTGTCTCTGTCTTTTGCACAGCAGTGAAATGTGTCAATGCCTTCAGCTGTGACTCTTTATGGAGTGAAATTAGTCTCAAAATGGTCATAAATGTGTATTACATGATCTAACGATGGAAAATAAGAATTGCAAATGTCTACGGTGATTTCTGCACAATTTTCGGTAACCACAAATGCATTTTCCAATCTACACCCAAATACCAAGCAATTTGAACAGTTAAACTAATGCGCACATCACAACCTGAATTTAAAAAAATATATTTTACGTACAGAGGGCAAGAAGAAGTGCAAGGATCATCTTGAGGCTAAAATCTCCCCGGGTCTCAGCAGTAATTTAGGATTAACCGTCCGTAAACATTACAAAAAGTTAGTTCAAAAAACATCATAGTTACTGTAAAGCAGGCAGTTATTTAATTAAATCAGTACAATGTGGCCAGAAATATGCTGACAGCTCATGGTCAGTGTTGGCTAAAGTGCATGTGAGCCTGGTGACACACAGTTTTTACTGTTTGAAGTCTCAAAATCAGCCACTAATGCTCATTTTGTTTAAAGCTCCAAGTTTTATTTTCACTTGTTTTAGCCACAAATTGACATGCAAGGCCTCAGAAAACCTCAGAGTCCCAGAGCATCTCTCTGCACGTTGGAACCAAGCAGAGCATTTCCTGCTTCCACACACTTTGTCACGCATGCTGCAGGAAAAAACAAAACACAAAACATGTCATCAGCAGACTGAATGTAGTCAAACAGCTGGTTGTAACCAGCACACCTAGTTTACTAAAAAGATTCAAACATAGTATAATGTTTATTACCATTCTGAGCACGGAGCCATGACACAGCCTTCATAGCGAGAAGCTCCCATTCTTCCTGAGCATCCATCTCAAAACCATGGAGCCAGATTACAGCCAGAATGGTGGCCCACACTTCCTCGTTGACCTAATTCACCAAATCAAAGAACAGAAAACGGAACGGGGCCGGGAGGGAAAACAAAATCAAAGAGAACAAAGAAGAGATGGCACAAAGGGAAAATCTTATTTCCTAACAACGTAATCACAAGACAAATAAGTCCCATTATTAATTTACATGATTATGTTTGACAATAACCCACCGATGCAGGCTTGGCCTTTTCCACCTCCCCGCTGGTCTTTCCCAGTGCAGCAGCCAGAGCTGAATCCAGCACCCAGCAGCCAGACCCCTTCTGGAGGGAGACCAACTGCTGAAAGGGGGCTTTGGGTGGCTGTTTGGAGGAGCATCCTGAGGAGAAAATCAAAGTGCAGAGGTAAGATCATCTTGTTGGATCAGTGTACTAAATCTCCTGCCATTCTATTCATCAGTTCAATAAATCAGCAGCTCAACATCTCTGTCAAACTTGTATCCTGCAGCCAGCTTGACCTGCAGTTCACAAAACATACTCGGAAATATGAATCAAATGACGCATGTTGTTCTCAGTGGTGAGGAACAATCATCATTAGCACTCTACCTACCGTGGCCCGGGTTTGCTCTGTGTTGAGGTACTGGAGACGGTCCAGGGGACAGTTGGACTCTACTTTAGAGACTGGACGAGGAGAGGAGAGTCGGGCAGAGAAAGACAGATTGTAGGGCACCAGAGAGGCTGGAACAGAGGTCACCTGCACACTGCCAGCTTCACTAGCTGTAAACAAGATCGGACACGTTAGGAAGTTCTGGATGACCAGAGAAGATCGCAAGGATACACTCAATTTGTTTTGGTAAGAAACACAAAATGTAAATCCAAGAAAACTCTGCAGGGCATTTGAATTTGTATAAATAAAAGGAATATCAACCAGTATAAAGTTAACCATTATATCAATATTGATTTCCTCCTCAGAAGCCAAGATGGTTTGGTGTCTGCCTGTGAGAGGAGTTGTGAGATGATGTGTTCTGCCTCCAGTGTATTGGACATTGGTCAAGAGTGGTGTGCAAAAAGTGTTGGCTGGTTTTTCCTACCCTGAGGTTGGTAGCGAGGGTTGAGCACGGCAGGCAGACAAAACCTCAGCCCGTCATCGGCCTGCACAGCCAGCTCAGTGACGTACTCCAGCCTGATGGAGGCGCTCTCTCCTGGAGGCAGACTGCCCACACATAGAGAGAATACATCTGGACTCTCCTCACTCTCCTCCAACAGGTAGGCCTGCTGACCGGAGCTCAGAACGCCATCGTACTCGTCACGAGCCTGGAGTACAGACGGGTCATGTGAGTAACATTAACTGTATTTTAAAGCTCCACTGTGAGTTGAGTCTTTGCTGACCAGCTCACCTCCTGTTTCTCCTTCACCTCAGCTACAATCTCTGTCTGTCCAGTCTTAGCACTGAAATGACAGACGGCAGCATCTCCAGGCAGAGGGAAGACAAAAACAGCCTCTATTGGTTTGTCTTCCTCGTTCTCGTAGCTCAGAGTGGAGACCACTGTCGCTACATGGTCCCTCACCTCCAGCTCCACCTCCACACTCTTCAGAGGAACTGAAAGAAACACAATCATATTTTTCCCACATTGTTGAGGATACCAGTGGTGGGCCGTCAGGGCCTGCAAGGCCTTCTCTGCTGGCCTAAACAGAATCACTATGTTATAGCTATTTTATAATTTAATCATTTTTCTTAAATACACTACATGTATGATAATTTATAAAAATATTTTTCGCATTATCTTATTTTCTCATTGCACAGCTACTGTCTTCCTCAGTTGCTCTGCTTCCAGTGCAGCTTGTTTTAAGTAGAGCTTTTATCCAATCAGATTTCACCTCTGTGTCTCTAGGTAAGAAGAGAGGCCCCAGGCCTGCAGACTCACAAGTGAATCCCTTTGCAGTTTAAGTGAATGGGGACGATATTGTTGATTGTCATAGTGTTCAACCAATCAGATCTTTAGTTTGACATGTTGGGCGTATTCTTTGACGTGCCAGAGCCTGCTAGCTGGCCTACAAGTACGTCAGCATTATGTGCAGCTCAGTTTTCAGGTGCAGCTCTGCAGTGAGGTGCAGCGTGTGCTGTGATTGGTCAGTGGGCTGGCACGTGACTATTGTGAAACGAAACTTAAGGTGGTAAAGTTTAGGAGTAGTAAGAGTTCAAATTGTAAGATATGGAAGAAATTATGACATTTTTTTGCATTTTGCTTGGTGTAGATTTTTTTTTTTTTTACCTAGCTTTGTTTTTTTTAACACTCAATGACTGACTCAGCCAGGAAAATGATTTGTATGAATGTCAGCACATTTTATGGCTGGAAATGTGTTTAATTTTAACTGAGTATCTTGGTGTTTGGAGCTATGCTATGCTAACCTG
Organism: Melanostigma gelatinosum; assembly: GCF_949748355.1. NCBI lineage: Eukaryota > Metazoa > Chordata > Actinopteri > Perciformes > Zoarcidae > Melanostigma > Melanostigma gelatinosum. The sequence continues at coordinate 24,946,382 of NC_136637.1, forward strand.
AGGACGCCATAGCACAGCAGGACACTACAGTGCTTTTGAAAACTTTTGGAGAGACTCGAGTGGATCTACAGATCAACGAACACGTTCGCAGGGAAACGGAGCTCCTGACCTGTGTTCGCCGAACGAACGTCCATGAGAAGGTCTTCTTACTGGAACTGAAACGATGTACTGGGATTAAACTCTTTAAGTGAACAGCATTCGGTCAGTGACAAACTGTTTTTAGTTTTTTTTTACATCTGCAGTAACTGTTCATTTGTCTATCGTGTATTTGTTATGAATAATATGAATGGCTCGTCTCTAGCGCTGCAGTGTTGCTGGATTGATTTGTCATGCTTGACATTTTATGTGACTGGTTCTTGTCATTGTGTTAATTACATTGACTATGACTTGTCCGTTAATGACGAAGCATCCCGTCATCGCGGGGTTATTTCGGACATTTGATTCTCTGAATCAGTAGGGAACAAACCGGGGATCAAACCGAGCAAGGACACGCACGCATGCACACACACACACACACACCCACACACACACACACACACACACACAGACTTTACACCCCTGACCCGATTTGGTGATGGTGTGGTTGCATTGCAGGACGGTTTCTAGTTTCTCTAAATTTTGATTGTCAGATTCCTCTGGAATGTGTTTTGCATCACAAGGTGTGCAGAATGACTCAGATTTCTGCGAGTCGTTTAAACATTAAGCCGACAGAACCGTCAGGTTCAGTGCTCTCAAAGAACATAATGACCCTTGGAGAAAAACAAACATGCTGGTCCCTTGAGAGACGTACAGCTTTTATTAGTGAGGAGGATCATGGAAACACCTCACACTGTTGCCCTGGACTAAAGCGAGTGGGGGCACATTTGATCACTTAACTCAATTTATGGGTCAACAATTTGTTCAAACAAAGTGGCTCTTTGACACCAGAGCGAAACATCTTTGTTTTTGTGTCTCCATCTGCTGGGTTTGGTTAAAAGATCTCTTTCATCTTTCAGGCTTTTACAATCCCTGTAACTTTACAGACACATAAAACATCAATAGACCCTAAAACAAGAGGTATTTACACACATATTTAAGTGTATATTAGTCATTTGAGTTATTGAACTCACTTTACACAGATGCCACTTAATGCCCATGAATTAAAAAACTGACAGAAATATTGTAACATTAACTCAAGTGGTGTGCTATTCATGCAACATAGTTCACATTGACCAACAGACTTCTGTAAATGACTCATCGTCTCCGGCTGAAGCGAGCGCCTCGTGGCTACTTTAGCTGCTATGCTAGCAAACTACTCTCTTATGTTCTTCTCCATAATGATGAACGACAGTTCCACCAGCCACTCTGACTGATACAAGACAATGGTCTTTTACGACTCTGCCGCTGGGCTTTGTGGAAAATGTCTTTCTGCCTAAAACATAAAAAGAACAACAACTGCTGCAACACATTTAATAGCACTGGTTGTAGATGTCTGGGCCAATAGTGCAACAACAATACCGGGTAATAAAATATTATTGTGAATCATTAGAAGTCAGTTTCATTTATTCATTTCCTCTTTTATTGCACCTTCAGTACAAACAAATTACCATTGTTATATTGTATTATATATACTGAGCCCTCTGTTTCCAAACCACAGTTTTACAGTAAAATGGGTCTTTTCTGGTCACCTTTCAAAGCCTTTCTTGATGTGATTTCATTTGAAGTTGTTATACTATTACACATTACTAAACTGCTGCACCTCTTATGTTGCATATATATTGTATACTTGACAAATTTTCCAAATCAGAGGTTCCAGGTTGTTAGTCTGAACAGAAAATTGACAAATCTCTCGTTGGGGATGAATAAAGTATATAATCGAATCTAAAATGCTGAGACACTTAAGGCCACCAGGTGTCAGTGCAGCCTCAGGTCACAGGTCTGTATTTAGATTAAATACTGTAAAAACGTTCAGTTTAATCATTTGTTGTATTGGATTCTGGCTTTAAAAAAAGGTTTTGCAAAAAGAGATTACTTGGTGAAATAATGTGAATCAGAGAGAGCTCATTCGTAAATTCATATCTCTAAAACAGGATGGTATTTTGCAGGCTCTCTGATAAAAGCCTCACCATTGCTTTATAAAGACGAGCAGTTGTGTAACTCAGTTTGTTGTCAGCAGGTATGTGGTTCCTGTATGTGTAAAGAATGTCAAGATGAGCCGTTGTGTAACTCAGACAGTTTGTTATCAGCAGGTATGTGGTTCTGTATGTGTAAAGAATGTCATAACTAGCACTGCTGGGATGAAAGTGTGAGTTCATCCTGCTGCTCTATTTACAGCCAAACACACAGAGATGTGCAAAAGTGTTAAACACCGGAACATTGTTCTGCCTTAAAACGTCACTGCATTAGTGAGACTTGCTTTAATAGTAGTAAATCATTTCTTATATCATATTGTACCATTCAGCACAAGGCTCACAATTCAGTACAATAGTGTGCTAAACGAAATAACCAGACACAACTTTATACAACAGATTTAATGTTGCTGGAAAATTATTCAGAAATCCCAAATGTATTTTGCTGAATACGTTGAATGTTATAACGATCTAAAAAGGGACATGTAAGCCACATTGTACTTCTTTATGCTGCAAAACATATTAAATCCTAAATAAAATCACTATTTGATATCAATTGAAAATGTGGATTTTATGAACCGTTACATTCTTTATCAGATTTCTTTCTTAAAAATCACAAACAGTTTTGTATCGACGGGCTGCAGCTTAAAGGTATAGAAATTGCGTCTGAGAGTTAGATGAGGAAAATTGACTCCACGCTCATATTTGCATGGTAAACATGGGGCTGAAGCCAGCAGCTGGTTTGCTTAGCTTAGCATAAAGAGCTGCTAGTAGGCAGACTTTGTTAAAATACCGGTGACACCCCCTCTGGCTCCAACCACCTTCGTCTCCCCAGGTTCCCAAGGTGAATGAAAATCATGATGTCGCCTCGAGCATGAGTTTAAGACAGCGACGGAAGGCTCATTTGCAGCCAGCTTGTCCTTTGAAGCGTTCGAGAGCCAACCTTTCTACCTGAGGAGCAGGAGCAGCCAGTTAGCGTGATACCCAAGCGCTGCATGAGCTTTTCTCAGAGCACCTGTGAGAATTACAACATTAAGATTCCACCTGTGTACGGGAGCAGGCAGCAGTGAATGTCTTCTTTTTTATTTTTTAGGCCCCTCTGCAGGATGGATCTTGGTGAATTCTGCAATAGTCTTGCTGCTCCGCTCACTCTGGAGATACGGTTGGACAGCACAGTGTAATCCCTTGCTAACAAGCAGCTCCCCTCTGTATTCTGAAGAGGCGCAGGCCTGCTGGTCAGCACTGAAGAGGCTGCTTTGGAGGGCTTGTTCAGACATTTGGCTTCAGTAACAGGAGAAATCGTTTTACCGCTCGGATCCTGTCACCAGGATTTTATAAATACTGATGTCAGGAGTCTAAATAATTTCGGGCCAAAAATACTTCAGCCAAACTGCTACCCCAACATTATACGAACAAACGAGCAAACCCTATAGTAAGCAAAGAATTTATACAAGATGACATTAAAATGTTTTTATATTCTATGTACTCCTGACAGTAGAGTAAGCCACGATAAACCTCTTTAAAAACACAGTCAAGGAAAAAACAATACCGTGAAACCGCCAGAATCTTAAAAAATACCGTGATACACAGTTTTGGTGATACCGCCCAGCACTAGCTCAGCCCCACACTGCTGTCTCATGCATTCATGTCGTCCAGAGAGGGAATCTGGAAACCAGCCACACACATATTGTTGGGATCTAAAGGAGCGTGTTTGGGTTATCATCATTTAAGAAACTGAATTCTTGACATCAATAGAATTATTAATGTATGTAACAATTATTAATGATTATTAATAACAACGGGGCACCACCCTGCGAACAGGGACCAATAACCAAACGATAAAACTAAGTCTCATAATTAGTAGTCACTCATAATATCAATAGTCTGCGTATGACTATACATTCAGTGACAGTGAAGGTTTTAAGTTCGAGCACAGGCTACTACATACAGTCTTATCAAATACATATGCACAAGTAATCACAGACGACTGCTCCTTAAAGTATAACAGAGTTTATTAAATCAAAATAATAAATTATCAAATCAATTAACATTGCAACCAACAAACGTTATCATACAATTTTATATGCCTAAACGAAAGAATGAATAAAATGGATGAGGGTGTATGTCTGTGTGTGTGTGTGTGTGTGTGTGTATGGGTGTGTGTGGGTCTGTGGGTGAAAAGGAAGGGGAGTCTTACAGCTATTGCTAAAGACTACAAAGATGGCGGCGTCGAGTGACGCGGACAAAAGGGGAGGGGCCTTAAGACACTACAGCTAAACTACCACCAGATGGCGGAGTCGAGTGACTCGGACAAAATGGCGGCGAGACTGCTGTATGTAATCACGTGTGCCGATGCACACATGTGTTGTGAGGCGATCGTTTGAACGGGGTTTCCCCAGGGGCAGAGATAGGAGCTGTGTGTGTTACGTGAGAAGAGGAATAAAAGGGGAGAGAGAGGAATCAGAGTTTCTGTGTGCGATGTCGCGTTGTAGTGAGAATGAGGATCGCCGATCGTATCTCACACAAGTTGCCGTTGTCGCTTCGCGAACTGACGACACTTATGCCCGATAGTCGCGTTTCCACACTTCACTCACAGAATCGATTCAAGGAAATAGAGCAAGAACAAAAATCAAATCAAATAATCCCAAAAGCAACAGTCAAACAGTTAATACACAATGCAACGGAGCTTCTCTGCTCCGTAAGGAGTTGCGCAATATCTCAATATCACGCGACAGTAACTTAAACACACAAAAACACGGGAATATCAACATATAAATGAATGGCCTTCGCTGCAGGGGGGATGATCTAACTTCGGCTGACGGCGTGTCTGCGCGTCTTACCGGGAACCCTCGGTCACGAGAGGAGCGGGCCTTCGTCGGGCTCCTCTGTGCCGGTTTGTGTGCACAAAAGAAAAAGAAAAGCAAAAAGCGGAGAACGGATCGCTGAAGCGGATTCGTTATCGCGGGCGGAGTGGGCCTTTACTCAGCGTGGAACACGGCTGTTTCGTCCAGCGAAATGGCTTGTGACCTGACAGGGTTTGAGGAGGGGTGAAGGGCCGTTGCTTCCTCGTGGCCAGCGTCGCGCTGGCGGGGAAAGCTGGATCTTCTGTGGCCTAGACGGGGGGTCCGAGCGAAGAGAGCGTTGTGTGCTCCCTAACTCAACCGAGGTCGAAGGGAAAAAGCATTGAGGTGTGTACTGCAGGCGGTTTTGTAGAACAGTGGTTGAACCACAGGGGTCCTGGGGTCTCTTGGCCCTCGGCCAATGAGATTGCAGCGGTGCATTCAGGTGACTTCAGGAACCATAGTTTTTTTTGGGGGGGGGGGGGAATTCACACCCGAGTGTGAAATTCCTTCCGAGGAGGTTTGCGCTCATCAAACTACAAATCAGGATGAAACCTTTGCTTGAAAAAGTGAAGGCCTGATTCTCTTTGTCCACAGCACATGTTGAAGCCATTTGGTCAGACCCCAACAATATTCATCCACTCTTCTGGGGATTGTCCCTGGAGCGAATCTCAGGATCCAGCTGGAACCGGAGCGAGGGAGCTGTTCACGCTGGCGGTGACGGCGGCCGGCTTCCAGTCTGGCTGGTGAAAGTGGATGTTGAGGGTTCGAGCCCAGTTCGCAAACACGGCCTTCTCCGTGTTGTAGCGGTGTCTTCCTAATTGGTTCCTCTCGTTGGAGAGATATATGGAGCACTCGTTGGGCCCCGAGGGCTGGTAGTAATGATACGGCAGAGAGGGATGAGAGGAGGAACTACACGGGAGAGCCGAGGAGAGGAGTAAAGCGTGAAAAAAGCATGGAAGTTAGAGAGGGAGCGAGGGAGGGATGGGGATGATTATGAGACGAGGGTGGGGGAGAGGGAGCGAGTCACAGCGGGGGAGAAATGGAGAGAGGAACAAAGAAAAAAAGAAAGATCAGAAGAATCTGGGCTCACAGATGTGTTCATTATTCACCATCGTATTCCTCTGATATTCACGGTCACGCCAAGCTCAGTGGAAGACTGAGTCACTTCAATCTGGCCTGCATTTCTCTCTGAATATCTAAACCTGTCAAACTGTCCTTTATGCCGTTGTGGATCCACGTGACAACATTATCAGCCAAATTATTTGCAATATGAAACGACTGTACTTTGCATTTCTAACCTATCAAGTGAAATGTGTTTTTCTTGGAAAAATGTCAAGATGAACATTTCCACTGGTGCTGAAATCACACGAATTCACCAGCCTGACTGCACGGCAATAAGAGACTCTGCAGGGTGTAAATGAACGATTCTCATCACAAGTTGAAGACACCATTTAAGATGTACAAGATTTTTATGTGGAAACGCTCCCTCGTTGTCAGCGCACAGTGTGGAGTTGAAGGCGCTGCAACAGAAGAGAGCGAACCCAACCCACCTTCATGCACTAGTTGCCCCACTTGCTCAAACAGGAAGTGGCTATCTAACAAGTCCCGAGGATGAGGAATTCGTTGGTGTCTTGGATGCATAATTTAACAAATAAGCTACTGAACAGAAGTTTTTGTGAATAATGTTACTGTCAAATGAATTCCACAAAAATCTCTTACAGTACAACATATACTACTACTTGGTTGGTTGGTGGAGTTTTCCTGACTTTGTTTCCCTACAATAGTAAATATATTTAATAATACATTTGTGAAATGTGGGAAAAATGTTTGGTTTTAAGTTACATATTTTATCACGATGCCTTCAAATGAAGTGAGGTAGTATTTTGACCTGAAAAGTCAAGGACACAATATCATTGCCGTTGAGGCCATGTGAACACTGTTGCTAGGAAACTGACAATGAAAAGGGACATTGTTTCTTTTTCAAAGGTGGTCAATGATTTTGTGTTTTCTGAGTTTCAGTGTCAAACATAATTGATGAAAAAACAATCAAAAAGAAGGTTTCGTGGGCTTAAGAACATTCATCACGACTCGTGAACGTTCTGTCTCATTGTGGGACATTGAAATGGATGCTTAGGAACACAACGCTAAATACTTGAGGTCAGAACTGGAAGATAATGGCTGGATGTACGCGTAGTCGCGTATGATTTAATGTTATGCTGTAACTTGAAGTACATTGTATTAAGTGTGACCTTAAATCATGTGATTGTGATTTTACATATTTACATAACATGTTTTATGCCTTTTTTTTTTACTTTATTTTGTATTTTATATTCTATTTTTCGCCTGACTGCAAGACACATTTCCCTTTGGGTTAAGAAAGTTAAAGCTGCAATAATCAATATTTTTATATTGCCAATAAATCAAATGACATTGTGCATGTGAAAGGTGTCACTTGTGGTGGTGAGCCCCAAGAGATTCATCGCCAGACTCTGCAGTTCCTTTCTGCTTTGTGTCTTTCAGCTCTTTGTTTTGGTTTTATGGCCTCAGCTTTACTGTTCTGATTGAGTGTCACAGTTCTCATCAGTGTTGCTTTCAGACACAACTGGCAGCGAAAAAGCTTTTATAAACCCACTGCGCAATTTCTGCCCAGCACCAAACAGCAGACAGACAAAGTTCGCGTCCAGCTGGTGAACATAGTGGCGCATTTAGCAGCTAAAGAGACATTTCCCAAAGTGAATTTGCTCTCATCCCTTTGGTATAAAATGACAGAGTGGCCTGCTAAGCAAGCTGCTAAGTTCACAGATAGCACATAGTATTGCTATTTTGCTATTTTTTCCCACTGGTGTGCAAAGTTGAGTTAAAATTGCATTTAAATTCTGGGATTAGAAAATAATCTGAGTTTTACCTGCAGAAATCAGGTGGCACCATGCCGTACACGTTGATGCTGTCACACAGCTCTATGGCTATGGCCATGGTGAACCAGCCGGTAGTCAGCCAGGACTTGGCACGCATCCTGGAAGAAGAGAGGAAATCACATATTTACAAATTCCACACTCGTATAGAGGAAATAGTTTGGTGGTACTGACTCCTTCCAAGAGACTAACTGATCAAATGATACAAGATTAAAGCTTTGAATTCATAATTCTAGAATTTGTCTGATCATCTTTTCAGAAATAATAAATGAGAAGATTGAAGAAAGACTTTCTTTGATTCTATGCCTTGTACGCAATAAAATAAAGATCAATGAGAAAGACATTTATTTTGGCGCTGACTGCTTGTTTGAAGGTTGATAATAATAATAAGAAAGTGCTTTGCAATAGTCTCCCTAAGCCCGGCATTAGTGGGTCAACTGTGAACTTCGCATGAATCAAATCCCTTAAACTCCTTTCAGAGATAATAGACACGTTTTAATCTAAATCCTATTAATAATGCTGTGGGTGTTTGGAGCTCTGACTTATTCTTTTGTGAGCTCGTATACTAAAATATGTGAAGAAGAAAAAAAAAAACTCAAACACAGGACTGATTCTGTGGACGTTTACCTGTTGAGCCCCGTTTCCTTTTCATACAGTTCATCGAACTTCAGCATTTTGATCCAAGAAGTGGTGTAGACTTTAAGTTTGGGCAGTTTCTGTTTCAACAGCCTGAGTTTGTTGTAAATGTCGCCTTTCCCATCCTGTCTCATGCTGCTGTTGGGTCCCCAGAAGATGAACACTGTGTCTTGGCTCACATTGAGCAGCTCCTGCTGTCTCAACAGGACCATCTGCAGGCTGGCGTGAGCTACGACACGCAGGCTTGTGCGTCGCCCAACGTCCTGCTCATATCTTATACTGGGAGCATCGTTCATACGGATTACGCACTCAGAGCTGTCGATTTCCTCACCTCTCCTGCTCCCGGTTAGCTGGCCAGAGCTGCTCACCAGGGCACAAGTCCTGCAGTGCATCTTCAGAGGCTGTATAGATGAAAGGTTAGAGATCAGATTGGTTTTTAATCCAGAGTATAGTCTTATCAAGCCATTACATTTCCCATATGGAATCACTTTTTTTTTTTTGGAAGGTTTTAAAAATGACAGCATGACGTATTCTCAGAGGCAATGAAAAGACAAGACTACACACTAAAGTGCTCACCACGACAATGCTATACCATACCGATGTTCATCGGCATAATTAAGTGTGTTAGCATTAGGGTTGGGTACCGAATCTCGGTGCCAATATGGAACCGGTTCCTATAGAGTGGTCTCGTGTGACGTCACAGTTTAGCTGTCGGCCATGTTGGAGTTGCATTATTTATTGAAGTTGAGCTTTGGTTCTTTTCAAACAAGACAAATACCATAAAATGGCCTTCGTGCCCTGTTTACTGAAATGTATTATCATACAGATTTCCCTTTTCCATCTGGCCTCCCTAGCTCTTACGTATAGCTATATTAGACATCACTGTGCAGTGCATCATGAAATAGCAGAAGGAGACAGATCACAGTGCACAGATGGTGCATAATTACCTTATGATCCATGACACCTGTGTACCCCGCAAGTGTTGGGAGTGGCTGCGGTCTGTCTGGCTTTTTCATGGATGGAACAGGACCATCTAAACGGTGTAACGATAGTGACGGTGAGGGATATGATCCGTCACCAGAGCCGCTGTAGTTGTACACCAACAGAAAACTGGTAACCATGGTGACGAAGATGATGCCACTGACCCCATGGAGCTGCAGAGAGAGACATGACAGACGTTAAGATACAAAATAAGAGCATAGAAACAACATCAAGTCAGAGCATTCGATTTCAAAAATCAGCTTCAGGATGAGAGCTACACTTTCTTTTTTCTTTTTTTGATCAAGAAGATCACCACTAATTAAACGTCAGCTTTGAAAGCAGGGGCAACGCAGTAATTGCAGCTGCTCTTTTCCTCATGCAAGGCTGCAGATGGAACCTCAGCTTTGCCACTCTGTTCAGTGGTAAATACCGATGCCTGGAGTGGTATGCCACTCCTTTTCTAACAGTATACCGTTGAAAGTTCATATTAGTGGTATATGCCGTTGAATCAGAGTGGTATGCCATTAATTTCAGTGGTATGACATATATATATATATATATATATCGTGGTATGGTGGTATAGAATGACACTCTATAAGTAGGTACATACCGTTTGCTGAAGGCAGGTGCTGCTGGAAAGTGTTAGACCACTGTCAGACACACCAGTGCCGTCTCTTGACGCATATGCACATTTAATGCAAATTAGTTTCATTCACGAACAGTGATGCCGGAAATGTATTTGTTCTGACTTTATTGACAAAGTAGTGCAACACAGCATCTTACATATAGCAATGTATCTATTTTATCTTATCCATTTTCTTGTTCGGATATATGAAAGGCTTGTTAAATGACAATAAAGTCATTTAGTTTTTGCTGATGTGCCCTGAAACTGATATTATTGCCAATGTGTAACTTTGTCATTAAAGTCGGACGAAATAGGATACATCAAAGGGAGTGGCATACCACTCAAGGGATAGGTACCACTCTGGGATACACATACCACTGAACACAGTGGCATATCATGGGATAGGCACATACCGCGGAACAACAGGGGTATACCATTGGCCACTTTTCGATCTCAGCATTACTGATTACTTTCCCCTCTTGCAGGAAAAAAAAAGATCTTTAAACATGTGCGCTCCTACATGATTGTCTTATCGGAATCAGATCAGTTAAAGATTATTTAAATGATCAACATTAAAATGAGATCATAGTACACAATATAATGACAGCTCACCCTGTAACTCACTTATGAGAAAACACTAAACGCTCCCCACAAATAAACATTACAGTGATGTCTCATTCATAATTACCACTCGTATCTCCATCTTCACTGCCCCTCGGAATTCCAACCTTCACCCTATCGTCCTCTTAAAAGCTCCCTAACAGAGCGTCGGGACTCTTCAGCATGCAACACTTGAGCGGCAGCAGATCGGCGCGCAGCAGTGACAAAAAAAAAGAAGAAAACGACGCTCCACTACTCTTCTCCCATACGCTCCGTTAAGGGGGCGGGCTCACTCGACACTGCGCTCCTCATGGTCCTAAACAACTCATGTTCCCAGCCCAACCCTCAGTCTCAGGGTTCACTGGGGGTTCATGAGATGGTAGTTATACACTTAACACTAGGGGTGTCACGGATCACAAACCTCACGGTTCGGTTCGGATCACGGTTCAGGAGTCACAGTTCGGATCAACAAAGAAAAGGGGAGGAGACAAATATAACTTTGCGTTCCATTTATTAATTGAAGAACCTCAAGAACACTTAAAGCAAATAACTTTGGGCTATAGTCTTCCATGAAAACAAAAATATTGAAGATGTCCAATTTGAAACAAAATGAAATAAATAAATAAAAATAATACATTCAAGAATTCTGTTAAGTTTAAGTGCAACATGAGGTATGTTGATATCCTCGTCCTTTCATCAATATTGAAAGAAAGAAACAGCCAGTGGGCTAGCTTCCACTGTTTACACTGAACTGAACTGCTCAGCAACAACTTGGGTCTGTGTTTACTTCCTGTCAGGTTATGTCATTCAAATACACAATGTTTACCATTACTGTGATATTATTTTCAAAAAGATGAGAATATCTCCATTGTCTGCGGAGAGGGTAGACCTTTCTGTGGTGACTGGAATATTATTGGGCCTGTCTAGCTTCCACTCTGTTACTTCTGTCAGCACCTGAACCAGGTGTGTGTGTGTGTGTGCGTGACTCTCACAGAGGGGGCGTGTCTACAGCACCTGCCCCAGGTGTGTGTCTGTGTGACTCTCACAGAGGGGGCGTGTCTACAGCACCGGACTAAGAATCACTCCGCCGTCGCTGACATGCCGATATTTTTCCGTTGTCATGTGTCTCTCTTTAAATAACGCCTACATACCGTAACGCTTTCGTCCACCACCCTCATCCGTCATTATACGTTACAGGGAAGACAAAATGTTCCCAAACTTGCGACTTAAATGACGCCGCGGCTTCTGACGTTCCTCCGCTCGCCATGACGTCACCGTTAAATGCTTCTAAGCTGCTCCGTTCACGTGAACACACTACTGCTTTATATCTGTTCACTGACACTCTGCATTGATATTCAGGGATAACCGGTTAATAACCGGTTTGTGTTTATCTAACAGAAACCATTCAACTTTCAAAATCTTCAGCTCTTTCACCAGAGGTCTGCTATGACTTTTTATATTTCTAACCTTTAAACTTTTTGAATTATTAAGCTTTTTATTTTTTCAATAGGATCTCTATGGAGAATATTTTCAAATGGCTTCAGGCACACAGCTGTTCGCGATTAAGCCAATTAGTGATGTTGATAAATCCTAACTGAAATTCTTGTGATGAGTCTGTCATTTAATAACCGGTTTGTGTTTATCTAACATTATGATTCTGTCTCCTCTCCCCTTCTCCCCCACACCCCATTTCAAAATAAAAGCCCCAGAGAGTGAATTCTAACTGAACTGCTTGTGATGAAGCCTGTCATTTAATAACCTCTGTTTATGTGTGTCAAACATTATGATTATGTCTCCTCTACCCCTCCCTCCCCCACCCAGCCCCACCCTTTCAAAATAAAAGCCCCATGGATTAACTGTATGTAAACATTAAACTCAAAATTCGGCTTTTTTGTTGAAATAATGAATGCTCTTACAAATACTGCGACAACTACTACTGCTGCTAATATTTCTAGTATTACTACGACTACTGCTGCTACTACTTCTACTACAACTTTTGCTGTTGCTACTATTACTAGTGCTATTACTGCTACCATCAATATTATCACTACCACTACTGCTATTACTACCACTACGACTATTACTTATACGACAACTGCTACTACTGCTATTCATGCTACTACCAGTACTCATACTACGACAGCTATTAGTACGACTGCTACTAGTACTACTACTACTGCTACTAATAGTTTAAGGTATTGACAACAGACTGCACAATTAGCTAAATGAGTTCAGGCAACTGAGAACTTTGTTCAGCCAATGGGTTTTAGTGTTTTAGCAATTGAGAAAAACTGTAATGCTCATCGTTATAAGAAATTAAATACAGAAACACAACTTCAGTGGACTTTCTCACATCTACGCTATTTCTTAGATCTCTTGAGTGACACATGCATGAAAGGACATTTCACTTTGCTGGCAGTGATTCACTGGCTGATGATATTCATTTTAAATGTCAACACGAGTTAAGTGTTTTTCGTGAGTGACTTTTGTAGGTCAGGTGAAGTCTTGGTGTTCTGAGGGAGGTGACAGTGTTTCAAAAAAGATGTTCTTGAGATATTGAGGAACCATTTAAAGTCGCTGCCTCATCTTGTTGTTTTGTCATTTTATTGCGTCCCGCTAAAGATTATATAGTTCTTCAAAGGGTGTTAATGATAACGCATCACCATTTTCTTTGTCATTCAAGATGATTTGGGGACATCCCATTTAAGGACAGGGAAGTATGCAAGAAAAATCAGGGTAGCTACTGTGGGAACAGCACGTCTTTTCCTTTTATGTTCTTGGCCCAGATTTACACAAGTTTAAACAAATGTATTTTTGGACAAATTGGCTTTGTTCAGGGATTCATATATAATGAGATACAAGATCACACAAAGCAATTGGAATAATTATGATACCATACAATATTAAGCAAGGGAAACTCATTTGAAACAAGCTACAGTTTCATAATATAATATAATACAATGAAAACGATTCTGGATATATTTTAAAAACAAAGCTTTTTTTTATGAAATACTGGATAGTTTTTCCCTCTAAAAACATTTCAATTGAACGCCACTTTTTGGATGGGCTTGTCCTAGCTCACGGACGTGAGGGTAGCGTCCAGTGTTCAGTAGCACAACATATTATCAACAATGCATGTAATTAAACCATAAAAGGAAATTCTTAGATCAAATGTTTTGACCACCTTTCGTCTTTCATTTAGCCTCTGACTCAGTTAAAGGTCATCAACTGATCCAAGCTTCTGAGTACACCAGCTGAAATAGAACCTATTATGGAGCCAGCTCATTTGTTGGTTTGACAGCGATCAATAGCATTTTTAATTCAGTCTTACATACTCACTTGTGTGGGGTTGCTAAAATGGAGACCACACCGTCATTTCCTTCGGCTCTTGTTACAGTCACTAAGTTTGTAGCTGAGAAAATGATGAAAATATCGGATGACTCACTGCACTCTGTTTAGATCTGTTAATAAGGTACATCTTCATATGAAACTACGATGTTTCCAAAACATAATGCACTATGTAACATTCATCATTTCTCTGTTTTCCATATGAGCATATCATTGGCAGACTAATTCTAATCACCAAATTATCTGCGTCACTGAGGAGCAGCGCCTCACAATGCGAATCATCGCCGTGAATTCAGAGGATTGGGTGGCTTGCGGTCTGTGTATTTTGATTAAAGGGTGTCCCCGAGGTCTTGAACGTATCTCAAAACACACACGCATGAACAATGTCTGTGTAAAAAACAAATCGAATTGGAATTAACTTGAAGACGTCTGTCTGCAGGGCCACATTCAATACAAGTATGAAATGATCTGCATTGTTTGCACCTGGTTGCTGAGCCGACAGCTGTTGTTTTTTACACGTTATAATGTCTCCAATTTCAAGAGTGGTTGCCTCCAGATGTCAGTATATGAAACTAAGCGCAGGTACCGGTGGGTACAACATGAACCATGTCTGCGCTGTACGTGTCGGAGGATCGACTACAATGGAGCTTTGGTTCAGTGTGTTTTATCACACAAGATAAAGATATATATACTAATAGTGACTTTTCTCTTAGTCAGTTTAATGGAAAAATGTGCAAAATTATAAATTGTTTTCATCAGAATCGTCTTGTTGGCAGGGTAGAAATACCTCAATATGAGCAATTCTGTAAATGTACTTTCAGTGGCTGATTGGTTTCTTATGTCAGAGTGATGTACAGTCATGTGACTCAATATAAGCAAGACAGCGCTGGACCTATTTCTATTAAACAGGTGATATTAACCTCTTAAACAGTACGCATCAATCCAACTGCTAATACCAATACAAAACTCGAATGCACTTGCAGAAAACAAAGGTGGAGGCGGTGGTGTGGTGGATGTTATTGTATCCTCCAGTCCAGACAAATACTGTGCACAGCAGCTGTGACACATCTTTTAAAAAAAGAGGGCAACAGAAGGGTAGAAACAGCCTTCATTTCCTGCATTTTCAGGCCCAGGAGATAAAAAATAAAATCTTCATTCTCTTTGCAAATTGCCTCCGCTTACAGACGGATCATTGACTCATCGGCTGGCATCCCAACCAATCACAGATGCAATTTCCTGTTACCCAATGTTTCTCAGAATTGTTGTGTTTATCGGTGGGTAAAAAAGACCTCCGATCATTGAGTGTATCTCTGCTGCCCGTTTATGCGGTGATGCTACTGCTGTACAGCGTTACCTAATCGCTTCCTTTTAATGGTGGGACTTGGGGGGATTTCAATTTTTCGGAGTCAGCAGGGCTGATTGCTGTTGCAGCAATTGTAAGCGCTGAAGGAAAAAGACAAAGGGTGATTGTGTTGAGAACATCGCCTTCTGCCTCTAATCATAAAAACTCACTCACTTTGCAAACTGCAAAAGGACAACTGCAGCACAGAGAGAAATTCTCTTTTGTTTCAGAAAGTGGAGAAAGGCAAAATAACAGTTGGAACACAATTCACCTATGGAATGTGTCACTGTCCTTGTTCAGTCCTTGCAGGATTAGTGAACCTTCCTTCTGCTGGCAATGAACAAAGGCTTTGCTCAACTGGTGACATGTGATAGCAGTATAGTTCAGCCCAATTCGGCTTAGACAAAGGTAGATAACACGGTCCCCAACACACACCAACACCATTCGCTGACTTATGCTCTTTTGATTTTTGTATGTTTTATTATGGATTTCATTGATGTTTTATATTGCAGGTTATTTGTTTCTCTTTGTTACTATTACCGGTCTTATGTTACCTAAGAATTTATAAAATGTATTATTGTTATTCACTTCTAAAAATGTGGGAATGCACACAACAGCAGGCACTATGTTTCCAAATAAGGTCCATCTGGCTGTGGTATCATTCTATTAATAGCATCAAAGCCAACTGCATCAGAAGTGATGAACAGAAGTTCAAAAAATACATCACAAATTATGACAGAAACATACAGTAGGACTGATAAACAATCTTTTACATTTCTACATATACCATCATCCATTTCTCCATCCTTTTCTTTTTTGTTATACAATGTTTCACAACCAGACACATTAGCGGATCTCTGGAGGATGCAAATCCCTAGGCCATAAAAGGTTTAAAGCCACTGTCCTATGCCTAAGACAAATGGCTCTTCATTTATCGTATTGCATTTGGCAATAATGTGATCCTGCTTCTCTCCGTGTGCCACCGGCACTGATTCCGCCACATCAACACGTGATCGGTCCCGGGGAAGTCGATCCCTTCTTAATGCCTGGCCTTTGGCTACCTGAGCTCCCATTACTTTTATCGACAGAGCACTGAGAGAGACATCACTTTTCAGATGTCAGTGTGTCATACAAATTACCTGTCCCATTTCTAATCTAATCTTACTTTAAAATGCATGAAATATTTAACATTTTAGATATGATGTCATTAAAAGGGGATAACGCTTGGAGATGTGCAATTATTATTCAGGGAACATCCAGGTTGAGTCCCTTTGGCTGCAGCTGTCACAGATAGAAACATTCTTCTTACTTGGTCTTACTTTGTTGATACTATATGAGAATTGGACCCTGCAGCTCTTGGATCACCCGGTTATTGTGAATCATTGTCAGTCTCTGCTGCCCCATCCTGGTCTTAGTCACTACTCTCAAAACCTATAACCAAGGTGGGCCTGTGTGTGAATACTAATATGGAAAGTACATTGTGACAGCCCCCGGGGTGGCAAGGGGGTTTCACGACAACACGGACCAATAAACACAACCAGTCGGTAGATAAATGGTGCAAGTGAGGTTTTTACTGAATATAGAGAGTGGATAGAGGTAGGATAGACACTCAACAATACACTGTCCGCTTTCCAGAGGGATGGTCGGTGTTCACTTCCACGGTTCGGTGCACAACGGGTATTCCTCATACGGTCCAGGGCGCGGGCAGGAGCAGGGTAGTCGTACAGGCAGGGGTCGGGAGCCGGGCGGGTAGTCAGACGTTCCAGGGTGATCAAGGGGTAAGGCAGTTGTCTCCAATGGGTTTGCTTTTTCTCCGTCTCCTTCCACTCCTACTCTCTCCTAGTTTCCTGTGTCCGGGGCCCTTTTATAGTCCCCTCCTCCTCCTCTGATAGGGTGTGGTCGCTCCCTCGTCTCTCCTCCTCAGGTGTTGCTTGTTGGGCTGATGGTGGTTTGGCGCTCTTTTCCACTCCCTGACATGGGGGCTCCGCCTCCATGTCAGGCAATATCGTCCCTCTACCACTTCTCCTCTGAGGTTGCCCCTCCGGCTGCCACATACCCCCCCCCTTAAATCCGACCTGGGGGGAGGACTGCTCCAGGAACCTAGGGCGTCCCGTCTTGACAGGGCGTCCGCGTTTCCATGAGCGGCCCCGGATCTGTGGACAACAGAGAAAGCATACGGTTGAAGGGATAAAAACCAGCGGGTGACCCGGGCGTTATTGTCTTTTGAACGGGACATCCATACCAGGGGGGCGTGGTCCGTGACCAGGGTAAAGTGTCGTCCCAGCAGATAATATCTCAACTCCCCCAGAGCCCATTTGATGGCCAAACATTCCTTCTCGACCGTGGCGTATCTCGTTTCTCTCGGTAATAATTTTCTGCTTACGTATGTGATCGGGTGCTCCTCTCCATCCCTCAGCTGGGACAGGACGGCACCCACCCCGGTCTCGGAGGCATCCGTCTGTACCACCAACGGTTGCGTAAAGTCCGGGGTCACCAGCACTGGTTCAGAACAGAGTACTTCCTTCAGCTTCTCGAAGGCGTCCTCGGTCTCTGCCGTCCATACGATCCGATCTGGCAGCCGGTTTTTTGTTAGGTCCGTCAGGGGTGCTGCAAGAGCAGAGAACTGGGGAACAAACCGTCGATAGTAGCTAGCTAGCCCAATGAATGCTCGTACCTGTTTCTTTGTGCGGGGGCGGGGCCATTCCCGGATCGCCTCGACTTTCCCTACCTGGGGCTTGACGCAGCCGCGGCCGATGGTGTACCCCAGGTAGTCAGCTTCCCGGAGGCCGAGGCGACATTTCTTGGGGTTGGCTGTCAGCCCCGCCCCTCGCAGAGCTTTCAGGACGGCTTCCAGTCTTTGGAGGTGAGCCCCCCATTCCTCCCCGTGCACGACGATGTCGTCCAGATAGGCTGCCGCGTATTCTCGATGGGGACGTAGTACCTGGTCCATCAGTCTCTGGTACGTGGGGGGGGCTCCGTGGAGACCGAACGGCAGCCTCTTATAGTGGTACAGTCCCATGGGAGTAGTGAAGGCCGTTTTTTCCCTGTCTTCGGGGGCTACTGCCACTTGCCAGTAGCCTTTAGTCAAGTCGAGGGTGGTTATGTATCTGGCCCTCCCGATGCGCTCTATCATCTCGTCCACCCGGGGCATCGGGTAGGCATCGAATTTTGAGATGGCGTTGAGCTGCCTAAAGTCATTGCAGAACCTGACTGAGCCATCGGGTTTCGGAACCAACACTATAGGGCTGCACCACTCGCTCGTCGAGGGTTCGATGATGTCGGCCTCCAGCATACTCTGTACCTCCCTCTCTATCGCCCCCCGGCGGGCTTCGGGGATGCGGTACGGCCTTAGCTTCACCTTCTTCCCGGGCTCGGTGATTATCCGGTGTTGCACCAGTGTGGTGTATCCGGGGTCCGGGGAGAACACGTCCCGGAACCGATCCACCATTTCCCGGACGTCCTGCTTCTGCCGGGGGGTCAACTCTTCTCCCACGGGTACCTCGACTGGCTCCGTTTTTCCTGGGAGGGTAGAGAGAGAGAAACAGAGCATGGCATCCCTACGCACCCATTTCTTGAGCAGGTTCACATGATAAACCTTCGTCGGGTGCCTCCGACCTGGTTGCCGGACTCGGTAGTTTACCGGCCCCAATTTCTCCATCACTTCATACGGCCCCCTCCATCGGGCTAGAAACTTACATTCCGCCGTGGGTACCAGGACCAACACCCGATCCCCTGGGTTAAACACTCGGGGTTGGGTTCCCCGGTTGTACACGCGGGCTTGGGCCGCCTGTGCCTCGGCCATGTGTTCTCGGACGATGGGCCAGAGGGATGCCATCCTCACCCTCATCTCCTCGACGTGGTCCACCATGGTGCGGTAGGGGGAGGGTTGGTGTTCCCAGGCTTCTTTGGCCAGGTCGAGTAGCCCCCGGGGTCGTCGACCGTACAGGAGCTCGAAGGGCGAGAATCCGGTAGATGCCTGGGGCACCTCTCTGATGGAGAACATCAGGAAGGGTAGCAGTTGGTCCCAATTCTTCCCGTCCTGGTCCATGGTTTTTTTCAACATTTTTTCCAGTGTCTGGTTGAATCGTTCTACTAGTCCGTCCGTTTGGGGGTGATACACCGACGTCCTCAGTTGGGTCACCTTCAGCATGCCACACAGATCCTTCATGATCCTAGACATGAACGGGGTTCCTTGGTCGGTGAGAATCTCCTCCGGTATTCCGACCCTGGAAAACAACATCACCAGCTCCCTTGCAATGCCCTTGGTGGCCATAGAGCGTAGGGGAATGGCTTCGGGATACCGGGTGGCGTAATCCACTATCACCAGGATGTACCTGTGTCCCCGGTTGGTCTTGGGTAGTGGCCCCACTAGGTCCATCCCGATCCTGCTGAAGGGGACGGTGATGATCGGCAGGGGCACCAGCGGGTTTCTGTGATGGGGTTGTGGGGCCACTTGTTGACATTCGGGGCAGCTCCGGCAGTAATCCTCCACGGCCTTTTTTATTCCGGGCCAGTGGAACCTGGCCCTCACCCTTTCCAGGGTTTTCTCCACTCCTAGATGGGCACCTAGGATATGGGAGTGGGCTAACTGGAGGACAGAGGGTATGAAAGGACGGGGTACCAGTAACAACCTGAGGGGGGCCCCGTCCCTTATTACTACCTGGTAGAGGAGCCCGTTATAAATGGAGAAATGTGTGGGAGGGAGGTCTCTTACCCCGTCCAGTGGTCGTCCGTCTACGGCGGCCACCTGCCGAAGGGCGTGGGCTAGGTTGGGGTCCTCCAACTGGGCCGTCCCAAACCTCCCTGTGAGGGGCCCGGGTAAGATGGGCTCCTCCGGGTCCTGGGGAAACAGCCCGGCCAGCTCCTCTTCTTCGAGGGAGGGGGTATCTGCCTCCTCGGGGATGGGCGGCGCCTCTCCTTCGGGCTCACTGGGGCTGGAGGGTCCGTCGTTCTCGACGGCTGTGGCATATACGTCCTCGGGGTTGGGTTGGGTGGCCTCCACCAACGCCCGGGCCACGGCACTGGCGACTCCTTCCGATAGGGGATCGGTGGAGATCTCCTCCCCCAGCCCACAGAGGGCTTTCTTCTTGTACTTTCGGTGAGGGGTCGTACCTGGTTTCACCACCAGGCTGCGCCACAGCTCCTGGAACACGGGCAGGTCTCGGCCGACCAGCACCTCTACGGGGAGTCCTTCCACTACTCCTGCAGTGCCGACGTATCTACCCCTCGTCGTGTATATCTCGAGGGCGGTGGTGGGGTATTCGCGGGTCTCCCCATGGATGCACGTGACCGCTCGGGTGCCGGTTAGGAGCGGGTACTGAGCAAACGTAGGTCTCACCAAGGTAATAGCGCTCCCGGAGTCCACCATCGCGGAGGCGTCGCGGCCGTTTACTTTGACCGGGGTGAGGGGCATGTGGTCCTCGTGAGTGGCCCAGCATCCGGTAATCAGTCCGCATGGGCGACTCCCCTCACTGGCCGTGGGCATGGGTGCGTCCTGGCGGTGAGGACATTCCCAGGCGATGTGCCCGATCTCGCCGCAGTGGTAGCACCTCCTCTCTTCCGGTCCAAACGCCGGCCGACGTCGGGGAAAGCCTGGGGGAAAGGAGGGAGACACATAGGTAGTTTCCTCCGTTCTCATCTTTTCTTTGCGGGTGGACCCCTCCACTTTCGGGTTTCTTCCCCCACGCACTAACGCTTGTGCTGCGTGGTAACCCTCCATGATCTCTACCAGTTCCTCGAGGTTGCGGGGGTTTCTCTGGCCGGCCAATTTTTTTGCCTCATACGGGAGGGATCTAAGGAATTTGTCCATGACGACACGATCGGTGGGCGACACCTCGGTTGGCTCTGCGTGCAGCCAGGCCGTCGTAATCCTCTTGATCTCATGCATCTGGGCTCGCGGAGAAAGGGAGGTGTCATATGTCCATTCATGAAATCGTTGTGCCTTTATTAACAGCGTGACCCCGCATCGCTGTAACGCTTCCGCTTTCAACACCCGGAAGTCAACTTTTCCAGCGCGCTCTAAGTCCTGATACGTTACTTGCGTTTCGTTGATCAAAAAGGGGGCTATCAACTCAGCCCAGTGCTCTTCTGGCCATTTTTCCCGGAGTGCCGTTGTCTGGAATATCTGAAAAAACACTTCAACATCGTCAGCTGCCGTCTGCTTGAGAAGGAAGCGCGCTGGGTTGGCTTTCTCCACGGTACGTTGCTCCTGTTGTGTCTGTAACATGCCCTTGATTTCGCTTTGCATCGCCTCCGCGCGTTCGGTTTGTACCTCCATATACTTCTCCATGTGTACTTGCTGTTGGTATTGTTGTTGCTGCTGTGCTTGGAGGATTTGCATTTGTACTTGCATGGCTTGTTCGTGGCGTTTTTGGGTTTCCTGGTTGCTAGCGATTAGCCCCGCTAGCAGCTCTTGAAATGGCACCGGGGTGGCCATGCTTACTGGGTCGGTCGGTCTATCGGTCAGTGTTGCCAGAACCGGACTGTGCCCACATTCTCCACCAAATTGTGACAGCCCCCGGGGTGGCAAGGGGGTTTCACGACAACACGGACCAATAAACACAACCAGTCGGTAGATAAATGGTGCAAGTGAGGTTTTTACTGAATATAGAGAGTGGATAGAGGTAGGATAGACACTCAACAATACACTGTCCGCTTTCCAGAGGGATGGTCGGTGTTCACTTCCACGGTTCGGTGCACAACGGGTATTCCTCATACGGTCCAGGGCGCGGGCAGGAGCAGGGTAGTCGTACAGGCAGGGGTCGGGAGCCGGGCGGGTAGTCAGACGTTCCAGGGTGATCAAGGGGTAAGGCAGTTGTCTCCAATGGGTTTGCTTTTTCTCCGTCTCCTTCCACTCCTACTCTCTCCTAGTTTCCTGTGTCCGGGGCCCTTTTATAGTCCCCTCCTCCTCCTCTGATAGGGTGTGGTCGCTCCCTCGTCTCTCCTCCTCAGGTGTTGCTTGTTGGGCTGATGGTGGTTTGGCGCTCTTTTCCACTCCCTGACATGGGGGCTCCGCCTCCATGTCAGGCAATATCGTCCCTCTACCACTTCTCCTCTGAGGTTGCCCCTCCGGCTGCCACAACATATTAAAGTATATAGCCTACTACACGTAATTCAGTATTATTGAGTGGTTTTTTTTTGTTTTCTGTGACTCAATATTTTAACTCGATCCATTTCAAATAAGTAGTAGTAGTAGTAGTAATAGTAAAGTCAGTTTTTGAAGTAGCAGTAGGAGTAGTACGAGTAGCAGTCGTACTAATAGCTGTAGTAGTATTAGTACTGGTTATTAGTACTGGTAGTAGCAGGAATAGCAGTGTTAGCAGTTGTGGTATAAGTAATAATAGTAGTGGTAGTGGTAGTAATAGCAGTGGTGGTAGTAATAATATTTATGGTAGCAGTAATAGCAGTAGCAGTAGTAGTAATAGTAGCAACAGCAAAAGTTGAAGTAGTAGTAGTAGTAGTAGTAATACTAGAAATATTAGCAGTAGTAGTAGTTGTCGCAGTAATAGTAAGAGCATTCATTATTTCAACAAAAAAGTTTTTGAGCTAATTTTGAGCTAAACGTTTAAATACAGTTAATCCATGAGGCTTTTATTTTGAAAGGGTGGGGCTGGGTGGGGGAGGGAGGGGGAGAGGAGACATAATCATCATGTTTGACACACATAAACAGAGGTTATTAAATGACAGGCTTCATCACAAGCAGTTCAGTTAGAATTCACTCTCTGGGGCTTTTATTTTGAATTGGGGTGTGGGGTGTGGGGTGTGGGCGAGAAGGGGAGAGGAGACAGAATCATAATGTTAGATAAACACAAACCGGTTATTAAATGACAGGCTCATCACAAGCATTTCAGTTAGGATTCATTCTGTGGGGCTTTTATTTTAAAATGGCGTGTGTGTGTGTGGAGGGGGGAAAGATATAGAAATGGGGTACCGTGTTCTGTGGAAGATGTTTTTGAAGCAAAATTTAACATCGGTCTCTATGGGGCAGAAAGTTGGTTTTCCTCTCAATTAACGGCTTCTGTGTCAAATGTGGAAATCTGTGGGATTCCACAGTAATTTTTCTACGACAAGGACACTATTAGCTACTTTTACATCCAGAAAGTATGCATGAAGAGTGAAGATTGTGGACACAGTGGCAAAACACAAATGTTTTTTTCACAAGAATCTCAAGCTGCTCTTCACTCTAGCGGTGACATCACGCACTCTAAACTGCGCAATACACACCCATAATAAAGTCAGAAAAGGGCTGAAAAATCAGACAAGTTAAATTGCTGCAGTTCAAAAAGTTTAAAAGATATCGGAAAGCTGAATTATGCGGCAATAGTTCAGGGTTTTCTCAACATTTGAAAGTTGAAATGGTGTCTGTAGCTGAAAGTATGAGGAAGTTGAAGGATTTGAAAGTTGAAGAAGTTTAAGAGGATTTGAAAATCTTCTCCATAGACATCCCATTCAAAAATAAAGTTGCTGAAAGCTTAATAATTCAAAAAGTTTAAAGGTTAGAAATAGAAAGTCATAGCAGAGATGCGCTGAAGGAGCTGAACATTTTGATAGTTGAACGGTTTCTGTAGCTTAAAAAATGAAGAAGAAGAGTTGCAACGAAAAATGGGGGGGGACGGAAGAAACAGTGGAAGAAAGAAACAGGAATGTTGGGGGGAATTGTTGGAATGCTTAACAGCATTCCAACAATTATACGAGCACTAGGAGAATTCAGCATACAGAACTGCAGAGCAGAATATCTAATGGCCTCTGCTAGTTGCTTACAAATAAAGGAATATTATATTTTTGAGTATAGAGCCTAACAGTAAGGTGGATGCAGTTGTATCAGCCTAATGCACACACTACAGGTGTTTAAAGTCCAGATTGTCATCATTTACAGGCCACAATGTCAAATCCAAGATGTTGCCTGGCATTGCAATTATGTTTTCCTGGTCTGTGTGTCATTGATACAATGCTACGATTGTTTTTTGAGAATAACAAAAGGTGTGGTTCCCAAAAAGATGACAGACTTTTAGGCGAGCCAGGAAGTAAAAATCCATTGTCTTCTTGTACAGGGAAGGTGTGGTTCCCAAAAAGATGACAGACTTTTAGGCGAGCCAGGAAGTAAAAATCCATTGTCTTCTTGTACAGGGAGTTCCCTGTACAAGAAGACAATGGATTTTTACCAGAAAGTAAAACGCCTAAAACGTTTTTAACAAGCTACATCCTTGTTGCATGAGTATACACAAGGAAGCGAACAAGTCGGCGTGATGACATTATTTTGTTTCATTTAGCTTTTATTTTGAAATGGGGTGTGGGGGAGAAGGGGAGAGGAGACAGAATCATAATGTTAGATAAACACAAACCGGTTATTAAATGACAGGCTCATCACAAGCATTTCAGTTAGGATTCATTCTGTGGGGCTTTTATTTAAAAATGGCGTGTGTGTGGGGGGGGGGGGAATCAGAAAAGTTAAATTGCTGCAGTTCAAAAAGTTTAAAAGATATCGGAAAGCTGAATTATGCGGCAATAGTTCAGGGTTTTCTCAACATTTGAAAGTTGAGATGGTGTCTGTAGCTGAAAGTATGAGGAAGTTGAAGGATTTGAAAGTTGAAGAAGTTTAAGAGGATTTGAAAATATTCTCCATAGAGATCCCATTGAAAATAAAAATTGCAAAAAGCTTAATAATTCAAAACGTTTAAAGGTTAGAAATATGAAAAGTCATAGCACCCCTCTGGTGAAAGAGCTGAACATTTTAATAGTTGAACGGTTTCTGTAGCTTAAAATATGAAGGAGAAGAAGAGGTGGGACGGAAGAAATAGAAGTTGAATAAAGATTCGAAGAACAATTGTTGGAATGCTTAACAGCATTCCAACAACAAAGAAACAGGCTAACAATTGTTGGAATGCTTAACAGCATTCCAACAATTACCCAACAATGGACAAACTGTGTTTGAATGAGTAAGTGAGAGCCACTTGAATCACGGAAAAAAATAATGAAACACTGCTTACTGGTGACACATAAAATAATAATGGCTTTAGAGGGCCCATATGTATGTGTGTAATATTTTATTTACCTGTGCACAAAGGATCTGAACCACACACACACAGGTGGGTGTGTAATGTGCTTGATTGACGAGTTGAGTTGAGTTTTGTTGCATCTGTTTAGGTGGGAGAAGTTACACCTTTATCATTGTTATAAGTTAATATAAGGACAAGTGGAAACTCTTTTGTGCAATATATAAGAGAGAGAAAACATGCATTAATGTCACTGTTAAAAATATAGGGGGAGGCAGAGAGACAGCAATATTTGCAATGCCACAGAAAGCTCAGCTGAGGGCAGTGTTTCTCCACCAAACGCCTCACTGTGCAGCTATATATGTCACTGCCTCCTAAAAATACTGCCTGCAATATTGGCTGTATATTATTAATCAACCAAAAGAGGCCTCCTGTAATTCACCGCTCGTATTGCAGACACAGACCGTTTACAAAGCCCTCCGTTGTCTAGCATCGTTGTAAGTCCAACTCATGTTCATGTCAGCGGACAAACTGCACAAAGACGATGTGCTTTAAAATCACACCCAAAACAATGGGGAAAAGAAAATTCAGCAGCAGCAGCAGCCACGGTGCACGTCCCCTTTAAGACCGTTTTGGAATAATTAATGACGTCGCGCTGTAAACACGACTGACGCTCAGCTGCGTGGCCGAAAGCATCCTCCAAGAAGCTCCAGACCTCTCCAGGTTTCCTCCTGTGTTTATTTCCCGACGGGACCGCGCGAAATCCACAAAAATAACCTCGGTTCACCTCGACTCTCATATGCGGTCTCCAAAACCAAGACGACGTCGCATTTGTCCTACTAAGTGCCATGGCTAGAAAGACGGACGTCCCCTCCTCTTACTATGGTGAGTCGGTTCGTCTTTGTTGTAAACGCCAACATGTTTTTTTTATTCTGTACTGTGAATAACGATATGACAACATGATACAAACGGCACGTTATTTAGCCTGAGTGATGTTGTTAACCCATTGCTGTGATTTACAGGGACGTTAGCTATCTTACATTGTCAGTTGTTAACTATTTAGGTGCTATTTAACGGTTAACCGTTGACATCCAATACGTAGCTAGTCAACGTTAACGGTTTTAAACTGCTATTAACGTTCGGATAAGTAGCCTAACGTGTGTGTGTCTTGAATCTGCTTATTTGGCGATAGTTTAACGTTACCTGGTTAACTCCGGTGATATAACGTTATGGTTTATGCCTTTGTGTTGTTTACCTTGTGAATACTCAATAAGTCGTATCACTTTCCTCCTCCACTTGTCATCACTTCATCTTTGTTGTAAATGCAGATATATTGTATAACATTATTGGGTGACGGTTATGACAACATGAAGATATAACGTTATCTCCATAAACGATTGGTCTGCCGATATGTCACCAGATGTATCGTTTTGTCAGGTTATTATTTTAATTGTCAGAATGTAACGTAGTGGAAAATGCCCATCACTATTTCCCAAAGACGATGCCATCAGATGGCATCGTTTTTTTGAATAGGACAAAGAAAAGCAGCTAAGCTAACGTTTATCCTCACACTGAGAAACTGGAATTCGGGCATTTTAGCTTGAAAGACGTCCAACGATGAATTGATATGACATCAAATACGCATTAACGGTAGAATGACGTTTTAAATGGTTGTTTCAGTAAGAGTAGCCTTACGTCTGTTTTAAATCCGTCGCGAGTATTATTCGTGTCCTCTTGTTACCGGAAAGAATTCAATACAATACAGGAAAAAAAATGTCGATTCATTTTTGTTTTTTGACAATCGATTAATAGACTAGTTAATCGTTTAATAACCTCTTTCTGTAGTTTACAGGAACGTTTGCTGACATAGCTCATATTTAGTCAGTTGGCTATTTAACGGTTGACGTCAAATACGTAACTATAACTATAATAATATAGATATAACATATAAATAATAACTATAACTGTTTGTTTTTTTGTAAACGGTTGTGTCGCCTACGTTTCCTGAGTAGGTCAGTCTAATGGCCTTTTCAGAGTGTTTATTATGTTTCCCCTACACATGCTCAAAATTATTTTTGCCTTGTTTTTACATATAAAAAAATGTGCAGTATACTGTTAACAATAAGTATTTTCCTCCACCTCTTCTCGCCACCATTACAACGTTGTAACAATTGCAGTCCAGGTAGTTCTGTTAGTGATGAAGATTCAAAGCAATGTCCTCTGTGAATGGTAATGACAACAAAGGATTTATAGTCTCCATAATATATGTAATACATGAGCAGATCTTCTGTCCATTAGCCGGCCTTAGTAATCATGCTGTTTATCAAAGCAAAAATAATCCTTTATCACCACCAGATGCCGCACAGTGGCTTCCCTCTGAGACAAAGAATCGCTTACACTGGTGATATTTACCACACTGGTGGCTTTCTAGGGTTTGATACTATATTCATTCTTCCACAGATGAAAACAATTGTTCTCTATATTTAGTAATCGTCCATTTAGTCATTGAAAAATAAATATTTTGTCCTTTCACATTCATGTTGTCAGTGTACCGCTGCTCTCAGGCTACTACAGTGTGAAACTAACTAGCTATTGAAACCCAGACTAAGTGATCCACCACACTGACAGGACAATTAATGTCTCCTTTCAATGAGAAATGTCTTTGCAAATATGGCTGTTGTCAAAGAGTGACTCTAATCATGTCTACACTCATCTATTTTCTCAGATTCACCCTAAAGCAAAGGTAGACCAAAAACATGATCAGCTACTCTGTCCGCCCCCAGTTATAGCGCATTATTGATTATTCACCTTTTCATGCTATAATCATTGTCTACAGAGCCTTCCACATCATTGTCAGTTAGATACAAATATCATCCAACTCCAAGTTGTATGTAATACTTACAACCAAAATGTCTGTCAGGGAGGCTTTAGATAGAGTAGCAATATATAGAGTAGGTCTGCTCCTGACTGTCTCCCACATGCTGACCCCGAATGTCCCTCAGCCCTCATGACCACAGCACTCTGCCAATCACTACTGCAACCTGTCATCTGTGGTAGAGTCTCACTGCTCTCGGCAGACATGCAGCTCACCACCGGGGCCTTCAAACCCTATCACCATAAACCTGACACTAGAGATTATGTGTCGGGTAAAGTCAACATCTTAGCGCAGGTTTAGAGTGAGTGTATCATTATTATTTTTATATGCATTACTTGGATGCAGGGTGTGCATCATTACAGAGGATAATACAATACATATACCTGCATTATCTTCTCTTGTGTCAACTCGAGTGCTATTCTCCAGAGAATTACATTGAATACACTGAGACAGTTTAATTAAGGAACATAATTTTGCCTAACAGCATCCACTGACCTAGCTAGCGGAGCATTGGCTGGAGTTATGGGGCCTCACTGTGTTTAGGTCAGCGGCTTTATGTTATTGGCTCCCTGGTGCTTTCGTTCCATCAGCTATAGCTCGGCAAAAGAGCAATTCAGAAAAATGTTGGTCTCACAGCTGAGCATAGAACGAGAAGACACATTTACATCAGCATACTCTACCCCGTAGTGTTGACAAATTAGATTGGAAAACTTTTTTTGCAATTGCTGGTAATGTACCCAAGGTTTCTGGCTTTCTGTAGTGGTTTACTTCTGTTATTCCCAAAGGAAGTGGATGGTTCTAGTTTATTATTTCCAGTTCAGCTGGTTGGATAGATCTTGTCCAACTTGCCAAACTGTGTGTCAGTTGATTCTGATGTCCGTTCCGCAGAATCAAAGAAAAAGGCTTTTCGTTCTAGACCTGCCACATTGCAGTGACACTCAGACACCCGTTTCTTTATGAACAGTAGCCACAAGGCGTGTTTTGTAGAAGAATTGGGTTTTTCTCAACAGGAAAACCTCTTACTCTCTTAAAAGTGATGAGTGATTTTCTAAGAAATGAGGAAACCACTAACCGAAGCAGACGTTATGATGACATCAACATTGAGTTATCGCCTCTCTCTAACATATTATATTGTTGGATTTTTTGAACATAATTACATGCCCTCATAAAAGCAGCGAAAAACAAGTGAGCACTAATGAGTTGAGCCGTGTGTTTAAGCAGCTGCTTAAAAACACAACTACCTGCCATCCCATCATTCACGTTCAGCCGTTTGAGCCAGATTGAAGTGCTAGTATATTATATAACTATGTAGCAAGTGTTCAGTGGGCATATTCTGTCCTGCCGAACTGTTCAGTCAGTCATAAAAGAAGGAAATAGCTCATAATCATTCTGCGACAGGTTTGTAAGTAACAATTTAGATACGAGTTCCATTCACCACAGAAAGTGTTGAGTCGGGCACACTGTTAATTAACAAATTTCTCGCATGGGCAGCTTCCCTAAACGCTGCATTTTCATACAGAGTCAATGACGGAAAGCTGAGCGCCCCGCTTCAGAATCAAGCATTCACAGCCTCTTCCTGTGAAAGTGCAGTCAGAGAAGGTTGTGGCTCAAATGGCCTAGTTTGCGCCCAGGACTACGGTAAGTACCATCATGGGCTTCTTAAGTGTCACTGTCCTCTGCAAACACTCTGACTCCAGTGTGCTCCTACGCGTTTTATTAGTCTTCACGGAATATCTGCTCATTATTTTTAACAAGGTTATGTTCTTCTGCTACACTAATTTCATGTGTCTTTTCTCAATAGATTGCAAAGTCAGTGCCTGCGAGTATATATTATTCACACTAATGATAGGGTGAGTCAGTAAATAATTGTCAGATTCACTTCTGCACAGCACTGGATGGGGATTTGTTCAAGTCCGTGAAAATGGGCCATTTTAAGCTGTGAAGCGACTTTCTAGGCGACAGCAAGGAGACTTTTAAATTTCCCATTTGCAGTACAAATACAGTCAGTGTTTGTTTATGACTAGGAGGCTAAGTGACATTGGCAGTGATTTATGAAACACAAGCCAAAGATACACCGGAAAACGAGTGAGAGATAAAGCTACCTTCATGCTAGACACGTAGGTGTTGAGTCTCGGGTGCACAGGGAGACTCGAAATTACTTTTGATAGGTTTAATCTGCTAAATGATGCAGCTAGCGTGATCAAACCAAATGCATCATTATCCTAAGAACAAAAGAGACATGATGTTCTGATGTTGCAAACATGCTTTTTTCTTTGCACAGGTGAGGGTCTTGCATTGCACCCTACAGGTTTGCTTCGATAAATCAGGGATTTAGTGTTGTTGATGCTAATCTGAGTTTAATGTGAGCAGACTGCTGAAAGGCAGAGGTTCAGAGGAACACAGACAGTGAAGTGATGTTAAAGGCAGTGTTGGTAATCATCATCAAAAAACAGTATTCATATTTTTATTGAAATTGTCATTACATCCTGACAGATTAATCAATTATTCAAATGCTTAAATCAGGTATATATGGCTGTTGCAGGACTGTAATAAGCCCGTCCAATCATTTCAGTCAGCAAGAAGGGCTACCTGTCTACCTGCCTACCTGTACCTGCCTACCTGTACCTGCCTACCTGTCTGCGCGTATTCTGCCCGTGTACTCACTGTTTGTCACATACTAACAATAGCCATGTTTGTTGTTTCTGTTCATTATGATAATTTTGGGGGAGTGGCTTCAGACAGAGGCCTGACATGGTTGTCAGTGGGGCCGACTTTGCCACTTTCTTGCTAGATTTAGCAACTTTTGGAGCTATCGTTGATCGGTACTTTCATCAGAAAAGAGTTTGCATCACTGGGCTAGGTTTTTCAGTTAGATGTTTTTGAAAAATCAAGCTCAGTCTTGCTAGTTTCTCAAGATAACCAACCCTGCCTTTCATATTGATCAAATGAAGACATTGGCCCTATTTCTACCTCCCAGGAGAAATCTGTATTGAATAACTAGTTGCATAAATCCATTAAATTACATAAGTGCATTCACATTTCGTGCAAAGAATCCAGATTCAGATTCTGTGATGTGCTGTGACACATATATATATGTACTTATTTAAAGCCAGTCAGTGAGAGATTCTCTTTGTGGACTTAAATTTAATTTGTGTGAAGTGTTGCTTACACGTGATGCCCTTCAGCTTTCTGCTAGTTGTTGTTGGGCCCAAAGTGGACACATTTGAATCAAATGTGCAATTGAAAACAGTGCTATGGAAATATGCTCATTCTCCATGAAATGTGCAATTGCAAAGTCTCATTACTCCTACCATTATGAATCTTGGCCCAGATACATCTTGCCTCACATAAAAGTTTAATGTTCAAAGGGAGATACGGATTTTTCTGTGTTAACATACACGGCAAAAAAATCCTCATGGTAATTGGTCGTTTAGATCCTGGACATCTTGTTTTCCTAAAACACAGAAATAGATCTGGCTACAGGGTGAGATATTTTACAGTAATCTGTTTTCAGTGCAGATTAATTTGAACATACTTTTGTGAGAAGCGAGCTGCCTTATCTTGTCGTGGTTTTTCACGATGTCAACACTAATACCTGAGGAAGTTGTGTACAAGAGACAAGTCTTGAATACTGAGTATGAGAGAGGATTTGGGCATTTGCAGTGGTGGGTAGATGGCATATTTGGTTGTCAAGATGAGGGACATCCTCTTCTGTTTAAGTCTTTATGAATCCAGGCCAAAGCCAGTTGAGCCTGTTACTGATCCACAGTAGCAGGAGCGAGCCTGGTTTCACAGGAACACTGGGCTGCCACTGAAATGCCTGGAGGCTCCCACAGAAGTAACCAAGGTCACAAAGCCCCAGCCACAATACCCTGCCACTTCTCCGCTCAGAGCGGCAGGCTAGCTGTCAGCGGCTGACACGCTCGGATGCTAACTCCTCTCTTGGGGGTCGAATCCCAGCCTGGATCCCACAATCCTCTGTTTCCGTGTCTTAGCCTGCCTCTGAACATATGCACCGTAAACACTGTTCATGCACAGATAGGAGTTAACCCGTGGGCTACCAAAACCAGACATGCCAAGTACTCCTTGAGCATCTGCTAATAGTTGAGAGGATCCCAGGGGACTCTGCTAAGTCAAACCTAAACCAGAGATCTGGATGCTGTTGTCTTGTTCCAATAAGGAGACAAGCACTTGAAAGGTTGTACTGTTGTCCAGTGTGGGGGGGGGGGGGAGATGTTTTTGGATACAGAAGGGTGCTGGAAGAAAGCCAGAGAAAAAGAGTGTTTGTGTGTATTATCTCTCTACATTTCTAACATTATGAAAATGGGGGAGCCATCTGGAGCTTTTTAACTGCTTTGATTACTTCGGCTCAGTTTTGTGTGGGAGACTTCCTTGATCATAATGCGGTTCCCAAAAGTCAATGTGTGTAGTTTCTCTTAGTGTAGTGTAGTTGGGGTTAGCTGGATGTGAGAGAAACATGAACACTGCTAAATTAGAAATACAAACTACAGTCAAAGCCACGTCACGGATGTTGCTTTCCTCTCTGGATTGGCAGAAGCCAGTGCTTTCATCAATTATGAATGAACATACTGTATACAGCTTACAGGGTGTGCCTGCCCTGCTGAGCAACATCATTATGCAGAATTTTTAACATTTCTATTTTTACTTATTTGTAGCTGGATCTAAGACCAATGTAGCTTTAACAGGAGTGCGAACTCGCAGCACTCCACTCTCTCCAGGTCTTAGAAATGTTTGTTCATCAGCAGAGTGACGACAACAAAAAAAGTCCTTCCCTAAAGGCCCCTCTGACCCAGCCCATGTAGAGCACCTGCAGTGTTCGAGCTGTTTGCCTGACCACGGTATGAAAGAGGCCTGTGTTGGACAGTGGGGGCCTGGGCACACTGGTGCCTGTGTCTGCCCGTGTTCATGTGTCTGTGGACTGGACGAGCTGGGAAACGCTGGGGGGGGGGCGTGGAAACGGGCTGGAGAAAGTAAAGAAAGTTTTACTGTGGAGGGTGTGATTACATCACTGTACCGTGTGGTTAACATTCCTACCATTTTATATTTGACAATGATGTGCTTTCAATTTTTTACTTGGATTTTAAGATTTCTATAGTTGCCGTATAGGCTGCAGGTTTGTTCTCGCATTATCAGATCTCACAGTATCTGCAGTGAAGTTTGCCACACTAAGTATAAATTATGTGACTCGGTAGATAATCCCCGAGCAGTCTACTAACCTTATGATGAAGTGAGCTGCTGGAAATAAGTGTGCAGTTTAGCGATGAACTGCTTCTGTGACTTTCCGTTGAAGGTTTATCTCTCCGGCCTGGGTTGTTATTTTTTTCCTGCACAGGCACTCAGAAGTTGATTGTCAGCAGTCAATCCAGCACATACTTTAGAATCCGTCTGACAGGAGGCACGGACTTCAAATTGAGGCTTTCTCGCACAGAGCTTTTATTAAACCTCTGTTGGAAGAAGGCATTTTATCACAAAATGTGTGTGTCACAGACTTATTTTACGCTGTTCCGGTCCTCACCACTGTAAACTGATCCATAGATCTTGTTGCTATGGCAGACTTGCTGCAAATGGAATTTCGGAGCGAAGATTAGTGCCAAAGCCTTTTGTCTGATCCTGATGTGTAATTCCTCACCCAGTCCAGCCTCATTGCCTCGGAGCCTCTGATTACCACCATCACTGTTGTGTTGTGCGTAAATCTTTCGGTCACAGCAGGACACGTGTCATTATTCAACACTCTTGTCATTAGAGGAGAACCAGCAGTTGGTGGAGCTGACAGTGACTCCGGCCGTCCCAGTGCAGCATGCCTGCCAGGCTTTTTCCGAATGTTGTTGACCACAGAGCCCTCTCTCAGCCTGACTACAGCCAGCGGCACACATCCAGTGCACCGCCCTCGTCTCCTGCGCCGGCACACTGCAGTGCGGTCTAAACAGCCGTCACCTAATGCAGCGCCTGCTTGTATCCGGGCATCACTGGTGGTTCTCACCACTCTCTCTCAATCCTTCATTAAAATCTGTATTGTGGGACAACAGCCTGGCGTAAGGCGTCAAGCTGATGTAGCTAATTTTATCTTTG
This sequence comes from Melanostigma gelatinosum, assembly GCF_949748355.1. NCBI lineage: Eukaryota > Metazoa > Chordata > Actinopteri > Perciformes > Zoarcidae > Melanostigma > Melanostigma gelatinosum. The sequence continues at coordinate 24,980,734 of NC_136637.1, forward strand.
CTGAATCAGCACAATCTCTATCACCTGAATGTTATTGTGTTAGAGTGAAGGGGGTATGTAGTCCTCCAGAATGTTTTAGTATGCTGTACACTATACTACAATATGTTTTTCCTGTCGGGGGAGTATGCAACAATCGCATAATAGTTTTTGAATTCCCTCCGTCATACTGTATTGACAGGATGACATATAGTGGACATTGGCGCGGGAACCATGCTGCTTGCAAATGTATCCTGCTTGCTCCACAACTCCAAAACAGTCTGCCGATCAAGAAAGCACACATGACTCTGGATCAAGCTCTGCTCCCTGACAGTCACTGCACCACAATCCGTCCTCTCACCACTGGCTCTCCTTGATCTCGGTGTGATTCAACTTGCACTCACCATATGGACTTACTTGTTTGTGTCAACAATGTCTCCCGCACTGTGGAGACCTTATGTTTTGATTGTTCACACAACCGAGGAGGATCAATGAAATTATTTTTTTTAACATCCATTTAAATTCAGCTTACGCTGGGCCCCCGTCTAGTACCCAGCTCCGGATCTCGTTCACCCCCAGCAGCTGCATCTCTAATTAGCTCTGATGTGAGTTAATGTGATGCAACCTGCTGGCCGTGTGGGTGTAGCAACAACCACTGGGATACAAAACAATTGGAGGCAACTTCCGGCACAACACAGTGGAATAGCTTACTCTGTCAGTACATCATGCACAGATGCTGATACAGGGTTGTAAGAGTATGTGATTTTCACGGTAGTATAACAGTATTTCTCTCGTTTTTTTCATTACGGTAGGTAAACAAATACAAGTCAAAGTCAAATTGGTATGAAGCTGTTTTTAGTTTCAATGGTTAAATTGAATGCAAGTTGGGATGCTTGACCATGGTTCTTGACATTTGACGCACTTTAATTGCCCTGTAGTAGTTGGTTTGTCAGCAGCATGGTTCACTATTGTATGTATTGTATGGTTCACTATTGTATGTATATTGTATGAAACTATTTTTTATGTGTATGATGCATCATCTGTGAAAACATCTTTGAGCCCTTCAATGTGTAGGTAATTTGAAATAGAGTGTAGCATCCTCTTAGATCCAGAGCTAGCGCTCTGCGAATGCTGCAGTGAGCACCTGGTCCGGTGACATCGTGTCCTTGGCTGAGGACTTCACACACTTAACCCAGAACATCTCACATTTATAGACCTGGAACACCACTAAAGTGAGTGGCTTTCAGTGACAGCCAAACAGATGGCTAGGCACACTCATGGGGTTTTTAACAGCAAGGGCAAAAGAGAAAAAAAAGCACATAGAGCCTCTGGTATCGAGGCTAGCCGCTCACGCTGCTGCCATGACAAAGAGCTGAAATGGTCATTATCACACCTACAGTGCATTTAAGGAATTTCCTCATGATCTAATATCTGCACATAGCCCCATGCAGTCATGAGACCAGCTAGCCGTGATCTTTGACACATGCAGTTCTCCATCTGCCATAATTCTTGCTCCATTATACAGAAATGTGACAATTACTCACCGAGATTCAAGTACATTTCCAGTCCAGCGCATTTGTTGTTGCTGCTGACTCTGCATCTTAAGGGCACCAGGGTTGTTGGTTAGTGAAACTGTTGTCACTTTTCCTGACATTATTTTACTGTTGGCCCAGCAATTTGGCATCTCTATCCTTCTGAAAGTTTATACTTTCACACATGCAAATGTGTGTAACATCCGCCTTAACTTCATGCAGGAATATTAGCTTTAGAAACCTTGTTTGCCACCATAGCCAGACGATTGTGGTAACTTCACTCAGTCACTATGGGATGTGTAGCTGGAGCAGCCTCCAGGCTTTACTGTGCTCAGTTATTCTAGGCAGAGACTTTGGGGGGGGGGGGGGTGCATACATGTATTGTATTATAAGGTTTCTCATTATGCAAGTGGTGTCCAGTCCAGGCATTATACAATTTAAAAAATGATCTTTAAACAGAAGAGACGTTTTTTAGTTTTAGTTAACTTCTGTTGAGTGTAATTCTTTTAGTTTCATGAAAGAGATGTTTCTCTGGTTTTTGCATTTACTGTATTTGGACTTTTACTGACCTTTTTATGGGCAGACCAAGGAAAGCCAATACAGTGTTGTAGTGCAGGCTAAAAAGACGTTTAGTGGAGGTGTGAATGGTATCGACATCACAATAATGTCACCATTTGGCAGAGACTGGTTTAGTTCATCTGGTGAATAAATGTGTTTTTCTGTTGTAAAATAATGACTTTTTTGCCGAAGCATAGCCAGTGCATTACAGGAGACAACTTTGTGTTTTGGAGTTTATTTCCAAAAAATAAGTATACATTTTGTCCAGTAAAGTGATGAAATCATCATGTTCACCTTATCCAATGAACGGAAAGTGAATTATGCGATGTTAATTTTGTGTATCGTCTGTGATGCTTTAATGTGAAGCGAGAGAGGATGAGGTGCGTTTGATTTCCATCCATGCCAAAAATAAATCAAATATTGAATAATAATATCTAAGACATTAGCTACAGTATACCTAATGAATATATCTAGTTTATTACTCAGTGTACACCATGGAGAGCTGCATGCTGCGTTCAAAGACAGTGGCCTGTTCAATCCTGTGAAAGTTGCTCACTGTTCAGAATGAGCTTCATTTTCAGGCTGCTTTTGTGGATTTCGAGCTCGCCATAGTTCAACGTTGAGCATGTGCAATAGTGAGCATACCCGGAGATGTTAAAAATAAAGATCTAAATTTCTAAAACATTACATTGCTATGTAAAAACGTGCGGAGCTAACAGAGTATGCTGCTTTTGCTTTTTAATGGTTGTAACAGTGAATAGAGCTACCTGTCTTTAACAGTGTTGTTCCTTCATTTCATTGTCTTCTGTCTAGATTACCAGATGATGTGGTGGTTCACTTTCACACTGAGATCTGTAGGATAAAAAATGTGCTCACTGTTTTACAACCACAGCACACACACACTCTTGTTCCAGAATAAACTACACTGGCCAAGTTGAGTGTAGTGGAAGATAATAGTTTTTGCATATTTGCGGAGATCTATGGGATGGAGGCGTAAGCTCAATCAATTACAGCCAATACTTGTTATTAGGATACATTCACTGTTGGCTTTGGTCTTTGCGTTGTATTTTCTGATAGAAATAACAGGGTTATGTGCTTGTTAAATTCAGGACTCATTACATTTGACAGTACAGTCAGAAGATGATTTGTACGTGGTACAGTCTACTCATTCCTCACACTCTCAGAAGCGGGGCTGAGTTGTACGTCTCTCGACAGGATGAATGGGCTGATGGGAGATTGGCCCACTCATGCTGCCCCTAAGTCTGCCCCAGCTGCTTGGAGATATTACGCTCCATGTGTGGTGATTAATAGGTCCTCAGTCACGTCAGACTCAGTTTCAACTGGGCTAGAGACGACTTGGGCACCAAAGAAGAAGCCAGTGATGAATGCAAATGCTTCTTCATACCTGCAGGAGCACCCAGTGGGAGTTACCCCCTCGGGTGACTGATGGTGTTTGTGACATTGGTTCAGTATTCGCTTTGCTGGGTCAAATGGGGAATCCTCACTGTGACCCATATATATGCTGTTTGGCTTCGGCCTTATAGTTGTTCAAATGATTTATCATATTTCTGTGTGAGCTACATTGTTTTGGCTTTATCTTAGCATGCTCATCCCTCATCACCGCAGTCCTGCTGCGAGACCTGAACTGTGAAGTGGCCTCGTAAGGTTTTACTGGCCAGTTAAATAGAACAGCAGGTTAACTTTACTCGTATAGTATATGGTGTCCAATGCTGTGAAATGTTGCTCATAACCATTTGGATATGTTATTCACTCTGTCAGTGAGTTTTATTTTTGTTCTGTTTGATTCTAATCTCACCCTACTCTGCTTTTCTTATAGGTGAGCCGCGCAAGTATGACCCAAACTTCAGAGGGCCGGTTCATAACAGGTACTACACATACGTACATGTTGCATCTAACAAATATAGAATAATACTTTCCATGCACAATTATGTCACTGCGTTACAAATGTGTTTTGAGATATGTCGGCAGAAATCACAGACAGATATCTCAATACTGAAATCACTTAAAAACTATAAGTGTATGTGCATACTACTAGGGCTTTGTAAGAAAATGTGTTTGTTTTTTTTATTCCGGTGGCGGGAACCCTTTTAACTATTTGTCACTGTCTTCCGTGTACATTGATTTTGTTCATTGTATAATCCTTTTGGTACAAGCCCAAGTCGGAGTGCTGATAGATTGATCATTCGCCATGCCGCGTTAATAAAGATTGAGGCCGAGTGCTGGCAGCTCTCTCCACTCCACCACACAGATCAATGGCCATAAGTCAAGCTGGTGGCTGGAGTTAGCCCAATGACACACACTATTAACCAGCCAGATACACCCAAACAGATGTAGTCCACACATCACCGGGGCCATTGCATCGAGGTGTCGCCTGTCTTTCAACCAGAAGCATGGGAGCACTTCTCCTGATGAACTAGAGCCTGCTGTCTGCCTAGTGAGGGCTACGATTCTATAAGGAGATGTCTTTGAATCACATGAAATTGGCAACTTGTTTGATACTTTAGGCACTTGAAAGTGAGCTCTCATATGCCAAAAAAAATGGACAGTGATGGTGCTTTACAGATGCGATCACAGATTCACAGAATCACAGACTTATCAACTGTCGATTGACAATCGTCCCTCTCAAAAATGAGGATATTTAAAATGAAGTCTGCATTTTATGACGGATGATTTCCGAGCACAATGAAGAGCAGGATTGTGCAATAAAGCAAAAAACCCTCCGAGGGGTTCGCCTCAGGCTTTTTTGATGACTCAGTCATTTTCTGAGGTAAAGTATCTCTTATCTCTTTTATGTTCAATGTGAGTTTGGCAGGCTGCTGTGAAGGCATGTTTCAGTCCTCCTGTGTCTCTTTATCCAGCCCTTCTCCAGCCCATTCCACTGCTACAGCTGGGTGAAGGCGCCACGGATGCTTTGATGTTTCTGTGGCTCAGAGGCTCTTCTTAATGAGAACGGGGAGAGAACCGACTCTGTGGTCGTCTTGTTTTCATGAAGTAATCTGTGGTTATTGAGCAGTCCTCTAAACCTAAAGGACATATACGTGTAGTGGGACAACATAATACACAGATATAATCTGTGCCCAAAATATACACTGAGGAGCGACAACTGCACAACCGTGGTTATACTCATGTTTCGATGCCGAGTCGGCTCGGTTGGAGCTGGATTTCAAAGGTGCGATGAAAAAGTTATTTTGGAGTTGTTAGGAGCGAAAGTCTGGCCAGACCCTCCGGCTCCTCCTGCTCGCCCAACGGAGTCCGTTCAGCGATCCTTCAGGCTCAGTACAAAGTCTTTAGGGCTGCCGTGTCCATTCGTTGTTCGGTTGTTAAAGTCAAGCAGTGGGGAGAGGAAAAATCTCCGTCTTTCAATTTGTCCACGAATGGCAATCTTCTTTCCGTGAGCAGAGACGGAGTCCTCCGATTCGTCTGTTGCGCGATGTCCCGTATCTTCTTGGAGCACTTGCGTGGCTCTCGTGTTGAAATCCCAGCTTGCAGCTCGCAAGCATCTCTTTTTATTGTCATTTTGGGCTATCTGTTTGCTTGTGCAATCAGCTTTCGGCCGCGTGTCCGATTACTGGACCTCCGCCCTAAACATCTGTTATGATCTCACTCCTCGGCCCCCTCCTTCTCACTTCGCTTAAATCTACATTCTCCTCATACACACACACTCTTCACATTTCAACTCTGATACACAGATTATCTTCTTCAGATTATCGTGTTTATGCAAGGCAGCTTCCCTGTGATCTCAACTTTCCTTGACACAATGTAGTAATGCCTTTTGATGTGCACTCTCAAACAAATGTATCCTGCCACCATAGCATGTGTGACCGCTACCTAAAGGAGCCTCGTGTTTGTCAGACATCCCTATAGTGTGAAAATCTGACCCTCCAAGTGTTCTTTCCGGTTAATGTCTGTTACAAAGCAGGGACAGGCTGGAACCCATGCTACTCTGTGGCACTGCTGCCATCTGTGTCACCTCTGCTCGCTCAGAATATCAGCTCAACAGATGTAACACTGACAAGAGTTTCAGTGTTACAGAACTTCCAGTACTGATGTTTTTTTTTCTTCCCCGTTCAGTACACCAGCAATGCTCTGGTCCCACTTCACATCTGAAGAGGCTGGGTCGAGGTCCGACTAGATTTGCAGTTTTTGGTTTTTTTGGCCTGCTTTTCTGAGATAAGAGAACGAAGCCGAGTCGTTTTCACTCCCCTCACTTGGTCAGCTTCTCTTTGACGCTCACCTTTGCATGCTTCACAGGTGACCGTGGTGCTGTGTGCACTCTGTCTTAATAATGCAGATGGATCCACAGTAACCTAGTGCGGCGTAGGAGAGGCGAGGTCGGCTTTAAACCCCTCAGATCACCACGATGTGCCGCTGAGTGATAGCTAACTCATCTTCCAGCTAAAGGATGGAGAGGGATTCAAACATTGCCATGGCAACCCTGACAGCCTTTCCCCTTGTTTTGTCTTGGACGTGATGAAATGGTACTCCCTTGGCTCTCTCTGTTAATCACATGCACAATATCAGCAACAGCTTTGCTTGTATTTTTGATACTCCTCATATTTCACTGCCAGTGTAGAACTGCAGCTGTCTTCCTCAGGCAGAGCCTTTGTTTCTCTATTATCTCCCAGAAGTAATTGCTGTGCTTTTCCTAAAAAAGTCTCCAAGCCTCACTTCATACGACAACCAACTGCTTGAGTCTTTTGTCTTCCAGTGTCAGCCATTGGAGGTTTTGGCTGATGTTGGGATGTTTGCCTGAAGATATGTAAGTCGTGATGTAATTCAGATGAGAGCGGTGATAATGGAGTCATCTTATTTTAAAATGAGAAACGAGGAGAATCAGCAGCCCTGCTGGGACAGAAAACATTCCCAATCCTCTGTATTAAGTTCAGAGCAAACTAGTCTAACATAGAGCTCAAGCTTTACTGCAGTTATTAATGCAGGACTATAAAAAAAAATAGCTCTTAAACTTATAAACAGTCTGGGATCATTTGCAAAGCAAGCTTAAATTACACAGCTGACCCCAATTGATAATTGATTCTAAGAGGCTGCACTGAGTAACACTACACTGAATAATGTAACTACATAAGTATCTATGTTAAGCTATATTTACCCCTCTTTGTATGGGTTGATCTGTGTGCTCTAGCCTCTCTTCACTGTCTGCTACTTAATCATAAATTGTACTTGGAGGCTGAAGAGTGTCCCGTGTAGAAGCATGTCACCATGCTGCATACAGAACGAGGACAATCCTCTCTTCAAAGAACTACACAGAGGAAACACTGTCACATCTCTGATCTCAGGCCTCCTTTTGACATCGCCTTCGCTCCTCTGGATGAAAGAGGAGACGGGTCGAAAGCTGGAGGAGATGAGGGTCTCTAGTCAATATGTGGTGTGAGAGGGAGCCTATGTATGTCATCTGTATGGTACTACTGGGCACAGTGCATTGAGCCTGGCTTTATTCAAGGCTGGGCTCAGCACTCAGAGTCTGAATAGTTTTTTTTTAAAAGGGGGCTGGACTGACAGCTTCTCTCAGAGTGGAAAGGAGGGGATGAAAGCTTGTTGTTGGGAGAGAGACAGTGAAGAAGAAGAAGAGAGAGAGAGACTCTGAGACGCTGCTTTAAACTAGCAAGCTGAGGATGCTGTGGAGAGAGAGGCAGACTTCAAATAGCTGTCTGTACCTGTGGGACAGTTAACTCTGGGGGGGGGGGGGGGTTCAGAGTCTCGTTAGAAAGTCAGTAGACCTCCATGCAGTCTCTCTGAAAACAGAGTACAGATGACACCTTGTTATACCTGGTAGCATGTGCTGCACCCAGATGTAAAGCTCAAACTCACTTTCATACAGCAGCTCCGTCATGATTACCAACAACGAAACGGTTAAACACGCAATCAACATAAAATGTATTTTTCTCAGGACAACCATTCCTAAATAACCTTATTTTATACTTTTAATCTTTCCAGTGTCACGTGTCTGTTATTTGTTTTTTTCACACTTTTGTCCTCCCAGGAGCTGCACGGATGTGGTGTGCTGCGTCATCTTCATCGTTGTCATCCTCGGCTACATCGCTCTGGGTACCGTGGGTGAGTTCGACACATTGCTGCTGATTGCAAAGTCCTTAATGACACACACATACACACACACACACATACGATATGATATGTTCTGATCTGGTCATGAAGTGAAAGCGTCTGCCTGTGACACTAATTTGGCACAAACTAAATGGGTTTCCTCTACTCCACAGGATGCACCGCCACTTAAGGACAACATAAGCTGGTTTTTTTTGTTTTTTTATTACCGTGGTTTGATTTATTCATAATTTCATTGTGGGCTATTTGACAAAATGTGTGATTGTTGAAATTGCGTGGGAGTTGAGAAATGCAGCTCCCCCAGAGACTGAGCTCGTCTTTTAATAAGAGGGAGATTCAGCACAACATGCAGCTTGTATGTTTTCTGTTGACTTTCTTCCCTCTGGCTCTCATTTCACTCAAATTGTCTCGTTCACTTGAGTGTGACGAAGTCCACTTTGTCTGCAAATGACTGAGTGTGCAGTGCGGTGAATCTCCTCATTGGCTTTTCTTTATTTCCGTCTTGCCTCAAGTTTTCCTTTTTTCCCATTTCATTTTCTTTACTTTCTCTACTTTTTAGTTCACCGTCTCGTTTTTTTCCCAATCTGCCACTTTTCTTTCCCGCTTTCTCATGCAGAAAACATATCCTCTTTAATCCAGCACACCTGACAAGTTGTAACGTTTCATCATCCTTGTTTTACCGCTTCACATTCAGAACAATATTTCAACTTAGAATTGCTTAGTAAATGTAATTTCAAGGCTCCTGCTACTCCTGTCTAGAGAAACACAACAAAACAAACTGGATTGATGTTTATTTTTTTAAATCTGTGTCGATGTTTCTTCTGAATTCACACGCATACATACGTTCCAAATACATTTATGTTGTCTTTCTAATTGTAGACACGCATGGCCTTGGCCTGATGCACTTATAGATTGATTCCTATAGATTCATATAGGACCCTCTTTGACCCAGCTATACCTACTAATAATACGGTAATAACAATGCAACACATGTCTTAAGGTAGCCGATAGAAGCTCTCAGACTTACTCGACACTGATAGCACGTGTCCTTTAGGACCACAGAGAGCCGTGTGTACCTCAGTCGGTAGAGCGATGACACTGAGTCTGTGTCTAGTGTGGGTGACACATGTTTAAAATGTGCTGTGCTGTTGTTTTCAGCCTGGATCCATGGCGACCCCAGGAAGGTCGTCTATCCGACCAACAGCCTCGGCCAGTTCTGTGGCCACAAGAACACCCCCAATGCGTGAGTGGAGAAATATCTTTCTTCAATGATTGGACACTGGAGCAATTATGTTCCCCAATTTGTCCGCCAGCTTCCCGGCGCTATCTTTACACTCGCAGAAGGATTTGCCCACAATACACGGCGATGCTTTGTGATTAACTTAATGCAGGCTTCACTGCATGGCTCATTCTCTCCAAGCGTACGTACGTGCGTGTTTGAATGCTTGCTGATAAGACTTTGCTTCTCTGTCTTTTGAATCCCTCGAATCAGACTTCTCTCTTTATCGTCTCCACAGAAACAAATCCAGATTATTCTACTTCAACATGCTGAAATGTGCCAATCCTGCCGTTTTGATTACCCTCCAGTGCCCTACAACCCAGGTAAGAGACTGAATGAAGCCCCTTCTGCCAACACCGCTGTGTTCCTCACCCAACCTGTCCGCCACGCTTGATTATGCAAGATTGATGGGATGTCTCATTAAGTGGATGTGTTGCCTCCCCCAGCTCTGTGTCTCCAAGTGCCCTGACAGATTTGCAACTCTACTGGATGCGTGGAATACCAAAAACTGGGAATACTACAAGCAATTCTGCCAGCCGGGCTTTGAGATTAGCAGTAAGGTGAGAGACGGTGGTTTGTGGTCCATTACCAGAGTTTGAACCCTCTTCTGTTGTAGACGCACTTTTTGGAAATATAATTGTACAAGAAAGCCTCTAAACACAAAAAAAAGTAAATCCATCCTCAGATTTCATCACTTTATCTGTCCAGTGGTTATAATGAAGAGCTCATTTGAATGTGACTTGAGAGACGTTGAGCTAGCAGCCGCTGATGCACATCACGGCCCCGTTCAGCCGGCTGGTGGCAGATCAGTGACGTTGGCGCGGTGGTGTGTAAGAACCACAAAGTGAGGTGGTGTGTGTGTGTGTGTGGGTGCACCTAACGGTTCAGTCATACTGTTGGAACTGAATCCCTCGTTTCCATTCATCCAGTCATCCCAAGTATGACAGTGTTACATCAGTGTTACATCAGAAAGGATATCAACGTTGCGATAATAAACACTATGATAAACATCTTGCTTTCAGTTGGTGTGCCATCTCGTTTGTTTCCCTCTCAGTCCGTTGTAGAAGTCCTACGAGATGAAGACTGCCCGTCTATGATCGTGCCAAGCCGACCCTGTAAGTACATCTGAACAACTGTAATCACAACCACACACATTAGCTCACGATCTGTGAGCCACTAAAGAAATGTGTTTTCAGTCCTTCAGCGGTGCTTCCCGGATTTCAATACAAGAAATGGAATTTTAACTGTAGCCAATGAGACCCTCTTCAAAGACGGTAACAATAACGAGAGAAGTGTCCTCGACCTCAAAGACGCTGCCAAGTAAGATCTGCTTCCCTGCAATGTGAATCTTTATCCTTGTTGTTCAACCAGTCAAGTTATGCAAACAATTTAAAAGTAATGTACATCAGATCCAGAATTGGCGGTTTTTGCTGTAGTAAAAGAACATTTATACATATTTGACCCTTGTAAAGTGTTTTAAAACTGTTATACTGTCAATAGGGCTGCCCGCTCTGCTCCCACAGAGCTCTGGACAAATGTTACAGGGTAGGACAAGCGGGCACGTCACTGACGCCACTGATGCCCAGGAATGTGTCCAACCACATTTCAAAGTCGTTTGCATGTTTATCGCATGAAAATGCAGCTCACCCGCAAGTTCAAGACTCGAACTTCAGGTGTTACCTACGAGCTCACAGCAGCTGCTTTGTAAATCTACGCCATCGGCATGTTATTGGGCTGAGATAGCTTCAAATGTTGGAGAAGCAGAGAAATCATGTATTTAAACCCAGTGAGCTGATATTATAACGTACATGATTCTGTGTCTGCTAGGACCAACCTGTGAAAGATAATGTGCTTTAATGCTTTTCTTTTCATAGCCAAGTAACGGCCATGCAGCAAGGAGTGGAAAGGTCTCAAAAATGATTTATTATAGCTTTTTCCTCCGCTGTAGCCAGTAGCTTTTTGTAGACTAACCCCGCCTCTTCATCATAAACAATCTGTTCCGGCTTCCCCTCCACCTGCAGCAGGGGGTGGGAATAAGGACAGATTAACACAATTGTTTGTGGCATAAATCTACCTCAAAACATCCAGTCATCTACTACTTTGGGTGTGAAAAAACATGGAGGGTGATGTGGTGCCCCCTGGTGGTCGTTAGGTTTGCTCCCTGGGTCTCGATGTGAATGCATAACAGTGCTGGATATGATCCAAGCTCTCGTCTATGGACTCGGTGACCTTTAGGGAGCTGAATAACAGCTCTTCATCGTCATGCTTGTTGTTTGTCCCGTAGCGATGTTAGCTCGTCCTCTCTCCCTCCTCGGTCTGTACTTCAGACGTTTATCTGAGTCATAGGGCAGTGTCTCTGCGCTCAAATACTGCAGGAGCAATGTTCCGACTGCGTGACCAGTCGTTCTATTCTCCCCGTGGAGATCTCAACATCTGGTTTTCATTACCAGAGTTCTTTAAATACACTGAGAGAATAGACAGAATGCTGAAACATTCCTTTGTTTTTTTCACAGGGAAAGGTTAAGTTAAAATATCAAAACAGATTGAGTCATTTGAGTTCTCTTAAATAAAGATGAATTTAGGTGACAAGTAAAACAGATGAAAAAAAAAAAATACAATTCATCTTATTTGAAGCATTTCGTTTCATTAGTTATCGGACACTTAAGCTGTACTGTGAATATAAATAACTGGGTTCTTGATCCGACACATCCATTAATATGTGCTCTTCCACTAGCTGCTCCTCTGCATCACATTCAGTAACCCGCTATACCATTCACTGCCATACCGAAGCACCGGTTGCTGCGTAGCGCTTCAGTAACACTAATGCTGTTTTCTGGCTCTTTGATATAATAGTTAGAATACTTCATAACCCAATACGTGTAGCTCTTAAAGCTGAGAATATCAAAAAGCAATTTTAAACTGTATCCATCTTTGTTTCATCGTAAGAGCATCAAAGATGAGTAGAGTGTCAAAATGTTTTTGAGAAACCCCAGTAAGTACATTTTTAGGAGCAGTATCGCAAACCTGCCCCAGTCTGTCTCTGTGTCCTTATTAAATCCCTTTTTTTTATTGTCATCTCTCCTCTTCCCTTCTCACCTTGTGACTCCTTCACAGAGGTATCTTCAGTCTGATGAATGCCAAAGAAGTTGGCATGAAGATCTTTGAGGATTATGCAAACTCCTGGGACTGGATCCTCTTGTAAGAAGGTTTTCACTCTCTGAATGGATAATGTGCTCCTCTATCTGCCCCATCAGTGATATAAGTGATGAAACTGAATTCAATGCTTACCCTGTAACGTTAGTTAGAGTTGCTACTGTCCTACCCGTCAGACACTGGTCAGTACCCGGTCTGTGTCTGTGTTGTTGCAGTGGTCTGGTGATCACCATGGTGGTCAGTCTGGCCTTCATCCTCCTGCTGCGCTACACTGCCGGTGTGCTCCTGTGGCTCATTATGTTCGGTGTCGTCGCTGCCATCGGCTTCGGTGAGAATTCACCACAGACGGTGGTCTTTGCCATGTGCTGTGCTGTTGTCATGGCAAACTGTGGCAGATTTAGGTTAGTCTAACCTTACCTGTCGCATCTTCTCCTGACGTTCATTCTGTCTCTCCGGGTCTCTCAGGTATCTGGCACTGCTACTGGGAGTACAGCGCTCTGAGCGGGAAGCGCGGCGCTAACATCACCATCTCTGATATCGGCTTCCACACCGACTTCAGCATTTACCTTCAGCTCCGCCAAACGTGGCTCATCTTCAGTATGTTGTTATCCACTCTAATGCAACATGTAAACCCAAACCCTGACGGCCGTGGTGCAATGCTCGTCTCACCGAGATTTGCTCAACCACAATCATGAGTAACATTTTTCTATCCCTGTAGACTTGAGTTTAAATGCTAAATTGACATGTTAAGAGATATGTGTTGGCATTGACTATTAATGAAACATCTTTTACTTTGTAGTGCTCTCGCTCTCTGTGATTGAGGTCATCATTGTGGTTATGCTGATATTTCTGCGGGCAAGGCTGCGCATCGCCATTGCGTTACTGCAGGAGGGAAGCAAGTAAGTACCAATAGAAGCTCTGTTCGCTCCTTAAAAATGAAATAGTTTGACTTTGGTCCTTGTTGTTTCTAGGGCCATCGGCTACATCATGTCCACTCTCTTCTACCCCATCATCACCTTTTTCCTTCTGGCCATCTGCATTGCCTACTGGGCCGTCACAGCAGTGTATCCTTACTGCTGCTACATTGATGAACTGTTTCACTCTGAGAGTTCTGCTGTAGAAACGCACGACATCAAGTTCAAATAAAACTGAATTTATTTTTAAAGCAAGAGCAAAATGGGAGAAAGCTTGTGCTCCTGTGTCTCGGTGACTCATTTAGCATCGACCTAGCAGCAAAACTGCCTCTCTTTTATCAGCAGTCAGTGGTTGCTGTGTGGATAAAATGGCCCTCTGTTGTTGCCCTGAACTAGTTTGTCCTCAGCTTCTTAGCATCATCGGGTAACCCGATCTACAAGGTCACAGCTGCTGATGGTAAATGCATGTATGCCAACCTCACCTGCAGTCCAAAGGTTAGTGCTCCCCTCTCTTACGCAATGAAGTCCACTGACTGGTGTCACTCATTCTTCCTTTTTGTAACCTTGCCATTCTCGCTCTGTTAAATACTTCCTGGTCAGCCTGTAATCAATCAAAGTGGATGTAATAGCTTCTGCCTACAAGTCAAATGTGATATCTAGCAGTGAGTTCTTGGAATCAGTCTCTAATGCTCTAATGTTAATAGAGTTCGCATTAGTTCCTGACAGCTAAGAGCGACTATTTGACAAATGTTATTCATCATTCTGCCCCCCCCCCCCCTCTGTTTAAGGTAATGTGAAATCTAAAAGCTTTTATATGCTACAGTGGTACAGTGGAGGGAAAAGCCAAGAGCTTTTTGTGATTGAGTACCGGTAGTTTGTCTCGCTGTGAATTAAGTGTGAAATATTTAAGCCAATACGAGATCACAGCACTCTCGTCTGACTCAAATCTGTTGCTTTCTTTCAGACCTTCAGTCAGAGCAACATGACCACAGTGTGCCCCGGGTCACAATGCATGTTTGCCTTCTACGGTGGGGAGAGTCTGTACCATCGCTACATCCTGGTCCTCCATATGTGTAACCTGTTCATGTTCCTCTGGCTGGTCAACTTCACCATCGCGCTGGGTCAGTGCACCCTGGCAGGGGCCTTCGCCTCCTACTACTGGGCCCTGAAGAAGCCCAACGACATCCCCGCATGCCCCCTCTACTCGTCTTTCAGCAAAGCCATACGGTGAGGACATGTACTATTGTACCACTTTACCCCTAAACATGTATGGAATGAATATAAGTCAAATTTGGGACAGTGCATTTCTCAATGCAAAGCATCTATTGAATCTGCTGAGAATCCTCCGCAAATGTTCCAATATCTGTTCCATTTGGTTTCTCGTGTCACAGTTACCACACAGGTTCTCTGGCCTTCGGTTCTCTGATCCTCTCTGTGGTGCAGATGATCCGAGTTGTTCTAGAGTACCTGGATCACAAACTGAAAGGTAAACTGTGACTCTTAAAACACAAATCTTACACAATTTGGTGGTTATTCCAAACGCGATGTTGATAATTGATGATTTTTCCCGCAGGTTCCCAAAACAAATGTGCTCGATTTATGTTGTGCTGCCTCAAATGCTGCTTCTGGTGCCTGGAGCGTTTCATCAAGTTCATGAACAGAAACGCATACATTATGGTGAGTTAAGAAACATCTGATTTGGGCTGATTTATTGCAAATATCTGTTTTTAGTTCCGTTGTTGTTGCTTGTTTCTCAACACTTCATTACTCTCTACTTTTGTCTGACCTACAGATAGCAATATACGGAAAGAGCTTCTGCACCTCTTCCAGGGACGCTTTCTGCCTCTTGATGAGGAACGTTATTCGGTAAGCCCTTTCCTCTAGGTCTGTGTCAGATCCGTGCGTCTAAAAAAAAAAAAAGGTCAGAGTACAGACTATTAACTAAGCCGGGCTAAAACAAAAAGATTTGTAGGTTTGCTTTATATAACTGTGAAACAATCAGGACGTGTGTTTGGAGCATTGAACATCTTTGCTTGTTAGCCTTCCCATCGTGTATTTAATGGTGTCTCGGTGTGTGACGCTGCTGGCTGTTCTCTGCCTCCTCTCTAGGGTGGCTGTCCTGGACAAGGTGACAGACTTTCTGCTCTTCTTGGGGAAACTGCTTATTTCAGGAAGTGTTGGTGAGTTTCATGTCACCTGCAGTCAGTGTGAAGTGACAGACGGGATGAGATATCCTCCTGAATGTTGGGTGGATGATGACTCGTCTCCCTCCCAGTTATTTCTGCTGTGCACATACTCGCATACTCTTATTTCCGCTCAAGTTTAAATTCACTGTTGCTAAGTCTGCTGGTCTGTGAAAATGATTAAATCTCTTACGTTTAATTTATCCTAGTTGTTATCCTTGCAAATCCCTGTACAGAAAATATTGAGCTATTTGTCCTCAGGTTTCACTAATGTAAGATTTATTGATCTAAATGTAGCAGAACGAGTATGTGTGCTCTTAAGCCTTTAATGGTTTTAAAGAGCTTTTTAGGATGATTTGTGCTGCTTGATTTGTCCAACAATCCTTTATGTCTTTATGTTTGCTCTTAAAAGGTTAATAAAGGAACCATTTCAAGACTTGATATACTTGAATTATATGCTTTTTTTTCATGTTTTCCAGGTGTTCTTGCATTTTTCTTCTTCACGCGTAAAATACCTGTCATTCAAGAGGAGGTGCCATCCCTGAATTACTCCTGGGTCCCCCTTGTGGTAAGGAATTCAAAACGTGGGCGTTTTTAACGAGTAATTGCAGCAGCAATAACAACTGGGACTGAATGCAGTGTCTTTGTGAGGTGGAGGTATGTTTGTATTCTGACTTTGATTACTCACTGCGCACACAAAAGATTTCATCCAGACGCTCGGAGGTGCTTAGTTTTGTTCAGAACCTTCCTTCCTCCATGTTATGTCTCTGGCTCAGCCTGCACCTTTAAGTAGAGTGCTTGTGTAATTGTGTTTTGTTTAAATAACTGTCGCGATACATTAAAAGGCTGCTGGAGCATTAGTGTGGAGCAAAAGTATGAAAGGTATTCTGCCTTTTTCACTGAATATACCGCTAAAATGGATGTATTTATTATTCATAGAGCTTATCTTATGTCTTTACATTTGTCACATTTTTGCAAAGCATGGCACTGATTAAATTGAATAATTTAGAACTAATTTCAAATGAAGCCTTCTAAATGTGTAAGTAGTTTTGTTTCTTGGCGACTCATTTCCATGAAGACCTGCAGGTAGGCCTCCTCCTCCATAACATGTCTAGTAGGGGTGGGGGGGAATCGATACAGCATAGTATCGCGATATTTTGCATGGCGATATTGTATCAATACACGGAGGCAAAGTATCGATCTTTTATTACATAAACTATCAAAAAAGATTTTTTTTATTTTTTTTTTTATTTGAAAAATCAAATCAATTGTCTTTTCAGTCCACTAGATGGTGCTGAGTTGTTTTCTGGTGAGGTCAGCAAAGGTCCCGGGTCAGCGTGATCGGTAGGAAGTTGGTCAAAACAAAGAGAGACATCTGGCTCCACAACGGGGTTAAACCTGCCAACAGTAGCCGGCTCATGGGGAGAGTGCAGCGCATAACTGTCTCTGCCCTCGACGTCCACGCATCGCAGTTATACTGAGTTATATGATTCTCATATCCTACTTATACAAGTTATAGTTCATATACTGAGTCCACACGTTTGCATTTAGTTAAGTTGGACTATGTAGTAATACAAACAGTTCAGTTTGTCAGGTTCATGCAACATTTATGACATTGTTGGTCAGTCTGTCTGCTTGACAATCATATTCTGCTGCAATAAAAATGATTGAAGTGAGATGAACAGACTGAAAACTTTATCTTATTCGATCAAACATGTTGACACAGTTTTCCTTTGGGGACATCATTTGAAGTTGAAAAAAGTAATAAATCCCAATATAGGCCTATGTTATCGCAATACGCAGTATATCGCAGTATCGTGATAATATCGTATCGCGGGATCTCTGGTGATTCCCACCCCTAATGTCTAGCACCTCACCTGTCCACAGAACAGAGAGAACACACACCTCCTGGTGTAAGAGGTCTCTGTGGCACAGATTACAATGCTCACTGGGTTCCACATATTTGTCTTAGTTGTGGGAAGTAGTTCAACTGCATTTAACACCATGTCAGATGGCATAATAACACATGTTGACAGTGTAGACTGACTGCGACCTGTTGATTCTTTCAGACGGTGATATTTGGATCCTACATGATCGCACATGGCTTTTTTAACGTCTATGCGATGTGTGTGGACACGTTGTTCCTCTGCTTTTGTAAGTATGCTGGTTTTTTTTCAGTAATTTACGTGACGCAATGTGACAATAGGACTACTTGTAATGAGCGCTGCTGCGACGGTTAAAGATTAAATGTCTAGTAGCCCGTCAGCAGCTAAATTGAACTCCTTCCTTCTTTAAAACTGACCCTAAATGACAACTGAAGCTGGCTCCTGCTCATTCAGCGCTCTAATTCCTGCACGGCCTTTTGAGTATTTATCTCTACTAAGTCTCTGCTTTGCTTTCTCTTCCTGGCTATCACTCTGTGTGCTCTTCCTGCTCCCCCCCCCCCTGTCCTCTGCTGTGCCGGCTACCTGGTCTCAGGTGAAGACCTGGAGAGGAACGACGGTTCTCCCTCCAGGCCTTACTACATGTCTCCTGGCCTGCACAAGATCCTGCGCAAAGGAGAGGAGGGTGCCAAATTATGCGCTGCCTCCTGAGCGACGTGCGGCCATTTTCATTTTTTTTTAAATTGAACTCTCTCACTCACTTCTCCATATCTACTGTAAGTGTGAGGGTCCGGACGTTCGAGAGCGAATACTGTAGGGCTAAGCATCAAAACTGGACGCATCCCGGCCTGGTCGGGGATGGTCTGGACATAAAAGGACACGCTTTTACTTCAGTTCCTCCCAGAAAAAGGCTCCGGGGGGGGGGACTAGAAAAGACCAGTTTACTTCCTCTCTTGAGCCAAACTCAGAGACTTGCCTTTTTTTCTGCCTCGCTTATTTTCCTTTCCTTCTCTGTATTCTCTGCTGACCTCTGCCTTACCGAGAGGGTACGTGTCAACTCGCAGGACGGACGCGCAGACCGAGATGAATATGATTCAAGAGCATTTTTGCAGAAACAAACTTAAAAGGACCTTAAGATGTACAGATGCCACTGTTGGACTACGCCGTATGTCCTCACCATGAGAGAGAGGTGGCGTTATGGAACACCCTCTTGTCGCACTTTGGTCTTCTAGTGTAAAATCATGTTTTGTATGCACTTTCACACACGGGAAAAGAACCATGTGATCTCTTTCCTCTGTCGAGCATGATTATGTTGCTGGCTGTTGATGTTTACCATTGGTTTTATAGGTTGCTTTGATCCACCGTATTTATACTAACACTGACACGCACACATCCAAAAATACTGTGTAACTCTGCACTTGGTGAAAACAGGTTTCTCTTATTTTACATCGGTAAGAAAAAAATGTCGCAATCATTGCCATCATGCTCATAAACGTACTGTAAACCAGACTTTGCGGGAGGTCGAGACTTCAAAAGACATTTAATGGTTTTTGCTTAGAATCTGAACAGAACCTGAACCAGGACACTTCTGAATGCAGCCACTAGTTTATGTGCCTAGTTGTGAAGAAAAAAAAAAAATGTTCCTCTTAATCTGTGGTTTTAGTCCCAACACCAGGAACCTTTTGCGATACAGTTTATATAAGGATGTCAAAGCCATTTTTGGTAATTTTTTTATTGGATAGTTCAGATGTATTGCTGTTTCAATACTAAGTATACTACACGCATCTATCTGGAGGTTATTCAGTGTTCTTTTTGTATAGCAGCATTTTTTTATCAATGAAATCCAATGAAAATGTGAATAAATTGTTTTGGAATAAACATAAATGTTTGAAGTATTGTCCGGTCCATCTGAGATTTAATCCTGTTGCTACTGCTGCCTCCTAGTGTCGGATCTGGAGGTGAACGACGGCTCTCCCCACCGGCCCTTCTACATGGACAGAACCTTGAGGCGTATCCTCAACAAGAAAAACGTTCAGGCGACCAGCAGGCGGTAGAAGGAAAGACCAAAGACATACTCCAGATCAAAGCATGGTACAAGCCCCTGTGGCAATAAGCGTTTAGGAAAATGTATTTTAAGTGTGCACAAGTTGTAACTGTACACTCTAATGGACAAACTAACTCTATACTAATGATTTATGGACTTTATATTTAGTTGGTATTTATAGCTAACTCAGTTTGTATACAAAAGTATTTTTATTGGATGGTGTACAACGTCACACCAAGTTCTTGTAAATATCTAGTTTTTTATGTTATAGTTCTAACAGATGTATATTTATGTATAGTTGTGTACAGCCACAGTCACACTTCACACTAAGTTCCTATTGGAATGAGTGATTTCTTTCTTTATTGAGATTGTGGTAAATGTCATTTAATATCTTGTAGTTGCCAGTTCTCACCACACGGTGGCGCCGTTCATTACCAGACGTTTTATGTGTGCTGTTGAGCTGTGAATGCAAACCGCTGATTGAACCAGTTCTTCCGTGAAACGGTCAAACGTCAGCTCACCTGTGTATTGTGTCATCACAGCTTTTGACCTCATATTGTCTCACATTGAGAAACATATTTGCGTCCACTGTTTTCATATTTAACTGCCAAGGACATAATGGCAGAGCAGTTCAAAGTGCTCCACTCTTTAAGTGCCTTTTTTGTCTCAGAAATTCCACATTGAGTGTCTAATTACATCCTGCAGCTCCATCATTTACATTTGAAGATGCTTTTGATTTTTTGACGTTTTTATAGAACTTGTTAAAGGGATAGTCAGCAGCCAGCGATGGCGGTTCACTGTTGGGGCTATGAATGGAAGGTGAAGCATGAGGAATGTTCTGTGTTCCGTGGTTTGGAAGCACGTCACACAAGCTTAAAGTCACAGGTTTATCCTCCGCTGCAGCTTGTCCCACCAGCAAAGAACACAGGACCTTGACGTGTTACTCGTGCTATTACATTACATTAAGTGCTCTTAAAGTGATACTCCCCCAGGTTTGAGATGTTCATATGATACTTTTTATATTTAATACCCAACATAAACAACCACTGTGCTCCCTATGAAGGAAGACGCTTCAGTCTTTGCTTCTGCCAAGTTAGATCTAGAGTAGCACCTTAATTCTGATTGTTGAACAAAACACAACGCCAACATTTCTGGTTGAAGTCATGAACTTCAGTTTAAACAACGTTACATTGTGTCATCACGATGGCTCATGGTGTTGCTCCAAAGTGGAGCTGGTCCATGGAAAAGTATTGTTGAGTTACTAAAGTGTTAGTGGACCAGAACCTTTTCTGTTTATCACGTTGTGTTTTTATATCTTTTATTTACCGTTTTTACATTGGTGCTTATTACGTCAAAGCACATTTCTGGCTTCAGACATGCAAACAACTGATGTCAGTTTGAATGTTTATTACTGGTGAGCCGGTAGTGTGGACGATGCCGTCTCTTTGACCACATTTTTGATTAGTTGATGCAATCCTGTGGGGGAGCACCTGCTTGTTTGTTTTTTGTTTTTTTGAGTCAGAACCGTGGAATCTCAGGCGAAAGTTCTCTGCAAAGTAGGTTTGATTTTTAGGTTTGGATGTCACCACGTTGTTGGTAAAATGACTGATGGAATAAATGAGCGGCACAGCTGCTGTGTCCTTGTGTTTCACAGACATCAAACTCCTGGTGATGTTTTCCTCTTTTCCCGAAATGGATCCATGCGTCACTTGTTCGCGTTCAGATCTTTGAGATGTGACTCATGCTTGTGTCTTTGTGGCGTGTTTGTCAAACCTGAGAAGCGGCCCTCACGGGGCCTCCGAGTGACAGCGCTGCTCACACACCTTCTGCCTCCGTTCGAGCTGAACACGCTGGGACACGCACGACGTAACCAGAAGCAAAACAACTCTGCTTGTGTATCTGAAGGGAGAGAAATGATGCATGTGGCACTCAGTGTGGCACATTACGAGTGGGTATACACATGTTAGTATTCCTTTTTTATGTACTAAATAACTACTCCGGTAGAATTGCGTGTCTTTATGTTCATGGTTCAGGTTTTAGTTTCATTCCCATGAGGGTGAATACCTGAGATCTGATAAGTGAAGTAAAAACTGTTTTTATATTCCTTCCCCCTCCCTCACATGTCTGGAAATTAGATTCTTTTGGTCAACCACAGTCAACAAGTAGACACAAGTTAATCTGCTCTTCTCGCTAGAATGTGCATCGGTTTTCTCACCGCAAACTCTTAAAAGTCAAACTCTGAAGATGCAGTGCTCAAACCTGTCAATACTCCAAACGGTGTTATTTATTTTGGCTCATTTGTGTAGAAAGCTGACAGTTTAAAGCCTCTGTCATATATTTATTTATTTATATAGTGAAGGTTGCATGTGTTTCTAACAGAGTATATTACATTTAAATAGATGTTTTCTTACTTCTGTTTTAATCAATAAATAGTTGTTGTTCTTACAATGCATTTCATTTGATTCTGCACAATCGGCTCTAAACACGACAGCATGTCCACTGTCACCGGATCACTAGAATATCTGTTTTCATTCACTCTGCGCGGGTTTGTGAAATTAGACATTTATTTTCAAAACAGACTTCACATACAATAAATAAATTAAATTGCAATATCCAAACACTGCTATATAAACAATTTCAAGTTCACCTTCATAATGACTTGACATTTTGGTGTCTTCCACTGAGAGTAGCACGGTCAAACTGTCACCAACTACACAAACAAATATAAATCTATGATGTCATATGTCACAATCCAATGATGTACACTGAAACTTTTCCATTTTCACATTATACGGTACAAATTATCGTCATCCATGATACGCTCAACAGTGAGTTCAGTGTTTTTAAAGAAGGTCGACATGTGATGAATTACTGGCAGTTCAAGAAAAGGAAACGTTTAATGGTTCACTTGAAATGGATTCATATTTACCGTGTGTGTGTGTGTGTGTGTGTGTGTGTGTGTGTGTGTGTGTGTGTGTGTGTGTGTGTGTGTGTGTGTGTGTGTGTGTGTGTGTGTGTGTGTGTGTGTGTGTGTGTGTGTGTGTGTGTGTGTGTGTGTGTGTGTGTGTGTGTGTGTGAGTGAGTGAGTGTGACAGCGCAGCTCAGGCGTGAGACACAGGCAGGGAGGTCATGGCGTGGGCCGGCAGCAGCGGTTGAAACATGGATGGAGGAGAGTGTACTGTGGGCAAGCACAGAGAGCACTGCAGTCATTACCGTTTCCAAAAATTATATTAATATTTACAAATATATAATTTTAATTTAGACATTCATTCATTGTCCGGACGGACATCTTTTTCGATGTTCATCCTATGACTTAGGAGTAAAGGCAACCTTAGGCAACCAGCCACCATTGGAACGATTTGATTGATTGTTGTTTCCACCACCTGCATTCCACCAAGACCCGCCCTACTCTGCCTCTGATTGGCTACTACTCGTTGTTTAATGTAGTGTCATGATTAAACTTAATGTTAACCTAAATGTTGATATGTCACACTGATTAACAATAACAATGTTAAACTGGCACCTCCTGTTGCCGACCCCAGCTATAACCTGATATTTTAGAAACATCCCCAATGCTCTCAACCTTAGAATAGACTTTTAAAATGTAACTTAAATAACCTCAAATCATCAGCAAATAGCTTAACGCTTATCTGTTTCTTTGACTATCTGCCACCCTCTTCAGAGCCAAAGGTTCAATCACTAAAAGAAGATAATGAGAAAACCTTTATTCGTGCCTCTTGTTAGTTGCAATACTTATGATATTGTTCCATTGAAATAAGCCATAACAAAATAATATTTCAAATGTTAAAATAGGAATTTGTCATATAGTAAAGATCATTAAAAGGCTGGTGCTCACTGTCTATGAAGGAGTGTAGTGCAGAGAGCATTGATCCCTCCGGGCCTCCGTAGGCCGTGTACTGCAGCTCCTCGGGGGTCAGGGTGGGCTGGGAGAGCCGGCTGGACTGCAGTGAGCTCATGGGGGTGCTGGAGTTGGGGTTGGGGCTCACGTGCTTCTTGTGGCGCGCTCTGCAGTTTTGGAACCAGACCTGGACGGGACGAGGAGGGATTCGTTAGGTAATAACAAGCCGTGACAGAAGCATCCATTGTCACAAAACACAGAGATGATTATTGTGGGTTGGGGTCGCCTGTAATCCGTAGAAGCTTTTATCTCTCCGCCATGAAACCTCATGCTGTGACAGTCGAGGAGTCACTTCTGCCCCCGGTGAGTAAAACCGTCGTCACTATCAAACCATTGTTAGCATTGGAAACTGCCTCACAACCATTCATGGAACCACAGCTCGTGAACCGCGAAATAACTTTGCAAAGAGTTTACCATTAGTTATGTTGAAACACTCCCATTTTGTGGTTGACCTATGACCTCCTCCTCTTTGTTTCAAAAGTGTTTTTCTACGTAAAAATGTGTTCTGGTTCTCATAATTATACACTTTGTGTCCATTTCATCAATCACTGTACTTGATTTTCAGGTATTACTGCTCTTGAGTATTTCAATTGTATTGCTGCATTGTACTTCTACCACACTACATTTCAGAGGAAAATGAAGTACTTTGTACTCCATAACAGTTGCTTTGTCGATTTATATTTTATATTTTATAAACATGATCATCTTATGAAACACAATGCACTGTTGTGGATCAGACTGTCCAGCACAATGTACAGTGTTTAAAACTAGCTTCACCTCAAGCAGCGATTAAAATGCACAATAATACATCAATAATCATAAACCAATAACATACGTCAAAGCATGGATGATGTGCAAAGCTGGCTATACAAACAGGTATTATTTGAAAGCACAAACAAGTATATTTAATGCTATAATTTCTGTTTTTCTTTTGTACATGTTTAACCAGCATGTAGTGGTTATTTTTAACTCTTTCCTCTCTCTAGTATCATACTGTATATTACATGATCCGTTTCCTCCACTGACCTGTATGACTCTTCGACTGAGGCCCGTCTGCTCCGCCAGCTTCTGCAGCGTTTGGGCATCGGGGTTGTTGTCCTGAGCAAACTGGCCCTGCATCACCTGCATGTTCAGAGGTAAAAGAAAATTATTTAAAAATCACGCAGGTTTACTTTGTTGTCATGTGAGGAAATGCATGTTTAACTGTGGAGAGTTTACCAATTTGGTTTATCTGTTTCAGAAGCACTGCTGTTAATAAATAATAAATGTATTTATGCAGATAACTGACTAAAAAAAACACTGAACAGAAAAGAAAAAAATGGGTAATTTTAGACATTAAATTATAGCGCCCTGAACAATACATCATAATTATTAAGCAAAGAAAAACTGTAAAATAAGGATTTAAAAACCAGCATCCTTGTTTGTGGCATTCTGACTGCATCACGTCTGTTTTATTAAAGTAAATGCTGCTACATTTATAAAAGTTTATTAAAATTGACACCTTATTTTAGTTGTACCCTGTAAATTAAATCTTAATTACACAAATTTGTAATCACAATAAAACAACACAACAGCATGGGGCTAGTGTTTTTATAGGCTCAGTTATTTCGGCCATAAATGAGAGAATAATTATATTGTGTATTATTTATCTGTCTGTCTGAAGTATGTGAGGATGGAGGTTAACCTGCAGCTGGTCGGCAGTGAAGCTGGTCCGTGCTCTCTTGGAGGGTTTTGGCTGGTTAATCTCCTGCTCAGTGGGCACAGCCCCCTCCATGTTAACATTGTTTCCTGCAACAAGAGCAGATATTCACATTAAAACATCTTGAAATATTCAGCACAGAATTAAGAAATCTGTATTCCTTTGAAATACAGTATATTTTAAACCGGTTTAATAAAAATAAACTAAGCCATTAAAAATGTCTGGGACAAGTTCACTTTAATTTAAAATCGATTCTCAGGACATGATATAGGGCCTACATGCTGTATGTTCAGGAGGTTAGGCCTTTTAAATACATTTCATATCAAATTTCATGAGTTTAAAAATCTGAGTTTTGTGATACATTTATTGTTATTTTTTCTTTTAATTAAAGATAAGGGGAAATATTGTGTCTTTTTATGTCACAATTTGACAGATCTGGAGGAACATACTCTGAAGTAATTTAAATTACTCTTCAGGCCTCCAATTGTAAATGACTTTAAAAACAAGAGCAAGGACCGAGTCTTTCAGCGGACACCGGGCCGGCCGGCTCACCCTTCTCCACGGCCCGCTTGAGGTTGTCCAGCATGCAGTCGTAGTGGACCCTGCAGAGCACCTTCTCCTCCACCAGAGCGAACTCCTCCCCGGTGGACAGCTGCCTCTTACAGGAGAAGCAGGCGAAGCAGGCCAGGTGGTACACGTTGCCCTTCGCCCGGCGGACCCAGTCTGTGGAGTGGATGTTCCGGCCGCAGCACGCGCACCAGGTGCCGTATCTTCTGCAGGTGACGGTCATACAAATTAGACACCCGCATGCTGCCTCGAGGGCGTTTAAAGGCATCTTTATTTTGAACTTTTTTATCCAGCAGAATAAGTCCATAATTGAACCTGGACCACTGAAGGAATACTCTGACATGCAGCTGCCGTTGTTACATTTTGACATAAAGTAGTCCCTGTTAACTGTAATTAGTCAAAGAGCAATAGCATTGTCTCCTCGTATAGAAGTCACAGAATATAATTAAAATTAAAGATAAAACAAAATTTTAAAAAGTTAAATATCCAGCTCAAATCAAAGTGATTTATCAAGTCTTGCGACTATTATTATTGCAGTTAATATTCCTCTATATGTATTGTAATATCTTAATTATTATGCATAATTATTACTTATTTTAATTATTTCGTTCCGATATCTTTGGTTGTCGTTTAAGCTGCACTGAGAACAATCGATGCACATACCTAAAGTAATCCAGTTTACAGAACACCTCTTTCTCTTTGATGTAGCAGCTCGTGTGGCTGCCAAGTGAGGTTTGGCACACGCTGCAGGAGAGACAGCGCACATGCCAGCACAAGTCGTTCACCTAAAGCAGAGACGGGATCAATTGAAATCGGCAGAAGTCAATCACGGTGTAAGGTCCGTATACACTCATGGATACCTGCGCGTGCCTTAAAACCCAAAGACATCCAAACGCATCCGAGAAAAAAAATTAATAATCCAGAATTTAAAAAAAGCAATCCTCGAGGAAAAAAAGTGTTTACCTTTAACAAATATTTATCCACAATTTCCCCGTTGCAGCTCGCACACACAGCTGTGCCTAACAGAGGTGCAGATGCCATCGTCTGCAGTAACGACGCGTCCTCATCCAAAACTTCCACCGGCGCGCCCTGAGGGGATCAGACGTGCGGTTAGAAAATGACGCGCAGGAGCGCATCCGCCCCGTAACTACGGTACAGTAACATCCAGCATACATAACGTGTTTGAACTCAGCTCACCAACTTCATGAAAAACTGTAAAAAACAATACTCACATTCTCGTTTTTCTGCCTCAACTAAATTTGATTAAATATGTGTCACCATATTATCTTAAAACGTGACAAGATAAAGTTAGTTTACAGAATAATATTAGCAGCTATTATCACTAAAATAATGTCAATTTAAAAAACAAAATCAAAGGGAATTTGTCTCACTCATTGCATAATTAGCTAAAAGAAAGTTAGCTGATAAGCTAATTTGTAGTGTACTATCAGAAATCAAGTCATTTTGTTGTCCACAGTCACGAATATTTCAAACGATATCCGTCAATAAAAACAACAATGGCCTCCCGTTCACTCTGGACCTGTTTTGGAGAATAAGTTTCTAGTTCCTACCATAATGTCTCTCCTGTCCTCAGCGCATTTGTCTAGCAGCTCTTCGTCTCCTTTGCAATCTTCGCACATGACGAGAAGCTACACGTTGGGAGGAGGATGCAGGTCTGTCAAGACGGTCGCAGCTGCCTTAAATGCCCCCCCCCCCCCCCCCCCCCCGCGCCATCCCATAAATATCATGCCTTTCACTTTTCACCATGACAACGCGGGCGATTACCACAATGACATTTAAAAGAGAAGGATCGCCATTACGTCCATAAACAGACATCACTTGAGCTAATACTTATCCTTATGTGCATTATGTTCTTGAGATCTGCATTTGTGAGCCAGCAACTGCTCGCTTGCATGCGCGCGTGCTGTGGTTAAACAACCCCCCGCCCCCCCGACGCACCAATTTCACGTGTCAATCAGAAACAAAACAGCGCGAGGTCTCGGGGTGGGAAAAGGGGTTTGATTTTTTTAATAACCGCAATTAAAAAGGTTAAGTTCGCCACAAACGTCTACCCGGGGCAACCAAAAGGTAAAGAGGTCTCATTAACTACTTGAGCTTTTAATTGCAGAATTCAGGGGAGGGGTAATTTTCTTCGACATTTCTTAAAATTGTGAAAATACTGAGCTGTCAGCCTGTGGAGGGCCGACTTTACTGGAAATTGCTTTGCCAGTTGAATTAAAGTGGGCACTTTAATTTAATTGGCAAAGCAATTTCGATTCGTGTTTATTTAATCTCCGACTCGGTGTTACGCACTGACTCACACCTCGACCTGCTGATGAGAAATATACGTCCGTCTCTCATTTGCATGACTCACCTCATCGTTGGACAACAGAGATCCGTTTTCTGTCCCGTTAACGACGCAACACTCTACTTTGACTTCACTTTTCCAGCGCATGTCTGCGTCCAGGAGTGCGTGAGGCTTCCCCAGTTTCAAAGTAGAAGTGCTGTTATTCTTTCTTTCTCCTCCAGGATTCCTCTGTGTGTCGGCGCCGAGCTGCTTCCAGAGGGCGGATCATAATTCCTATTTGTCCTGTCCTCTGTGGCCGCGCCTCCCTTTTGGGAAATACACTTATTGTGTGGTTTGGTGAGAGATTTGAGGGGAAAAACACAACGCAAAGTCTTGTCACTGCTGTTATTGATGTTTACTGATCCATTTCTGATTGGAACTTCAGTTTGCCTTCAGGTAAAACCCCTGAAATGACACACCGGCACCATAATGAAGTTAATAATAATAATAACCAGTGGTGAAAGAACATTTACTCAAGTACCGTACATAATTATAATTTTGAGATATTGTAGCTTATTAACATGAACATTTTAATTATACTTATTACATTTCTTAGGGCAACGTTGTACTTTTTACTGCACTAGTTTATTTATCTGACAGCTTTAGTCACTTAGCTGACATTTCCTATTTTTACATTCAAAACATGTTATCGAAAAGAATATGATGAATTCTTATCAACATACAATATATAATACTTAAAATGAGTTTCACCACAAGTTAAAACATAACACTAACCATCCAGGATTTTTATTTTTGAATGGATTTTGCTGATAATACTTCTGTGCTTTTACTTCAGTAAAAATGTTACTGCATCGCTATTACTTGTCAGGAAGTAGGCCTATCAGAATACTTCTTCCACTACTGGTGATTAGCGTATATAATTAGCCCATGAACACATTACAATATATCTGAGCAACATCTGTTTATTGAAGGCAGACATCAAATGTAAGTCTGCCTGTTTGCTCTCACTGACTTCACTTAGAACTTAAAGAACCTCGAGCTACCAGAACTTTATGTATTTCATTTGCAGTTTGAGACCATGCATGGCCAGATTAACCTGTTAGGGCAGTGTAGTTCCTCTCTAATTGGTCCGAGACCCCTTAGAGCGAAGCGATGTGTTCTTGCAACCTCTATATGAGTAACTTAAGGATCCCGAAAGAGGGAAAATTATTCCATAATTCACAGGAAGACTAATCAAACATTATAATAAAATCTGAAAAGAAATCTGCATAATTCATGTTGCATAATTATGTTTAATTTCTGCTTTCCTATTATATGCCCAAGCCCATATGGTGAAAGGAAGGGGTAACCAACTTGAATATTTTCTGGATTTCGGGGCTAAAGGTCTGAAAAAAAAATCAGTAAAGGAAAAATAATGTTTGATTTTGCAATATTATTAATCTACAAATACAGCAGTGGTCTGCAGGAACCCAAACAACGAGGAAGTAAAGTCAATGTCAGCCAAATACAAGCTTTAAGTGTACTTGAGTAAATGTACTCAAGTTCTTTCCACCACTGCTCTTTGGCCCTCTGGGTGATTTTGCATCATCCCAAAACAGAAAATCAGGCCGCCCACCTGCTTTAAGTCTCTATGCAAATCCTGTTAACTGTTAATATCCATCCAAGCGGTGACGGGGGAGGCTGTCGGCCCATATTCTCTATGCGGGGTCATGCAGATACTTTACCAGGATGAGGAGTACAGGAGTCTCATAAACAAACTCTCTGGATTACTTGAAAGAAAACACACAGTTGCTTACTCTTTTTATCTTTTCACAGACTCATTCAACCCAGTCGCTCACGCAATCCCACCCATCATCACAAAACACACACACACACACACACACACGCTTCCATCCCAACCGCCACACACACACACACACAAACAGCAAAAGGCTATTTTCTGTCCTCTGGGGGGATAACAGTCCGACCTGCACCGGCATGAGTCTGCGTCCATATCGCAACCATCTCAGCGGGACATAAAGGAGTTTGCGTGCCTCCATCGAGATGTGTCCTGTTCCACCTGGTGGAGATGAATGCTCTTAATCAGATGACCGATCTCAAACATGGCAGAGCAGACAGTTCACCGAAGCAGCCTGTGAGACAGCCACTCCTCCCTCAATCCTTATTGCTGCAGAGCTCTTTGAACACTTCAAAGTAGAAAAAAAATGCTGTGAAACTCTTCTTTTTTTTTGGAGAGGTCAAAGGTTAGAGGAGATATGTAATGCCAGCAAGACCTTACTGCAAAGTATAATGATATCAAAAACAAATAATGCCTACCTGTAATACCTACCTCATCATGAAAAGACTAATCCTCCCTCAGACATTAAAGTCTTTATCGCTCCAATGCACCATCTGAATGCCTGATCGGACCACAGATGTTGGGAGAGATGTACTCTGTGTGTGTGTAACAGTTGCACGGCTCACTTCTTAAATGTTTTGCACGATACGGACCAGACAAAAACAATGTCTCATCTGTCAACAAGTCTTACTAAGCTGTTCTGCTGCTCTGCTGCAGTATTAACAGTATGATCTATAAATACTCCATACATCGGTATGAGACGTAGGTCAGTGATTGCGATGGTAAAATGGGCTTACTGTGTTACATTGTGGCACATGTACCGAAAGCTGCTTGAACAGCACATTATATTTGTAGTGTTTCCAGTGTTAGAAGTCTTCCATAGAGAGAGAAAGGGAATTTAAGAATGATATTGTAATAAAAATAACTTTTTAAAGCACTGGTCTTAACCCTCATGTTAATTTTGGGGTCCTGGAAATCCTTTAACACATCAAAAGTTATAATTGTTCATGGCTTTCCCTGATTTTGTGAGCATTGCATATAAACATTATTGTTGAACTGACATCGTCATGCTATACAGAAAAAGACCGGTTAGACCTCTCTGGGGTCTAATTGACCCCAAACATTTGTCTCTGAAGGACTCTTTGGCAAACCTGTATATTTGATATAAAAGGTGTAAAAAGTTCCTTATTTGGTGTAATATGGAAATGTCTGTATTTCGTCACCTTCATAAAACGTGCAAGTCCTGTTTGTGGCAAATGGAAAAGTAATCACGTCGATAATTTTCTACATTTAGCGTTTTAAATATGTATTAAAAAAAAATACGACTTATTAAAAGAAAATAATTGTTCTTATCAGCAGTGGAGCCTCTGAGGCCCCAAACAAAGAGGAAGTAAAGCTCAACAAACAAAATCAACAAAACGAAGTACCATAAGTGCTGAAACAAAGAACATGAAAGACGGCAATTATCAAATTAAGAGGTCGAGCACAGCACAGTTCCTTTGATAATCAGAAACACTCACACAGTTATAATGGTGAAATATATCTATTTCACCAAAAAGGGATCACTTTTAATGCATCAGCAAATTTTCATTCTTACCGGATGCACAGTTGTCACCGTTGAGCATGTTTCTGTATTTAAAGTGAGGAATTGTTTGTAAAAGTCACATTTTAAAAAGACACACAGGTTGCTAAAATCCAGACGGAACAAGGAATGTGGGAGAGGAGCGTTGAGCGTTTGGCCCCGGTGAGCCTCTGACAAAATCTCCTAATTTGCTACTTCCACATGGACCTTTGCTTTCTCCGGGGCTGCACCTACTCATTTATTTCATTGAAATCAGTCCGAATTGGGGTGGTTTACAATTGACACAACGAGTTTGGCATGACCTTTTCTCCTTGCTGTAAATGGGTACTCATCGAATCTGTAGGGGGAGGTTGGGGTGCTGGAGGGAGGTGGGTGGGGTGGGGCGGGGGCGAGCTGCGTTGGCTGGGGGCCGATGGGGGGATTGGGTGGAAATCACAGCAGTGAAAATGGCAGTGCGCTGAAAGAGGGGCCTGATTGCATTGGGACAGCATGCGAGAGGGAGCAGCATGCTCAGCCCAATCAGAGCCACATAAGGAAAAAGTGCTCTTATCAACGAGTAATGGCCCACTTGACAATCACACAGGCACAAAACCGCTCTATTTAACGCTGATTGCAAAAACTGCTGCCCCCCCATCTCAGAGCCGCATGACTCCCCGACATCTCCCTGCCACCTCCCAGCTTACAGCTAAGACCCCTTTCCTGAATGGAATTTATAATCACCCCTCTTCCATTTCTACGCTAATTGTTATTTTAAGACTTAGGTTTGTGTATTAGGCATTTAGTGCCGGTGGAAATGTCTGCATTGATTGCTGTGTTTATTGCCGCATATCCATCTCAATTCCACCTGCTTGACAGGTAGTGAATGTTTCTCTACCTGGCTGTTTGCCATCGTTCATGTCCACTGCTTGGTGGGAGAGAGACCTGCCGTGGTGCACATCTGTCACTCGTGAAGGTTAGAAGTGATTCATCTCTGCAAAGCATGTTCTACGCAGCTCTGATGATTGATGAAATACTCTGACATGCAATAGCTGTTTTAGCTCTACTTTGATAAGATCTGAGATTACTGTGGTCTACAAAAAACACATTTTTTAGAGTGTTATTACAATTCACAACACACATTTATCATTCACACTGTACCTCGTGTGTATCCTGATTTTGCAGTGGACACTGTTGCATCAACCTGCTGTCAGCTGCTCTTTGTTATACTTCAGAATACTACTAACATGGATGTTCCTCCATTTTTCTTATAAGGAAACTGCATTAACTTATTCTAATTGTGTGTATTTCGTGCTCTTGTTCTATTTGATCAGAATAATAACAACCACTCTGATAGTTCATGTCTGAAACAAACTGGGATTTTCTCCACACAAATGCTGTGAAACGTCTTACAACTAAAACCTTTGTGGCTGCACAAACTACACTCTTTATAACAACAGATATTTTATCACTAATTTAACAGTAAAATAACACTTATTTTCCTCTGCCCTCTCATCCCACCCTCTTGCTTCTCTTTGGGCAGCCTGGTTGTCTCAAACATCCACAGGTGTGTGTGTGTGTGTGTGTGTGTGTGTGTGTGTGTGTGTGTGTGTGTGTGTGTGTGTGTGTGTGTGTGTGTGTGTGTGCGCGCGCGTGTGTGAAACTAGAGGAGAAAGAGCGACGCCACGATGCTGGTGAGTGGAAAAGAGCATCAACCTTCGTCTGAGTCCACCATCAAAGCTCAGCCAGTCAACAGAGAATAGAGAGATTGGGGAAAAGTATTCATGTTAATTATGATATCTTCAATTAGGCAAATTTGATTAAATTAGCTCTTACTTTACTGTATCTGTTCCTTATTTGTTTGCATTTTCAAGACATTCTGAGGAAAAGTATAGAAGATGAAGCAGGGTACCATTAATAAATGTTCTTTATTATATGCTCTGCAGTTTACACATTGTGTTGCTTGATGTGTCCTAATCAGTAAAAGTACCAAAAAGTTCAATGGTCATGACTTGAAAAAGGCTGTGACGCCTCTGGATATCAGAACTTGGATTTACCCTGAGCATGTATGCACCATGCACATAAAACAACAAGTAATTCAACGCATACTTGTGTACTACAAACAGCCATGTAGCACCAAATCAATACTTTGCATAAGTAAATGCATAAATAATCAATCGACATGTAGCGGACAGCCTCCGTTCCTGGGATTAATTAGCTTGAGGCACATTAGCTTTAAGCTCTGTGGATTTGTAAGAGAAGCTAAGTGCTGGTTATATTGTTTGTGTTGTTGTGATCCAGCTTTTGCATGATTGATGTTTATTCTTCCAAAAACAGCAAAATATAAAACGTTTGCACACTGACACTTTTGAACCAACTGAGATATTTCTTTTGTGTCAGGACAACCTGTTCAGCAGAGACGTTGAGTTCAACCTCCAGCATCAGGCTCAAGTGTTCCTGAGAAAGACCCCGAAGGTTAATCTGCCCACTCTCACCCATGACTTACCTGTAAATTTCATAATGTATTTATATATATATATATATATGTATATGTATATATACATATATATATATGTATTTATATATGTATTTATATATATATATAAATATATATATATATATATATGTATATATGTATTTATATATATATACATATATATATATATATATATATATATATATATATATATATATATATATATATATCTATATATCTGCTGTTGCATATTTTGAACAGGATGTCCACCAAAAGACAACAGCACAGACCGATCCTCTCCTCTTCCTTCCCAGTGTACTCATCAGTGATCCTCGAGTGAAAAGACTCCCAAGCGTTGACGCATGCTGAGACTCGAGAACGTAACACTTCAGTTGATAATGAGAAAGAGCACATTGTGCCATTAAAATGTAAAGACTACGTTTTAACGTATTGTGTGATACTTCCAACGTAATATATCAAGGCAGTGAGAAGTCAAATCGTACTGGAAGATGGACAGCAGGAAGCAAAGCCACCACACTTATGTTTCAGAAATATATAACAAAACAAAACGTGTGATCAGATGAAACATTCATGATGATCTGTTGTATAGAGTTATTGTAGTGCTCATGAGTTTCATGATAGACGTGTTGTCCATACACTAACAGAAAATGTGAAACGTTGGTGTGTTCCTGTTAAACATAGTTCTCCACATGTCCACAGGAGGGCCCCAGAGGACTGGCAGTTCAAGCTCATCCTGGTAAACTGTGAATATAGAGTATATATATATATATATATATATATATATATATATATATATATATATATATATATATATATATATATATATATATATATATTACTTCTACTCCACCTTATTTCAGAGTGAAATATTTCAATTTGTACTCTACTAAATCTATCTGACAGCTTCAGTAACTAGTTACCACAGCAGGTTACTAAAGTTAATCTACAGTAGCTAGCTCCACCTCAACTATAACAGTAAGATGCTGTATTAACAACAATGACATGTATAATAATATATCACAGACAGGGACCACTTTTCTGCAGATCAATAACTTTTACTTTGATACTTTGAGTACATTTGGCTGACAATACTTATGTGCTTTAGTAGGATTTTGAATGTAGGACTTTTCGTTGTAAGTATTTAATGGTATTTTTTACAAAAGTAAAGGATCTGAGTACTTCTTCTACCACTGATTAAAGCTTTACAGCATTTTTACTACACCCGGGAATGTAAAGAAGCAAATAAATGACAAATAAAGCACCCTTAGTATTAACCTGTCTCAACACACGTGCTTCAGAGTGTGTGTGTGTGAGTGTACTCTGGTGTTGTCCTGGTTCAGTGGGACTCTGTAAATGGAAACCAGCCCCATTGGCAGCATCGTCACGTGCTCTTCCATGGCAACCGGTGGGTGTCATCAGTTCCCCTCTGAGAGAAGTGCAGCTTCAGTCCCTCTCAGCTGAAAACTCACCAACACACTTTATACCAACTCTGCCGGGGTCCTGTTGACTTTACATGAACGCAGGTGTCTTCCGGAGAATCCCGCGGCTATTCTCACCTCAGATGCTGTTTGTTTTTTCACAGAGCGTTCGAGCTGAAAACCATGAGTCACCTCAACCCAGGGTAGGTTCAATTTAACGTTTCATATTCAGGAGATTGTGAGGTGATATTGTCTACTTTCTTTTTTTTTTTTTACTTCATCTTGACGTTCTCATTTTTGTAATTACTTGAAAACAGTTACGCAAACTCATTGATACAAGTATATCTTTGGAGTAAAATGTTGAGCAACACAGTCACTACAGAGCCAAAATAAACAACTCTTAATTGACTCTTCAATTATGCGAATGATAGTGTTAAACAGCGTGCATCATGAAACAAGAAGAAACGGTATGAGAGTACAAAGTCTAGCTGCATAGTCACCACTGAGGCATCACTGAGGCTCATGCTACGTTTAGGCTGGGCCCTATAATACGTCAACCAGAAACGAAGAAATGATTTGTAACGTTTTCAACAACAGTTTTGTGACAAATAAAAGTGCTTCAAGGTGAACAACACGTGACATTGAACACAACCTGAAAAGACGAGCAGAAACAGCAGAAACAAAGATGGCGAGTGATGAAAAAGAGGTATTAGGATCCTTTATTCTGTGAAAGGGAATTGTCCTCTGTTACCACTAGTGGGATGTAGATAAGTACATGTACTTGAGTAAACATTTGAACGACTTCATGTTTAGTATTTCAACGAAGTGTTACTACCAACAGATGCTAACACATATTTCTGACAGCTACAGTGGCATTACACAGATAAATATTTTACATTCAAAACATTTCATAGAATATGAAGCATTGTTATGGATTCAACTGTATGAAGTCGTTAAAATGAACTCCCCTCACCTT
Organism: Melanostigma gelatinosum; assembly: GCF_949748355.1. Lineage (NCBI taxonomy): Eukaryota > Metazoa > Chordata > Actinopteri > Perciformes > Zoarcidae > Melanostigma > Melanostigma gelatinosum. Next base: position 25,017,134 of record NC_136637.1, read on the forward strand.
GAACTGCAACATTAAAGTAATATAACACATTGTTGGGGGTCATTCTCATGCACCATTCGTACTTTTACTTCTATCTTTGTTTCATACTAATAATAAAACACTACTTGTGTACAATTGTTTTACACCAGAATATTTTTTCCTTTGACTTGCAACCAAGTCAGACTTGTTTTACTCTTTTAAGGTTTGTATCCAGGCTCAGTTGTGTTTTTTGAAACCCTAGAATGAACATATGGCAAGATTATTCATAAAGCACATTTCACCATCAAGGCAATTCAAAGTGCTTTGCATAAAACATCAAACGCTTCGAGGCAAAGTGCAAAAGAAGCACGTTCTAAAAGGACATTCAAATACGATTTAAAAACAGCCTTCAAAGAGCCAAGCCAAGAATGGGTCATTAAAACAAGCTAAAATAGAATAAGACGTACAACACACATTATAGTCACTACAGAGGCATAATCAACTACTTTGAGTTGATTCAACATATGCCAATGCTACTGTTAGGCTAGTGTACCAATAGGCCAACGAATAGATGAATTGTTTTGGCACATTAGCACAATATATATTGTGGTGCCATGTGTCTCCTCGAGGCATCAATGGGCCAGAGAAAGTCTTGTAAAAGAAAATGGCACTTGATAGTTCAACCATCAAAGACAAATGTGCAGCCAAAGCTGAAGAGCACCAGAGACAAACGAGCCAGGTGCACAAAGAGGAGGTAGAGAGGGTCAAGTGTGCCATCCGCCTGTAATCAGACACCGGTAACAAACCCGATAGTTGTGAGATCCTCTTGTCTCGTATACACAAATGCCGGATGAAATCAAATCTGTGTTGGAAAAACACTTTGAGGCTAGCCGGGCTGCTGACGAGCTGATGTCTCATTAATGAGGACAAGAAACAACAACCAACACGCAAACATGGTGTTGTGCCTCACGAAGCCATTTTATTGAGATTCTGTTTTTCTTTTAACTGTAATCAAGAACTCTCGAGTTACGCTAGCGGAAGACAACATTTAAAGTCTGGGTGCCATTAAGTTAAGCTTCTTTTAATTAACTTTCTTTGGCCGGGATTAATTGAGCGTCTCTCTTTTTGTTTCTGTAGACTTCTTTCTGCCTACAACAGTCTCACAGACAAACATCTGGCTGGATACTTCAGCAACACTCCGATCAGGAGACACCTGCAGAGAGCAGGGCTGGTACGTTGACGATGTTAAGGTGGACAAAATGTACCGAAATACAACAACAGTTAAATGGATGGGGAAAACTGGTTGGTGCTTGGCGAATATGGTTGTATGAGCTTATTTTTGTATTCATAAAATCAGTCACATGACTTGGACTCGAGTCAGAAGGAAAGTTTAGACTGGACTTGACTAAATCAAAAAAAGACAATAATGAGTCATGACGTCGCTTAGACTTGAGCATTTTGTCTTAAAAATACTTGATAACTTCCCCCCCCAAGCCCCAAGAGGAAAATGCATCTTATTTAAACGGTGTGCCACAAATCAATTCACTTCCTGAAAGTCAACACTTAATTCCCCAGAACCACTTTGTTTGAACCGATCCGACAGAATCCAATTAAGTTGAAGCACAGAACCAAGAAGAACTGACGTTTACATTACTCAGCGCCAGGTGGGAAAAATTATACTGAAGATAATTTCATCTGCGTACAAAAACTATGCGGAGGTCAACAAAAAATGTATTCCAGGATGCAAAACATGCGAGTTGAAAAGTAGAGATGAGGGCGCAAATGGCATTACATTAGATGAACAACGAATTCAGACTTTCTTTATGACTCGAAAATCAAAGTTTAGGATTTGAGACTTTGGTATAAAGACGTGAGAGCAAAACAATGGCAAAACTTGGTCCAACCGCAGTTTTGTGAATTTGTGTCTGTGTAGGACTTCATTACTCACAGCAAGAAGCTGTTGGAAAATAAATAAAATGTCAGGACCTTTTATGATTTTGTATTTCTGATCAATCAGCTGTTGGCGACTTCAGTTTGAATGGTCACTGTCTTCAAAGACCCATATCATAGCTTGAACCCTGGTGAGACTCTTGTTGTTCTCAGATCACCAGGAGTGGGCGTCTTGTTCCAGACAAGGAGTACAGACACAAGCTGGTCCAGAGAGCCCACCAGAGACACGTTCGAGAATGCCTGGCCCAGGCCATTTTCCACAAGGTGCTGGAGATGGAGGTGGGAGGAACATGCTGTATACCAGAGATAGAAATGTCAAAACACTGTCATCTTATCTGTGCTTCCCCTTGAATAACTAATTATGCACATTTGTTCTGTGCCCCTCCCATACAGCGTGTCCATCAAATAGAGATCAAAAGGAAACTGGAGGAGTTTGCAAGGAGGGAAAGAGTGCATAAGATCAAGGTACATCATTTGCATTTAAACACTGCTTTGTTGCCCTATTTTGTAAACTAATGACTCTTGCATAATAAAACAAGACATTATTAGCATTGCCATTATTTACAGTGCCATTTCTAACAAATCATTTTGCGATATAGCTGCACAAAAAATGGCAACAACATAAATGAATGGTCTTGTTTGGAAGGTGGAGCGCTCTAAAAGGTATGAAGAAGACATCAGCCGCATCCTGTCTCCACGCCCACCCACGGGTGCCAGGTGCATCCGAAAACAACACTCTGGGCCAGAGGGGGAACACTGCGAATCCTCAGAGTCCGTGAGTCAAAACATCCGTCTTGGTGCACCAGTAGATTGAGTGGATATCGGAATCAGAAGCTGTTTATTGACAAGTACGTTACACATACAAGGAATGTGGCGAATGGTGCATGACAATAAACGTGCAATAGTATAAGACATTATTAAAAATATGAAAATGTACAAGAAAATATGGTAAACAAATAAGAGTATGTTAAAACAAGTATGTTATTAAAGTGTCAAGTGTATATTAATGGAGAAAAGTTGTCCTGGGGATGTAAGTGTCTGAGTCAGTGGCGGTCCCGGGCTTTATTGATGAACCCAACTGCAGATGGGAGTTTTTGTGGCGTGAGGTCTTGGTCCTGATGGACTGCAGCCTCCTGTTAGAGGGACGGGACTCGAAGAGTTTGTGTCCAGGGTGAGAGGGGTCGGCTACAATCGTTGTTGCCCGCCTCAGAGTCCTGGTAGACCAGAAGTCGCGGAAGGACGACAGATTGCAGCAAATCACCCTCCCAGCCGAACGAATGATACGTTGCAATCTGCCCTTGTCCTTGGCAGTGGCTGCAGCGTACCAGACGTAATGGAGGCGCAGAGGATGGACTCAATGACGGCAGTGCACCATCATTGTCTTTGGCATGTTGAACTTCTTCAGCTGCCTCAGGAAGTACATCCTCTGCTGAGCCTTCTTGGTGATGGAGCTGATGTTAAGCTCCCACTTGAGGTCCTGGGTTATGGTGGAGCCCAGGAAGCAGAAGGACTCCACAGCGTCTTTAGAGTGTTGAGCTCTAAGTTGTTCAGTCCGCACCAGGTCACCAGATGGTCAATCTCCCACCTGTAGGCGGACTCATCCCCACCAGAGTCCAATGAGGGTGGTGTCATCCTTGAACTTCAGGAGCTTGATGGACTGGTTGGCTCTGTAGGCGAACTGCAGGGGGTCCAGGAGTGGGTCGGTGAGGGTTTTGAGGTGGGACAGGACAAGGCGCTCAAAAGACTTCATTAGGCTCGTACATGACATGTCTCCAGTGAGTTGTTGAAAGTGTGTGTGAACACCGGAGACAGCGGATCAGCACAGTGCTTCAGTCTGGGCCGGCTGCTTTGCGGGGGTTCTGACTTTCAAACAACCTGTTGACGTCTCTGAGTCCGTGAATGGAGAGACTCGTCATATCGTCGTAACATCACATTTAATAATCCGGTCCAAGTTGTTAATCAGGTGCTTTTGAAATGTGACCTTTAATGACAGCATCTCTGTCGTGTAAAGAAGGTTGTTTTGAATGCCACGACATGGTCTGTGAGCTTAAAACGACCTTTAGTTAAAGACCTTTATTCGGCCAATCAGTTTAATATAGATAGTTCAATCAGATGTCTTTCAAAATAAAAAAATGATTTACTGTCCTCATTAATAAGATTTTTCCCATCCCTCCAAATTTGGTTAAATCCTGACAGCTGTTAGCACAGCCAGCCTAGCGCTTGTCAAAGCAAACTAAATCAGCCCTCCAGCACCTTTTAAGTCTACGTACAAAAACATTCCTTCGGGTGAGGAATGTCTGCAATGAAAATGATATTCTGTGCATGCAGTTTGCATGTTTACACTAACACTGACCTGCTGTTTGCTGTGTGTGCAGACACGAGTGTTTTAAGTGGTGTGTTATCTGTGCAACTGAAAAAGTCACAGAGAGAAAATAGAGCCGATAATCCTGCCCTGGATTTCTGTGTTTACCCGGTGAAATCTCTCGTCTTATGTCTGCAAACATCTCACACTTCAGCAGGTAGAGAGTAGTTTGAAATACATCAGCAATGATCTGTTGGGGGGGGGGGAATGTCAAGGCACATTATTGATTTGCCTTTGCACCACAATTCAGACATATATTGAATTCACATATATTGAATTCACAGCATTCAAACTAATTTGACTCTGTCCTCTATTGGTTTCCTTAGCGATGCATACACAGTGTTTGTAATGAGCAGAGCGCTGACTGTGTGTGTGTGTTACTGGTGCTGCAGCCGGGCTCGTCTCGACCCAACACCGCCCCGGGGAAGATGCAGAGGCCGGTGCGCCTGAAGCCGATCCACAGCAACAGCACCACAGCTTCGCTCAGACGCAGCTCCCCTCACCGACTCCTCGAGTCCTCCAATGAGAACGACCGGCCGCTCAACAGCACCGTGAGACCGGGACACATGAGAATCATTCATTCATTCAGCCTACTTGTATAGGGAGCGCGTGGGACCGTTTTTCTATACAGACAGAAGCATAAACATTTTTGATTTTGATCTAGAGTGAGATCAATATTATCTTCCTTTGGTAACATTGTTTGGAAACTATGCAGAAACTTTGCAGTTGTAAAGGGAGTGTAAAAATGTAAAAACAATATTACATTTCAACAAACTTTTGTCTGTTTTAACAAGCACCTTCACAGACATTGTCATTAACCTGCTGCAACAACAACAACAACAACAAACACACCTGATAGTCTTTTCACAGTTTGTTTGTTAACCTCTCTCAAAGATGGACAAGGCGTCCCGGAGACGTTTGACCACAACAGAGGTCTCCCGTGGCATCTCGCCCTACTGCCTCCCAGTCATCAACAACTTTGTCACCCCAGTGCCTCCATCCACGAAGAGGAAAGAGAGGGGAGCAAAGGTCACTCCGAGCGGCACGCTCAGAGGACGCAGACTGCGTCCGACCACGGCCTCCAGCGGAGCGGACCTCAATGAGGTCTTCATCTCTCTCTGTGTTTTCCTTGGCAACAACACATTCCACACCAAACTTACAAGCTGCATCCCCTTTAGATTGATGAAATGAAATACAAAAGAATGAAAAATTGTGCGGGATTCATTGATTTCTGCAAGACATACCAGGAAGAGGTTATATTGTATGTCTTTGTGAGTGTCTTTGATTACTCTGTATGTCTTAACCTGTAGTCACAGATTGTTGTTAAACATGTATTTGACTCAGTGGTAACCCTGTGGCTGGACAATTAGGAAAATAAATAAACTAAAATCAAATCAATTATTATGAATCTATAACTGACCTAAATGTATCCATTTTAGTCCATTTAACTGCATATTGTAATTAATCAGGAGAAAGATATCAGAGGTGAGATAACGTGAAAAAGAAAACACAAGTCAGTGATATTAGAATACATTTCATTTTGTACATTTCCTGACCTACATAACACCTGCCTGTGAAGATCAGTCACATCAAATTTGGGATTCGGAAATTAAAATGATTCCCTAAAACTGGATTCAATCGATATCACACTCACCCCGACCTGCTGTTTTTCCCCCTCATCCAGGACCCCCCCATGCTGAGGAGCTCTGTGCACCAGAGCGGAGTGTGCGTGACCATGATGTACTTCGGTAAAACGGTGCATCTCTCCCACGACCTGACCGACATGAGGGACGAGCTCAAAGTGTTTCAGCAACACTGTGGAGGAGAGAACCTGTGTGTGTTCAAGGGAAAGCGCCGCGAGGGAGGTCAGTGTGAGGGTCTGTGATTGTGTGTTTGTGTAAACGAATAAGAGCAAATCTCAGGAGCAAAGTCATTTAGACAATGTAAGTGTGCACAACAACAAACTAACTCTGTTAAGGTGTCAACCAGTCTATAAATTAACTTTAAATTTAGTTATGACTGTATTTTTAACATAGCTTGTAGGGATAAGTAAAGATGCCTCACAGGTTATGGATGGTTTAGGGTTGTTCTGCAACACCAAGGTCACAGATTTGATGATCGTGATCTTAAAAGTGTTCCTACCGCTCGTCTACATCCTCAATCTTTCCCTCAGAGACTTTCCAGTTCACCTCAAGGCGACACCGCGGTTTCCCCTTCAGCTTGACTTTCTTCCTGAACGGGCTGCAGGTGGAGCGGCTGAGCTCCTGCTGCGAGTTCAAACACAGGAAGGGCCCCCGACTCGGTGGCAGGCACGGGCATTTTGGTTTCTGCAGCGTAGAGGGAGCCTCTCCCTGTTACAAGTAAGGTCTCCCGCTGTGTCTTTAAAAGGGTATATCCACTGAGTTTACACATCAAAGTCTGTTTGTAAGTATCGGCCGGTACTACTGCTTATGTGAAAAGAAGTTGCTTTAAAGCCTTTTGTGGATTGAAACGTTTGAAAATGAAAAAAAGAAAGTGAAAGAAGTGAGTTCACCAGACGTCTGTAGTCTGCTGCTCATCTCCGCTTGAAGTTTGCAGCTCAAAATCTCTGAGTGAACTGTCAGCGGTCGAGTGGCACTGTGGGTAGTGTCGTTGTTAGAAGAAGAATGTGCAGAATAAAAAAAGACAGCCTTTCTCGAAAAACTGTCCATTGTGAGTCCAACAATGTTCTTCTTGCCAAGAGTTAGATGTTGCTAACAGGAGAGTGAGGATAAGAAAGTCAGCGGGCAAGAAACACGACTCCAAATGATTATGTTGCTCCTCGTCGACTCACCGTTTTTTATTATCTGTTTGATAACAACCTCGCAATATCGACTTGACCATAATCTGTCCAAATGTTGAACTGTTCTTCGAAACTAAGTATATCATAAATAGTATATCATGGTATTGTCTTCAGGTGCATTATAGCAATGGGATTGGACAAGAAGCCCAGTCCTCCACCAAAGAGGGTGAAAGAATATGAAGGCAGAGAGGAGTCAGTCACCAGCCACAAGGATGCTCCTGAGATGGAGACGGAGAGGAACGGAGACGAGGCTGCATCCCATTCAGAGTGTGAAAGCAGCCAACCACAGCACACCGAGACTCAAGTCACAGAAGAAACAGCAGCCGAGGAGGACAAAGTCAGAGATGGTATACAGAAAAGCACGAATGCGCCAATAAGAAATAAATACTTGTGACTTTGCAGATCTTTACTCTACGGTGTGCCACAATGAATTTTCTGCATGTCTTCCTCCTCAGATTATGAGGAAGACTTTGACGTAGACGACGAGGGCCCTCCAGAAGACGTCGAGGCAAAAGAAAAGGAATCCTCGTCTCCATCTGGTGAAACTGAAAGGCAGGTTAAAGAGAACGACGCCTCTGAGAGCGAAGACGACGAGAGGGATGGTGGGTTGAATCACTTGTTTGAACACACGAGTAAAACTACTGAGAGTAAAGTGCCATTCAATCACACACTATTTATTCATTTGACAACCGCTGTTACTGCAAAACAGAATCGTTCTGCAGCCTAGATTTCAATGAGATGTTGAACTTTATCGACATCAATTACAATGTGTCATCTGTAAAGCAGTAAACCATCTTTTGAAAGGGTTAAACATGCATGTCATTACCTCGAGAGGATTTTTTGTTTCTGTTAAAAATTTTAAAAATCTCCATCTTTCTTGCACAGAGGACGTTACGTCTCATTCTGGCTCCAGCTCCTCAAGCAGCGACCGAGAGGAGAGTGATGCTGAATCCACCAAAGACTCCAGAGAGGACGAGAAACCTAAAGAGCTCGATCAGGAGGAGACTGTTGGTCCACCAGATGACAAAAAAGATGAACCAAATCCAGAAGAAGCCGCTGCCACTGAGGCCGAGCCTGCTGTGCCGAAAGACTCAGACACACAAGACAGTGCGAGGGACAGCACAGAGAGAGAGGTCTGCGACACCGGCGTCCCCTCGGGGAACGAGAATAAACAGAGTGGCGACACCTCGGGAGACAAAGAGGTGGAGGAGAACCAACAGGAGGAGGAACAGGAGAGAGGTGAGTACAGACCAACGAATACAACGCTGGAGCTTTCACCTGAGTGACAAATGGATCAGTCCATCTTTTATGGAGGTTTTTCCACTATTATCACACCAAGGCCTGTCCGTCCACTTAATGTGTGTATATGTAAATACAGCAATTCAGACCTGACAGCAACTAAATGACGATTACAGTTCTGTGTTGTCAGTTTGTGATGTTAAGTGAGATTGTGACGTCATAAAAGTTGATAGTGGAAAAATTACTTGTGTGTTATTTCTTTTTTGTTTGCTTATTTTTCATTTGTTTGTGTGTGATGATTTTCTGTCTGATCCCCTTTTTCATGCCAAAGTTATTTTTTATTCCAAATGAGTTTCGAGATGTTTGGATGTTAAATTCTCACCTGTAACAATATTTTAATTGTATTTTTATCACTTTAAGAAAGCCTGTCGTAACTTACATTTGCTTTTTACTCAATTTATTTCTCTTAAAGTTGCACTTTGTAGTTTTGGTTGAAGGAATAATAATGTGTAATTAGTAATTTGCATTACGAGCAGCGTTCTTCTTTTTCTTAATGTCTGTAATATCTAACCAGATGAAACCGGGATGGTTTTATCAACCAAACTAGCTCCAGGGATCGGTTTGCACAAAACATTTAAGTGCCAAAGTTTAATGATTTTCTTTCTTTGTTTTAATCTTTTATCATTGGGAGTTTCAAATTCACATCCTAAAATACATAAATCTGTATTTTTAAGACATTGTGCATTGTGTTTCCATTTTGGTTGTATACTGAATCATGCTTGTTTAAGTGTTGTTGTTGTTGTTGTTGTTTTCTTTCTGTGCATGTTAATTATCATTTTGCATGTTCTGTTTGCACCTGAAAAGATTAAAGACATTATTTTGTTCATGGCTGTATGTTTCTTCATTGGCTCAGTTCTCCCATTGCATTGTTCAAATACTGCCTTGTTCATTGCCTTAAAACAATCTGACATCGGTTGTCACCGTGAGCGACTCACTTTAAAATGAACTTCTCTCTCTCTCTCTTTCTCTCCCAAGCCAAATCTGTGCAGGAGAAGCTGGCAGAAGCCATACTGAAGGAGTCCCAGTGCAGCTCGGAGCCCGAACTGAGCGACACCAGCACCGAGGAGGAGGAGGGGTCCACAGATAAAGGCCCTGAAATAGACAGCAAGGGTACGAGACTTTCATCATCATTCAAATGAATGAAGGCAACGATTGCAGTAAAATATATTGACTTTCCTAAACATTCTCCTCATTGTATTTGCAGATGCAGTTGCGGTGAGATCTGTGACATTTACAGAACAGCAACCGACCCTTGAAGAGGACACAAAATGTGAGGAAGGTGTTGTTGGTGAAACTGAAGAGGTGAAGGATCACGACGAGACGTCTGAACCAAAAGATCGGGAGAACGAAACCGAACAAGAGCCCCAGGAGAGCAGTGATGGCGCTAAAGATGAGACGGTCAAAATAGAGGAGGCAGATGAAAAGGCTTCATCAGAAGAAGACAAAAACTCAGCAGAGAACGATAAACCGGAGCACACAGAAGATACAGCTCTGCATCTTGTATCCAAAGAGGAAATTATTGAGGATGACAAGACTTCAGAACGTCAAGAAGATGCTGCAGCTAAGTCCACCGATGGTGATGCTGCAGAGAGAGACGAAGAAAAGGAGGACAAAACTGTAGCGGAGGCTGACGAGACGGAGCAAGGAACAAAAAGCGACGAGGCGGATGAGTCATCGGTGTCAGAGCCGAATAAACAGACTGATGAGACAGCAGCGCCTGATAATGCGGAGGCGATGACAGCGAGCGAGACAATGGAGATGAAAGCAGAGCCCTCAGAGGAGCGAGAAGCCCTCAACTATGAAGAGGCACCTGTAAACGACACGGAGAAGAGGCAGCCGGGAGACAGCAAGGACAGAGACGCAGCATCGGAGACGGAAGTCACAGCGGAGAATTCACGCAGCTCGTCGGAGGAGAGCGGAGACACCACAGTTGATAAAACAGCAGATTCAAGTGCAAAAGATGTGGGCAGCAAAGATGATGTTAAAGAGGAGGAAGTGTCAGCAGTAGAGGATAGTAAAGATGACAATCAACAACACGGGGGTGAGACAGAAAAATCATCTGTGGAAATAGATGATGAGGTAGAGGAGAAATGTGATGAGGAAGAAACACATCCAGATGAGAAAACAGGAGGTGAAAATAGAGAGGGGAGTGAAAAGGAGGATAAAGATGAGACAGAAGAAGAAAAGAATAATGAGAGTAAGACAGAAGAAAGGATAGAAAACGAGGGAAACATTTCCGAGTGGACTAAAAGTGACTCAGACACTGCAGGAAATGCAAATGAAGAACAAGCTGAGGAGCACCACAGTGAAGAAGAAGTGAAGGTTGCAAATGAAGAGAATGCAGACAGTTCAGAAAAGACAGAGAAGGACGAAGATGGCGAATGTGTCGAGAATACAAATGACGAAGAGGAGTCTGAAGAAAAGGGAGCCGCGACTGATAAAACTAATGAGTGTGGAGAGATTAACTCGGCTGCTGATGAAGAAAAGGATGATGAAGCAGAAAAGGAAGAGAAAGATCAGAACGAAGACAAAGCGGAGAATAAAGATGATGAAGAATGTGAGCAGAAAAAAGTTGTAACTGATAAGACCGCAGAGGGAGAAGAAATATCTGAGATTCCAGAGGAATCTGAGAAAAGCAGAGATGCAGACTTGGATAAGGATAATGTGAACATATCTGAGGAAAATAGTGCTGAGTCAGAGGATGTCAGTGACAGGGAAGCAGCAAATGTATCACAGGGGACTAAAACGGCTGAAGAGACGCCAAACAATGCGCTGGAGGCTGAAGATGCAATGAAGGAAACTGAAGGAGGACGTGACAACAGTGAAAAGGGAGAAGTTGATGTTGAAAATGGTGAAATTTCCCATGAGGCTGAGGGAGAGGCTCAAACCGAAGGCAAGGATGACGTGAAAACAGCAGTGAATACCGAAGAAGGGAGAACAACAGAGGAACCCACGGACGTTGAGAGCACAGAGGCTAAAGAAGTAACTGTGGAGTCTGGAGATGGTGCTCAGGAACATGAAGACGACAAAGTCGATGACGCCGATGTGGTACAAAGTGAGCCAGAGGACGGGAATGATGGTGTGGAGAAGCAAGATGAATCCAGTAAAAATGAGTCGGAGCCGGAGACATCTGGCACAAAAGTAAAAGAGGAATCAAAATCAGATGACAGAGAGGACGGTGAAAGAAAACAAGATGAGGATGGCAACATACCTGACCCTACAAATGACAACACAGATTCAGATTTGATGAAAAAGAGCGATAACGTCCAGAGTGATGCCAGCGAGGTCTTAGCTGCTTCTGCAGTCGATCAGGCACAATCTTCAACCCCCACCGCTGTGGATGCAGACGACACACCTCACCAGTTCGACGAGTCCACCGCGCCGTCTGACCCCACGACCGACAAACACCCACACGCTGACCAAAACGCTGCTGCAGCTGACCTCTCCGCCGCCGACGGAGGCAACGGAGCAGACGCAGAGGATGCGAGCAAGGCCTCGGAGGAAGGAGCGAGTGTGCTGCTCAAACCTCAAGCGCGGTCGTCGCAGCTCACGCAAAACAACGACGACGCAGAAGAGAGCGTTCCAGTAGGTAGTAACCCTCCAGAGGCCTTGGCGAGGGAAGACAACACAGATCTGGTCACAAACTGGGTAACCATGCATCAAACGTCAAAGTATTTTGAGACGTTTGTTGAGCCTTTAGAAGACTTGAAGGAATCGACTTCAGACGCTCAAGTGTCCAGCTCTAATGAAGAAGCGGTACAATCTGCAGAGATGCCGAGATCAGCGAGTCCACTTGCAGAAAATGCAGAACAAGAGCACACGGCAAAAGATGTAAATGAGTCAAGGGACGAAAGCAAAGAGGAAACTGTGACGTCAAACCTTGAGAGCGATCACTCCGAAGACAGCGAACCGCGTGAGAGAGACACCCTGAAAGTGGAGGACGAGACTGAGGTGAAAGACTTGATCCCCAAAACAGAGAGTGAACAAAATGATGAGGAGTCTGTGAGCAGGCAAGACATGAGGTCAGAGGAGCACAAAGGAAGCAAGGGATCTCTGGACGAAGAGAAGGTGCAAGAGGGTTTAATGCAGGACAACTCTGAGCAAACTGACATGTCTAAGACTGAAGTGGAAAGCATTGCAGGTACTCATCGTTCAGTAACCAGCGGGAGACCCGGGAGTGTCTCTGAGAACCAAACTGAGGAGAAAACTACTGATAATGCTCCAGAAACACAAACCGCAATTGAAGAGGTGAAAGATCTTCTCCCATCATCCAAAACAGAAGAGCATCGCGAAGGGTCGATCAGTCCAGAAGGCCTCTCCAGATTAAAAGCGAATGAACCGAACGATAGCGAAGAGACGTGGGGGCAAAGTGATGAACAAAGTCGAGAAGTTACGGAAATAACTGATTTCACGACGTCCAAGTCCGACGCAGGAAGCATGCAGGAGGAGTCCCAGCGCAGAGACGCGCAACCTAAACCGTCAGACGGCAGCATCGACGGAGACAAACGAGACGTGCGGCCGATCCAAGACATCAAACACACTCTCAGCAAAGACCGGCTGAGCACCTTCTCAGTGGATGAAACACTGTTCGGTCGAAGTTCGTATCCTTTGCTGACCGCTGCGAGGACGGAGAGTGGACATTAGGGCTGCTGAGCGGCACGAAGGTACGGTGACGCTTTACTTTAGTGTACAAGGAAAAACATGCGTGAGAAGTTATACAAACGAGCAGTTCGACAATCAGAAGGCTACATTTAGAAAAAGAAACATTCGTAGTGATCAGAAAAATAGAAAGTGAATACAAGACGATTCGAGTGTTGACAGAGGCCCTCAAGTGTCTCGTGGTTTCTGTGTTTACATTACAATGGCTTCTTAAAGAGTCTTCACCCTTCAATCACCAAAAAGAAGAAGCTGCATGATGACCTTTGACCGCTGTGTAGAACGTTGACAATAGAGACCGTCTCTCCCTATTGTTGGTAACAACGAGACGTGCTTTGTGAGAGGTATCAAGTGCAGCTGCTGTCACCTGTAAACAGATACTCCTCCACTCACGCTGACACACCGTTGAATAATTCATATTTGTTGGACTCCCACAGCTTAGTTTGTCCCAAGTACACTTTACGTTTCCACTGATGTTACGGTGCCTCAGCTTTGATCAGAGATCTGTAATTGCACTGCGTCTGTGTTCATGACAGTTTTAGCGCTTTTCCGTCTGTTTATATGACATCGAGACAAAAACGCAAAGTGGATAATTCATTCGTTATTGTGTTGCTAATAAGTCAAATGAAACTTTATGAAATGTCAAATCTAGGCACTGAGTTGTGTCATTATTGCTGCTAACGATACCTCTTATTAAAAAACAAAAAACACTGAGTATTTATTTGTATTTCCGTCATCTGATTAGTGTGGGTTTGTGAGGCTTCATCATTTCATCTCAGTGACTGAACATTTGTGTGATTTGGCCGCTCAAAATAATAAAACACGTGCGATGAATAGAGACGTTCTGCTTCTTCTTCTTCTTCTGCTTCTTCTTCTTCTTCTTCTTCTTGTCTTTGACTTGAATGAAGGTGTGTGAACATTGAACAAATGCACGCATTGACTGGGAACTTGAATTTAAAATGTATGCAAACCATGTGCACAAAAACTGATTTAGCTGTTCACACATACAGTATTTAAAAAACAGAAGCATCAACAAAATATTTAAAAAACAAATGTTTACATAATGTATAAACAAACCTATAACACGAGAGATATTGGGAACGAACAATGTATTGTAAATTCACAAGCAAGTCATACAAATACAGTGTGCTACAACAAACTACAAATTAGTTTTTGCAAGTTAGTAATATCCACTAATCTATTGATACAGTTATACTTAAAATGAACTGTCAACAACAGACATGAATGTCTGCATTAATATGGCCGTATGGTGATATTAGTTGCTGTCCTCAAAGCTGCCGCTGCTGCTGTAAGAAGAGCAGACTCTCATGGTGCTCATGGGATCAGACACGTAGCCTGAAAAAGAGACAAACTGTGACTCACCATTCATAGTCGGATACATTTATGAATGATATTGACATAACATTAGCACCATTCTACACTTTAACTTTAAAAAGTACAATATATGATATTGAAATTGAATAGAGAATAAAATAAACAATAATTGTAAATATCAACATTGCATAGGAAGTCTTCAAAAGCACATTTGAAGGTGACACTAGTATACATGTATTCTGCAAACAAACCATTTCGATCAATGGGGGAAAACTGCATGTTCCTTCTGAGTTCCTCCAGTGAAAGGCCTCCGGATGCTCGACGGCGCTCACTGAAAAATAAAACGCATAAAAAAAATCAACTCTTACTCATTAATCTACCGCGAAACAACACCAGCCCAGAAATATATACAGCTTAGTTTACATGGAGAGAGACAGATGAGGAGCCAAACAGAAGCAGGAGAAATTCAATATGTAATGTCCGACCGAATCGCAGGCTGCTCTCGCTTTCTCTTCGGGAGTTCAGTAATACAACGTTGATGACAGGTTTGAAGGGGCGACCGCGCACACATTCTGCACACCGTTCATGTTGCTTAGCATTTGATATTTGAACATTTTGTACAATATATATACGATCAGTCAAATTTAAACTCCGTGTGGATGAATTTACACTTCGTTGGGGATGTAAACACTCAGAACGGTTGAGTCTAACTTTTTGATGGAGCACCAGGGAATTAGAGAAAATACATTGCCCCGCCACAATAAGCCCACCTCTTGTTTCTGGGTTCATAGCGACTGTTACCAGGCTCCCACACACACACACACACACACACACACACACACACACACACACACACACTCACACAGTACAGAGCCTGAAAGCCAGGCGTCTTATCCTCGGTCAGAATGCCATGCATGTTTTATTGCATTTGCTTTCCCTTTGGTTCCTGCTCAGTATCCCAGCAACTCCAAATCCTCACTGTTGCAGTGTTAACTGGTCTGCATGTTACTGGGAAAACAATTGTTCAGAGCCAGTCGTTTCTACAAAGCCTGTCCAAGTTAGAGCAAGCCCAGACACAATGTTTTGTGGGATTCCTGTTAGCGGAGTTTCAAGCCAAAACATTTAACTCAACTCCCCCTGGTGGGAAAACAACTTCAGATTTCCTGGTTGTAGCTTTTTTCAACAAATCTTTGAGGCCATTTGTTAAGTTTTATCCACCTGCTAATTGTAAAGATCATTAACTCAATTAATTGAAGACATTTAAACATATGTGTTCCCTCTAAAATGATGACAATAATAACTGTAGTTTAATCTGAGTTTTTGGGGCTGCAGAGGTTTTGGGTGGACAGTTATGGCTGCATGCTGAAGGACTTCTCGAGGCTGCGGTGACTCACTCTCTTAGTTCTGGCACAGTTGTATAAAGTGTATTATACAACGGCTTTAAGCCCATTGCTTGTACAACTTTACAGCAGTGGTCAGTGCAGACACACCTGGTGGAGATCTGCACTCTACTGAGTGCAGTTTTCTAGTTATCATTGTCAATGCTACTGGGCCTTTAACTTGGCTCCACAGTTTTTTGGAGAACAAATATTCATAGTCAGACTCTATATCTCCTGATTTGATTGAATGTTTGAACAGTGTTTGACACGTGCAATATGTTGTTTGTGTTTAAAGAAATGAAGTCTTGCTACTCGCCCAAGTGAGAGGCCTCAGCTGTGATTCAATTGTGTGACAAAGAAAAAAAAACATAAATAAATTTGGTTCTTTTGCCCCACAAAAGTCACTAAACTAGAACGACACAACAGCAGGGGATTAAAACCCGACCTTGGTTCGGCTGAGACCGGGTGGGGTTATTTGGTTGAGAGTGAAAGTGGCCATTGTGCAGTCGATTATTCTCGCCCTCTCCACCTTCAGCGTGAGCCTCCAGTGTTCTAACCTCTGAGTCCAGAAGGCGTAGGCGCGAGAGTTGAGAGCGTACTCCAGCTCGAAGCGGGAGCGCAGGGCGGCCACGTGGCTGCGACCGGGTCCTCCTGGCCCGAGCAGACAGTCGGAGGAGGAGGAGGGCGACAGGGAGCCGCTGCTGTTGCTGGAGGCTGGAGACATCAGCTGCCACACAAACATCATTATAAACCACAGGGTTAGACATTTAAGAATGTGTGGGATACTATATATGTACCTCAACATTGCACAAGCATTCCTCCAGGTTGGAAACCACTTCAGAGAACTCGGGCCTGTCCTGAAATTGGAAAAAGCCGACTACAATTTATTCCCGTTTCAATTCTGTACAATCAAACGCATCATTTGTTTCCCCACAACAGACGGACACACTCGTGTTCTATCAGACACTGTCCAGTATGTTGCACTCGTTTTCAGTCCACCCACACATGAAGCAAAGGTGAACTCTGCTTCAAAAGCAGTCCTTAGATCTCCCGCCTCGCTGTAGAAGAACAAACACTGCCACACCGGAGCTGTTCAATAATACATCCTCAGAGAGAGGCCAAGGTCTGCCGGTGCATGCTGCTTTAATACACAACAACAAGAATACAAGGACAACGCAGTAAAGATGAAAACACGTGACAAACCTTTCAAGCTCTTTACATTTGATTTTAGTCAATGCTTTTCTCCTGCTGTTTTGTTCACATATTATTTGTCAGTAATCAAGTACTTACTGCTCTAGACAAATACAAGTTACTGTAAACACAGAACAGCGTGTCCCCACTTCTAAACCCCATGGCAGCCGGTGCACCGTACAGGTGAGGCACCGTGAAAGAGGCGCTCGAATGAAACTTTGTGACGTCCTATTAGGATCACACTCTTTATTAAAAGTGTCTCGACAAAGTTGCACTGGGACAAGGCGATCGCAGCAGGGAGCAAGCAGCCGGTTGGCAACCGTATAACTGTCAAACAGGAAGGAGACGTACCACAGAGGGAGCAATGTACCAGCATGCCCGGGCCGCGTTATAATGTGTTTTAATGAGGCCGAGAACAAAAACACGCCTGGCTAATTATGAACATCGCAGCACTGAGAGGAGGATCATACAGGCCATGTGTGCTCATGAATGTGAACAGCCGTGCAATAATGCATCGTCTGGGGACGTGTTTGCAGAAGCAGCTTACTCGGCATCGCTTGTCTCTCTGAGCCTCAGCATGTCTCAACAGCTAACGACATGAAAGGATGCTAATGGTGAGCTTATTTTGCAGATTGAAACTACCGCGCAACACCTGGTTGAGTCTACGCTGGACAGTAAACAGCTCACAGTGGATTATTTTTTTTGTGTGTACAAAATGTTCTGTAAATTAATTAGAGAACAATTGTTTGATCAGAGCTCAGATGAAATTGAAGACTGAGGTGAAAGCGTGTCATTTACCTCTGGGCAGGCGTTCCAGCCTCTCATCAGAAGAGCAGAGATGGGTTTGGGGATGGAGTAGCCAACAGGAGGCCGGATGTGATGGTAGGCCATGTCTGCTGCTGCAGCAGCTGAGGACAGAAGAACGTCTTAAATCTAGTTGAGTTTAGTAAGACAGCCTTTCTGTTCTGTGCTTGTGTTCTGTTTTATTTTTCTTGTATCAGTTTGTATGTGTTTTCAATATATTTTTTGAAAAATCCCTTGGTGCCCTTTTTGCATTATGCACGCATCAATAGTGACATCTATCATCTACATCTGCTGTGAAAAAGGTGTGTAATGTCAGCGGCCCCTTGTGGGGTCTTCTCTCGGTTTGACATAAACTATCACCATTTAGGCCCAAATACCTGGTTTCAAGTGAGCGAAGGGAATTTCTCCAGTAAGCAGCTCCCACAGACAGAGGGCGTAGCTGAACATGTCTGCCTTCACAGAGTAGCGAGTGCACTGGGTGAACACCTCGGGAGCCATCCAACGCAGGTTCTGTACAAACACACACACATATATGGACAAACACGCACGGTAAAGGCAGTTAGGCTCTCAATATAAGTGAATCTTTTTTAGGCCATCACACACACACGCACAGAATGAGGCCCAATTACTGACATAAACACTGCGTCGCAGCAAGGGCAAGTCGTTCCTCACAACAGGCAGTCCTCAAGAGATGTAACACACTTAACACCAAACTGCAGGCCAAGCACTCTGGGTAGTGATGAGTCAGCACATCAACACAAAATCTGCATGACGGCAGTTTTTTTTTTTTTTTTTTGCTGGTGGGTAATTGATGGCAGGTGCCAGCAGATGCTCTGGCTTGATCTCCTGCCTTATTCTTCCATGGATGCTGCAGATGGTGTGAGCGTATTTGGCCAAAGAGAGAGGACAAACTCATTCCAACGGGTTTTGTGTGTGTCATAAAATAAATCAAAGAGCGAAACGGCACTGACCCCCGGCTGCTTGGTCATGTTGTCCTCACCCACAGATTGTAGGAATCTAGATTCTGAAAAGGAAGAGAATACCATGCAATGAACAAAAAAACGATGTACATTAAGGTGTTTAGCTGTGCTTTTCATCTAGACTCACTCACATTGAGCTAAGCAAAAAAAAAAAGTTAACTGGTTGAACAAAACGGGTTAAAATATAAATAAATACGTTTTAAACAATTGAACTATTGACTTCAGTTTTTACTTTATTATTTCACATCTGTTATTAGACAGTACAGTTGTCATAACTAAGTAAAATCTTTTGTTTCACAAGTTCCCATCGCAACCTAAAATTACCCGGAAGTGCTGCAGTGCAGTTTCTAAAACCAACCGGAAGTGCGGCAGTGCAGTTACTCAAATTTACCGGAAGTCTTTCAGTGCGGAAGTTCAAATTAACCGGAAGTGCTCCAGTGCAGTTGGTGAGCGCGAGGTGAAGTTTCAATGTTGAGCTAGAAGTAGTTTCTCTGTTTAGCAACGTTGAGCGTCACAAAAGTCGACAACATGAAGGCACTGAAGTCAAAACTGTTGTTGAACTCGAGCAGTTATCAGAGCTGTGTATTTGATAAGAAATACCAAATTTAGTTTCACTGTCACTGCTAAGAGTATTTTCCAAAATGATTGTGTTTACTTAATTGGTGAAACAGGCGCTGTGTTTCTACTGAGAAGTACAATTTTGCATCTTTTGTGCATTTGTAGGCTTAATGTGTAAGATGTAGAGTTAAATGTTTTATTGCTTACATAAATATTGGCTCAGCTGACTAATCTGATTCAATTTTCATGTCTAATATTTGCATTGTGTTTATGCTCTGCATATTTTGTTGGAACAAAATAATTCTAATATGTAGATTTGGAATTTGAGCTAGAGAGTAAATCATTTTCAATATGTTAAGTTTTTTGCAATCAGTCAGCCTTTACTTTGTCGCATGACCTAGTATGATGTACAACATTAGAAATATGAAGGCGAGCAGAACCGAGACTGTTTGTCTCTGTTTGTACATGCAGGTAAAATATTTTACTGAGCGAGAAGAAGATCCAACAACTCCAGTAGATGGTGAGCCTCCCAGCTTGGTTTCAACCGGATGAACTATCTGCTTTGTGGTAAGATCACCAGTCACCAGCTCCAACATACAATATACTTAAAGTGCACTTTGACTCATCAGAGTCACCGACAGATCTGAGCTGAACTTAAAAAATAAAAGACTTTGACCAATATTCTGTATGTACGGCCATCAGACACTGAACACTGAAGTTACTTTAATTGTGGAGAAATCCCACATCAGGACAAATACACATTGTGACAAGATGATTACCAAACCAATCTTATTTGAAGGATAATTTCCTTTAATTTAAAGGGTCCAGTGTTCATGGCTATTGCACTCAAACGTTCCAAACCTAGAGTGAGGTTTACTTACCAAGGAGTGGGTAAAAGTAGGGCTGGGTGATAGCAAAGATATTACATATAACCACAATATTCTTTTAAAAACGACATCACAATATTGACGACAGAAAGTGAGATGTTGAACTGATGCTGTTTACTTTACTGTGATTTTATTTTATTTGTTTATGGGAACTCTGTCTACTGTAAAGAGCAAAGCCACGTGGTCAGAAGAAGTAAGTTTATCTTCCTAGTTTCCTATTTTTTCTCTGTTTGGTTGTGCTATAAATAAACAACATTGGGCCATGACTTTAAAGCTGCATTCAAGTGAGGCTGTATTAACTTCAGCGGAACAGCGGCCACTGTGGTCAACAATAAATCCCCAAAACGGAACAGAGGCACAGATGGCAAAGACTCTTAAAGCAAGTAAACTGACTCACAATGTCAGTTACCGTAGTTACTAATGTGTGAGTTTTATCGTCTCAGTTACTCTTTCAAAAAATGGTGAATGCAGCTTTCCTTTTCTTGTACACTGCAAAATGTCTCTCACCTCCAAAATCAGCCACCACTGCATGGCCGTCCTCATACAGCAGAATGTTGTGGCTGGAAGGATCACATGTATCATGAGTAAAGACAACAGTTTTCTACTCTTGTTAGTCCCCCCACCCGCCACATGCGCTGCTACTGTGGGCACCCACCTGTTCAGGTCCCTGTGGATGATGGGCTGGGTGAGGTTGTGCAGGTACTCCATGCCCTTGGCCACGTCGATGCCAATGACGAGCTTTGACTGCAGGTCGATGAGCCTGTCCATTGACACATCATTAAAGCAGCAGCCACTTAGTGCCGGATCAATGGTCCCCGCCAATCACGCACAGCACTTTACACGGATCGATAGGACGGTCTATGAAGACGGCACCTGGGCCACACAGTTAGCGGAACACTTCATCTGGATCAATGGTGATCCTTCGCTGCTTCCAGGGAGGATAATGAGACCTGAAATAGTTGGCTGTGCTGTGCAAACGTGTCCTTGTTGAACATTGAGTACTTTCTTACGGTAGTTTGAGCTCTTTTCTTTTTTTTTCAACATCAGGATGTAGTCACTGTCAAAGTGTGTAAGGAATCAATATGTTAACACACCTGACTGCATGGGACTTTTACTTGTTTGTTTTTTTAAAAGCTTCATTTGTTGAATTTAACAGAAACACATTTAAGATGGCTTGTTTTCAACAATCTAAAATCCAACTTTTAATGCGATAAAAGAGAAAAGTATCTACATTTGAGAAGCTGTAAACTAATATTATTTTACATTTATGCTTGATAAATCACTTAAATGATTATTGGACAACCAAAAAGTTATTGTTGATGATATTTTCTGTACATTGACGACTTGATTAATCTGCTCTTTCAGCAGTAACACAGGAAAAGACTGTTGTGTTGGTTGGTATGACCGTGTGCAGTTGTTTTGAATGTTTCTGGTTTAAATCCTACCGTGACTTCAATCATTCAAAGTGTTCAATATTGCGTCTCTTCCTGCGTTTGTGTTTAAAATGGTTAGAAGTGGTATAATATACTGTCCACTCCAGCGTCCTCACCTCTTCTGCTCGTGCAGCAGAGAGAACAGAGAGCCTCCAGAGACGTACTGGGTTACGATGGCGAACTGGCTGGGGTCGTCCAGACACGCCCCCATGAACTGGATGATACAGGGGTGGTTGAGGCGACAGAGGATGGAGACCTCTCTGCAGAACATGTCCACGTCTGACTTGGAGCAGTACGTGTTGGCTCGATAGCTGCAATCAACAGTGGATAGTGAAGAAGTCATTAGTCACCCCCCCCCCCCCCCCCCCCCCCCGATGGGATGTCAAATGTCATCTTCAGATGTGGAGAAGTACCGTTTTATGGCAACAATTTTGTTTCTGCATTTCCCTCTGTAGACTTTTCCAAAGGAGCCTGAGTGTGAAGCAGATTTAATCGTCAGTAATATCATCGGGTTATCTGAAGCGTGTTGCAAAGAGAACAGAAAACGTCTGAAGTTACCTGATCCAATAATCTCTTTGAACTCCAGCTCAGACAGCTGGAGATGGTAATGAGATGGGAGGCTGGCCCTGAGCAGCAGAACTTCTGCTTTCTCTGAAAACAGAACGTTTTTAGACAACTTGTGTCTCATCAATGGAGAGCTTTACAAGAGTTCAAATGCATCATTACCCCACAAAGAAAGTTGCTCTTTTTAATTCAATGCCCTCTTCAGGTTAATCTGCACTCGGACCAGTTGAGAAACACTTTCTTTCCTTTTAAAGTGGTGCATTGTTGTAAAAGCATGGTAATACTATCAGACCTCAGTCCTGACAATTGTGCTGCTAAAATGCATAGAGTTGGAGGTTTGTGGGTCAGGATCGGTTGATTAATGCATATTTTATATATATATATATATATATATATATATATATATATATATATATATATATATATATATATATATATATATATATATATATATATATATATATATATATATATATGTCATGTGGAGCGGATTGGCTCTAATAAGAGGTCAGATTTGTACATGTTAAAAAATAGCCTCTTGTTTTGTTTGAAATATATCTGCGGCCACTACGGCAGCCGTTTCTATTTCTGTAAATCATATGAAGATGGGCAGGTGCACGCTGGTCTGCTGAGTCGGTTATCATTTTAGGATAAAATAGTTAGAAATAATTGAATATGCTGCAAATAGTTTTTTATGTTTATTTGTAATTCATTAAGGCTACCAGGTAGAGTGCACTGTGACATGCTGACGTTTTTTTCTTCCCCCCCCCCCCCCCCCCCATCGACCAATTGATTGGTTGAATGGGTAGAATTTATGTCGACCAAGATTGTTTTTGTTGACTACAGCCCTTCTGAAAATACTGTAATTAGCCCCACATGATTCTCCTTTGATGCCTAAAATAAGGATATGCTTGTTAGTTTCAGTAACTGAAACCTCTTCAGGCTTTAAACATGTGGTTCATCAAATTCAGACCAATAGATTCTAAGATATTAAGTATGAATATCACACTGTAGATCAGTAGTTTCAGTGTTAAGGACATCAGGTGTTGTCACCAGCAGCTACGCCCCCCTCCCTTGGCAACAGACAGTGCGTGCTGTCATGTCAGCTGACAAGTGATGTGAAATGTGGGAGAACCTGCCGTGCTTCACTCCACCTCGCTACCTTTAGTCATGCTTTTGATCTTTCCCAGCGGAGACGGGACAGAAACGTAGGACCCATCTGGAAGAGAGACGACATTTTCAGGCAGAGCAATGGGAGGACGTGGCGTGATTTTTAGGCCAGATAATAATCTCTAAAAGGCGGGTAACTCACCCCCTCCCGGCTGTGAGTACTCGTTGCACGGGGAGTCGTCTGGACGTTTGTAGTGTTTCAGTAATGTGACAATGGCATCATGACCTGAGGAAGGAAAACTCAAGTATGTTAAAGGGATAGTGCTGGTCTTTTGAGGTGGGGGTTAAATACTAGGGGTGGGGGGGGGAATCGATACAGCATAGTATCGCGATATTTTGCGTGGCGATATTATATCGATACACGGACGCCAAGTATCGATATTTTATTATATCAACTATTTAAAAAAAATTGCTTTTTCAGTCCACTAGATGGCGCCGAGTTATTTTCTGGTGAGGTCAGCAGAGGTGCCGGGTCTGCGTGCGTGACTGGTAGGAAGTTGGTCAAAACAAAGATGGAGACATCAGAGAAAGAACTCAGATAAAACATGCTGTTGACGCAGTTTTCCTCTGGGGACATAATTTGAAGTTGAAAAAAGTAATACATCGCAATATATGTTACCACAATACTATAGTATCGTGAAAGTATCGTGATAATATCGCAGCATCGTGATAATATCGTATCGTGACCCAAGTATCGCGATAATATCGTATCGCGAGATCTCTGGCGATTCCCACCCCTATTAAATACCTCATACAACCCCGCTTCAGAAGAACTATCCCTTTTGACATTAGTTTATCATTCAATCCTTTCTGACAGCTGGTCGCCATACCGACAGACCTTTTTCATAGGCCCACATCAGGCAGGTCTGCTCGTCCTTCTCCCCACTGGACCTGCTGGGGTCGCAGGCCACCAGGTTCATGTCTGCCCCGCTGTCCAGCAAGAACTGCACCAGGCGGATGTGGCCGTGAAAACAGGCACTGTGTAGAGCTATAGACAGAGTATTTATTGTACAAATTATAGTGGAAAAAACACAACTGGTCCTGTACTTAATCTAAACTGCACGTGTTTAGAGAGTCACCTGTGTGTCCATCTCTGCCCTGGTTGTTGATGCTCATAGCGTTCTGGCTCAACAAGAACTTCACCATCTCCAGGTCTTTACCGTAGGTGCACGCACTGTGACACAAGACAAGTACTCGTTATCACCCCGGAGCGACATGAATCGCACGTTAAAGGTGACTCTCATAAATTAAACTGTGTTTAAAAAAAAAAAAAGCATGCATTTTGTGTCTATATATGCACAGTATGTGTCTGCATCAGTAATTCTGTTTTTCAGGCTGTGGATAACCACAGCATGTGAGACGACACCTGTGAAGTGCAGTCTCGCTGAATATGTTCTCCTTCGACAGACTGTCTGTGCCGGAAAGCTGTATGATCTCCTTCGCCGCCTCAAACTTTCCATTGTAGCAGGCCCTGATGAGACACATTAAACACAACACGTCATCGCCACTTGTCATCTTCCGAAAGACTTGACGAAGGATACCGACACTGTAAAAAAACATTTACAAGTGTAATGGTGTGTCTCCGTAGATGTTGACAGAGTGAGGCTGCACGTCAAAGTTGCCCTGCAGGAGGAAACGAACAATCTCACGGTGTCCGAAGCGGGCGCAGAAGTGCAGAGGGACGTGATCTTCGTTGTCCTGAGCATTTACTGGAGACAAGTTAAGGGAGAGCTAATCATTTCCACACTCACACTTAACTACACGTATTGAGTGCGTACTGTTGGAGGCTCACTATTAGCTTTGGTCCCTTCCCCCATCAGGAGCTTGATGATGCTGAGGAAACCCTTGGCTGCAGCCAGGTGCAGAGGCTGGTCACCTACCTCACCGCTAGCATTCACATCTGCCCCAAACTTGAGCAGCAGCTTCGCCACCTGAAGAGGCGGACGGAGAGGCGAGAGGACGCACATAAATCCAGAGGGTTTTATTCATCACAGTTACGAATGCGGCAAGTGGTGGATATGAGCACTTTACCTGCTCATGGCTGTTATAAGAAGCAATATGCAGTGGGGTGAAAAACACAGCATCCTGAACATTCACATTCGCTCCGTGCTGCAGGAGTATGTCTGCTGCCTGGTAGCGAGAAATAGCACAATACCATGTGTTTAAAAAAGCAATGAAAAGTCTGGAGCTGTAGGTAATTTTCCTCACGATTGAAGGCAAAAATTGGCCCATGTGTCTGACCTCGTGGTGTCCAGCCAACGTGGCGACATGCAGGGCAGTGAGGGCACCGTAGCCCACCTGCTGCACGTCCGACCCGCCGTGGAGAAGTGTGGTCAACAGCTCAGCATTGTCCTGTGGTACAAGGCCATTCACAAAGTCATTCAAATCAGCTCCAACTCTACCAGCTGCGACATTAAACTGATGTACTCAGTCATGTGTATATTATTCAGAAAATTGGCCATTCTGCATGCTAATGTTTCTGTACTTTAGCGAGAGTTTAAATGCAGGAGTCTTACTTGTAACAGAGTATTTCTACACTGTGGTATTGCTACTTATACTTCTTCCACCACTGGTACTTGCACTCCACCATGTGGTAGGAAGGCTCTTCACCACAAAATAACACAAGCAAGGCAAAAGACATAGGAAGCACCTATAGAAACACATGATGAAAATATTTCAATTCTGTATTTGTTGCTCGTTAATCGCCGTCACCTTGTATGCAGCCAGGTGGAGCGCGGTGAATCCATTCCTGGACAGTCTGGAAGGACGCAGGCCTTTGAGCATCAGGGTGCGGATGTGGGTCTTGTTACCTGGTCACAAATACGTGATATAATGCGGTGGTAAAATAATTCACACAGCAAAACATGTTTATTGTGAAAGTTCACATGTATTTCATATCTACTGTATTCATTCATGTGACGAACGTCAGGCATCTACAGGCAACAATGTCAGTCGGTTCATAGTAATCCTTCCTCACACTGCCAGTTTGTTCGAGGAGTTATTAATAGACTCTAGCAGTCACGCATACCTCCACATACGCAGCAGAGATGCAGCAGCGACAGTCCCTTCTCTGTTCGGTAGCTCAAGTTCACCTTCTGAAAGGCTTCATCAGAGCTGAGCCAGAGAAAATAAACATCACCTGCTTGTGAGAAAATGACACCCGACTGACACAGAAGAGCCGACTGAGGAGAGTGCAGTACACCATTAGCAACACTTGATGCATTAAAATGGACTTTATGTCTTTATGGACTTTGTACAATGACAATGGAATTGTTTTTTTTGTCAACCTGAAAGCCAGTTTGAGCTCCACGATCTCATTTTCTTTGAGCTGGAGATCGTCTTCCAACTTCTCTACGATCACAGCGTACGACTCGCCCACTTTCTTCTTCCACTCATCTTCACATCCCAACCGTCAGTTAAACAAGAATAACAATTTGAAAATTTAATTTCCATCCCTTATCATTACCCATATGCCCGAAATAGACTTATGAACTAGAGTTCAAACCACTGTATTTTAACTCTTCTACATTTAATTGTCAAGACACTATGTTTTGAAAAGGATTGTGCAACTTGTCTGTTTGTGACTGTGATGGCAGCCAACATTAACACACAACCCTCGTCTTTCTTTTTCTTCTTCAATTCAAACCTCGTTCTCAGTCCCTTGGATACATCTGAGATCAATACTGCCCCCACACAATCAAAACCCCCCCGAGCCATTACCTGTGCACGTCTGAGATGGTCTTGATTTGTAATTTCCCATTGATAAGGTCTCTCTTCTCGTGGAATATCTGCTGTACAGTTTGGTGAGGCAGTAATACAATCTCTCACTCTGACACAATTGCACAGGTCCAGATAAAGGGGGGGGGGGGGGGTAGGATCATGGCTGTGGGCTAAAAATAAACACCGAACAACTACGACAACTGAGCTCTCTCTAAATGACAGCAGGCGTGTTTCAGTGTGATTGTGATGTACGGTATCAATTTATATTTATATATATATATATGTATTTTTAAATATATATATGTATTTGTAAATATATATATGTATTTATATATATATATATATATATATATACATATATATATATTTTAAATATATATATATTTTATATATATATATATATATATATTTTAAATAAATATATATATATTTTAAATAAATATATATATATATATATATATATATATATATTTTAAATAAATATATATATATATATATATATATATATATATATATATATATATATATATATATATATATATATATATATATATATATATATATATATATATATATATATATATATATATATATATATATATATATTTTTTTTTTTTTTAAATAAATATATATATATATTTTTTTTTTAAATAAATATACATATATATATATTTTAAATAAATATACATATATATATATTTTAAATATATATATATATATATTTTAAATATACATATATATATATTTTAAATAAATATACATATATATATATTTTAAATAAATATACATATATATATATTTTAAATAAATATATATGTTTCTCATTTTTGACTATGTTGACTGTCATAGAAAAGGAAGAATCACAAACGAGAATCAGACTCCAATCCAGCAATGACTGCAATGTTAATATAGTTATAATATAGTTATAGACAACCTGACCAAAATGTCTGCTGTGAAAAAGGCCGATTAAGAAATTCGAGTTTGGAAGTCCCCTTTGTCTCACACTGTTATGAGACGATGGACACGTCTATGTCGAGCAGTGCTGTGGATGAGGCAATGAGTAAAATGCTCCTAAAACACACCAGTTGTACTTTTTATTCGTCGAAAACAAACCTGTAAATGTAAGGATGAACTTTTATGCTACAATTTCAACTTTATCTCACACTTAAACTGACACATAATCTGGATTATTCACTTTGATTGTCTGGTTTTCTCTGTGTGATGTCTTCATGCAGTCCCTTCCTGAACTTCAACATCTCCTCCAGGTTCTTACACATTAAGGACTCGTGCATAGACATCAGCGTCGTGTCTTTGGGGACGGCGAATGTAGATCCGCTCAGGGCGGCCTGCAGCATCTCCAGAGACAGAGAGAATGAGCTTCGTTGATCGGGGCAAACGGGAAACAAACAAGCGTTCCACAAACTACAGCCGGACGCATCGCCAGAGAACCTCAGCACTTCCCTTTTCAGCCCCCAGTGGGACAGACATTCTGCCAGGCTGAAGCCAAAAAGCTTCAGCTCCTCCATGTACGCAGGGGCGTCCACGCCGCGCTTCAAGTTGTCCTCGATCCCAAAGACGACGGTTACAAACCTGGTTTGGTTCTTGTAGTTCACACACAGAGAATGCATGAAGACTCCTTCAGGCACCGAGAGGCCCGCACCGACCCAGCAGCTGCTGACGATGGAGCCCCGCCCGACGGACGCTCCTGCTCCCAGTCTGGAGTACTCCACCACCGATCCAGCTCCCACAGAGCAGCCGGGATCCAAGACGCTGTACATAACGCAGCATCCCGAGCTTTCATTCGCATCAACGCTGAAGGCAGACGACAGGAGACCCAGCTCACTCCTCAGCGCCGCATCCTCGGCGAGGTGAAAGAGGTACTCCGACGTGGTTCCAATGTGATAAAACTTGGAGTTGTTCAGGAGAACGACATTCAAGGGAGTCCCTTTCAGCAGATGGAAGATCTTTCGGCGGACTGCCACCAGGCTGCTCTCCTCTTTGGTGACATTCGCGGTGTTGCTGGTGTAATCTATCGTGGCTCTCGGCCCCAGGGCTTGGAGGAAGTCCCCGTATGCGTCTACCTCACAGTCCAAAGGCCCCAGCTCCTTCAGCAGGCCGAGAAGAGACTTTGCAGTGTCAAAGTCGACATAATAGGTGCTGTCTGTGTAGACGAACTCCGTGTCGGAGAGAGAAAAACAACCGCTCTGGCTCTTACGAACCGCTCCGCTGTCTCGCATCTTCTCGACGCTTGGCTTGTGCAGGAAGCGCAGGCAGGAGACGTTCTCCATTTCAGAGTCGGTCGACTCTTCATTTGAATGCAACACAAACACTCCGTGGCTCGTCCCGGTAGACAGCGAGGACGGGTGGGCTAAAGCCGTGAAGCCCGGTTTGTCAAACCTAACGCTCTCGTCGTCTCCCGTACTGTAGAGCTCTATGTCGTCCGCACAGGTCACCAGGACGCCAGGCTTCATGTGGGATGGGAAATCCACATACAAGGCCAGTTTGAGCTCCAGCATCTGGTAGAGAGGGTCGCCCAGCGGCACGGCGGTGAAGATCTTCCCCAAGGCGCTGGCACTGGGCAGACGCTGACTCAGCCCTCCTGGAAGGAGGAGAAGTGGGAAACGTCACACACGATACATGCAGTATCTCAAATGTCTCATTATTAGCAATCAACCCTTCAACTTTGGAACAACGAAAGGAAAAGTCAGTTTTAGACACTTTCTTTTAAAGCCCCAAACATTTGGAAGATGCCATAATAACATAATTATGAACATATTAACAACTCATGTTTTGGCATCATGTGCTTGAGCAATTGTGTTCACTGTATTCATTTTCATTATTGAAAGAATGTACATTTCACGTACAAGATCATTTATTGGGATTTTTTTCATCTGTTAATTACATGATAACGATCCCCTGCTGTAAGAGGACAGCAGTGTGTGTGTTTTTGAATTTTTGAAGTATAATAAAACATTTTCTTTACTTAATTCAGGCCTATATGATGGTAAATTGAATTTATTTGGTTTCTAAATAGTTGCAACCCAACCAGCATGCTTTGGACAAAAAGCAGTGGAACAAATCATTCATATGTAGTTTCTTTAAATGTCTAACAGCAACAAAAAGCCGGTGAGATCTCAAACCTGCATGGATGAGGATGACTCTCATCCTGCACAGAGCCTTCCCATAGATGTCCTCCAGCTGCTGCAGTGCGTACAGAGTGGAGCCCCCATTCCCTTGAAAACACAAGGCCATGTTAGTAACACATGTAATAACAATGTAGCGCTTTGTTGATCCCCTGAAACTGGAGACTCGATGCTGCATGCCTCACTCACCTATTTTAGATCCAGGCGGGTCCGAGAAGACCTCGTAGCGAAGTCCGAGGGGAAGCTCCCTTCTGTCCACTTTGTCTCTGAGCTGCAGCTCGTACGCGTCTCTCTGGCTCTCATCCGCTGCGGTCACAACCACCGCGTCCCAGAACTCCCCGGGCTGCAGCTCTCGGGCTTCAGGCGAAGAAAACATCACCCCGGGTTATGACGTAACATTAAATACTAAGCATGAAGAACAACAGTGCACAGAACTCACCACGCAGAGAGTTAAATGTTCGGATATTTTCTCTTGTCGCAGCTTGTAACTTTAGGACACTTTCCTGGCTCATACTGTGGGTTCGATAAAGTCGCAGGTTCCGTCTACGGTTTAAGTTTTAGCAGGTAGTAAGGAAACCTTTCAGTTTCTGACTTCCGGGTCACGTGGTTAGTTGTTTACAACGTCAGCGCGGATAAGGGAGCACGCGGTGAGTTAAGAACTGCAGGGCTGTGGTCGTGATTTTATAGATTATGATTAATAATGCAGTTAATGTTTTAGCGTTTTTTAATGCAACTTATCATATAGAGTTGATCAAATTGGACTACATTATTTCCATATGAGTAGTTCCTCTTATAAACAGAATACACAGAGGAATCGATACAATTTGTTAAATGGGGTTTTTTTGGAATAATTATGAAGAATCTTTAAGTGGACTTCCTTGACCCTCCTAAGTCAGTGAAGTTCTTTCTGTAGTTCACAGAAAGAAAATAACAAAAGGACAGTGTGTTTTGGTATTGAATGTTATTTATTTTCATTATTTATACTTTTACTATTTCATAGCTTATTTATTTACATACCGGTAAATGTATTCGTGATATTGACATATACCACTGATGCAAAGAGTGTTTCACCTCCATAATTGTTCAACCGAAGAAACAAGATTCGAAACTAACCACCAAAATGAGCAGCATGAGTAGCATTTCTTTGGGTTGTTTGATCTTCCTTTAAGTATATTTTCTTTGTTCATTTAATGTTGTAATATTTTCTCGTAAAAACACCTCTGTAAGTTAACCATTAGGGCCTCTAATGTAGTAAGTTCATTCATGACATTCCAAACAACGACACAAGACAGTAAGTGGATGTTGATTTAAGATTGAACTGTTTTGATGTCATCCTTTTTCTTTATTATGTTAAATTCTATGGTTTTACTTCACCGTTTGTTACCAACTGATCTTACCTCACAGACAGGCCGACATCCTGAGGTCAACAGATCAGGTCTAGTCAGGAAATTAGCAAAATCAATAATGTCCTGATCGGGGCTATAAGGTGCTGTATACATCAGCTAATCCATTGATGACAAATGCAATCATTAGAAATTGCACTTTATTCTTTGAATTTTTAACAAGGTGCCAACTACCACTGTTCACACATTGCGGTGGCAACAGATGCTCAACACCATCCTGAGGCTTGGTTGCGTGATTGATTTGCATGACATTAGCATATTGTTACAGAATGTATTCTCTCACTCACATGCCACACAGAGAATCTCCATGACAACAATATGTGTAAACGTCCAGGGATTGGTTGTTGATATTTCACTGGTGCTGAGGAGGAGGAAGACGCAATTACAGATACTCGAGGAGCGAGCTGGGTGAAATTTGTTAAGAAATTTGGAGGAAAAGGTCTGACGATGTCGACAAATAACAGGAAACCTTTAGAGTCCTTCCGTAGTGATCGGATATGAACATTGTTAAGTTTTGATCTCAGACAAGGCGGCCTCCCAGATGACAGCCAACAGGTAGCAGGGGGACCACAGGCAAAAGGAGTTGGTATTCACTCTGTAGAGCTGAAACGTCAAGAACCAAAGACAGAAAGCACCCTAACAGAGGCACCAGGAGCTCGTTCAAGATGGAGGCTGCATTCCTAAAACAGAGGACGGCCTGTGAGTGGGCACTGATAACGGCTCCCTCACGGAACGAGGCCTTTAACGAGAATAGCACACATCAGATCCGACGCTGCTCAGCGACCTGCAGAGTGGTGTGAACCGGCAGTGAGGGTCCAGCTGCAGGCCAACACACACGATAACCTCATCCAGGGATGCTTTGGGCGGATTTATTTCACAAGATTAGTGACTAGCTTGTGTGACAGTATTTCATCGTTCTACCTGGAAATTTCACAAAATGTTTCATTATAGATTCATTACACTTTCTTCTCCGTTTTGCCGTCCGAGAAGCAGTGTGAGCAAAGCAGGAGGATCATGGAACAAAAACAAAATCTCAACTCCTTTAAAGCCGTCAGAAGCTTTCTGTTTCACTTAGACTCCATCGCACTGGTCGCCGGCCTGTGCACCTGTTACAACACTGGTTACAGTGGGATACAGCTGCCAGCTGTGTTTTCCTTTCTTTTTGTTCTCCATAAGAAATGCTTAAGGAATGGCAGGAATGCAGAGGTGAGAGAGGCGAACGCCAACACAACAGCTGAAATGAGCACAATCCACTTGTCGATTGTGTTTATTGTTTCAGTTAAAATCAAGACAGCTTGACACGTGAGATACTTGGCCATTGAAAGTCAACATATATTACAATCAGTGCAAAGGTTGTCCTCTGAAACTATACCTCATTGTCTCAAAACAGCATCATAACACACTAAATGTACATCTTGTCTTACTCCGAGTCAAAGTCTCAATCAAATCATTTAAAAACATTATTTAGGAGGTAGAAAATCAACTAACAAAAGAGGCGGGTTGAAACATTTCAACTCAGACTAAAAGACTGGGAATACCATTAAAACCGTGATAAGAGATTGTGCAATATTCATTTGTAGATTAATTCATTATTTTGGTGTCAGTATTTAGCGCAGAGTGCTCTATAATAAATTAGCTCTAATAAAACTTAAAAGGCTTAAAATCTTAGGAGACTTAAAAATACTGTGCACTCTTGCTTCATACGTATTAATCTAGCTGAAAACAAGTAGCAAGTTCCTTAAAAAAATAAAGTGGAAACACTATCTTTAGCTTATTAAAGACGATGTGTCTCATTTTAAGGATGAACAGAGTCCTACAGTGAGAACTGAGGTTTAAAGACCTGAAAGAAACGACAAATGCAAAGAAATTTGTAATCTCAGGGTGGGACACTTACATTCCACAACCTCTACAGAGGTAAAATGGGACGTCAGTGAGATGATCCTGCTGACGCTACTGCTGCTCTTGTAAGGGAGACGAAGGCAGCGGTATTGTGTCACAGTGCAGACGGTGGCAGAGCAGCCAGGCTGTCCTTGTTGGCCTCCAGGAAGTGACTGCAGGCAGAAAAGGTGCTCGAAAAGCTGGAGGATAGGCCAGCGATGTCTGTGGAGATGTAGGGGAGGACGCCCGGTGTGGCCTGGTTGTAGTAGGTGATCTGAAAACAAAAACACATCGGGTCACATGTGGTGCAGTGGGTCCCGTTATTACTTTGAATGTGAATTGTCAGCGTGAGGGCGCAGTGATGTGCTCATGTAGCGAGCGGGCCCTTCTCATTTGGTCCAACCTTGGTGACGGTGCTGGACTCTTCCCAGATCGTGAAGCCAGCACACAGCACCTCTCCCCTGGTGTAGTCCTCGGTGGGGAGGTGAGTGGGCAAAGTGACAGAGCGCAGAGCGATCAGATACGGGTCCCTACGAGGGACAAACCAGCATAGCATCATGAGACTTTGTGAGAGAGCAACCAGGAGGCAGTGATGCAATAACATGATTTCATAAAAAAATACAATATAAGTTGGGAAAAGGAAATATAGTCAACATGATGAAAATACAGCAGAGAAGTGGGAAACACGATGTGAAATGACACGAGCAGGTTGTTTATTATGTAGTGTTACCTGGCGTCACATGGCTTCCTCCTGGATGCCAGCAAGATAAAGTCCTGGCCTTTGCCGCCTTTACTCACAGACGGTGTCGCCACGCGGTAAAGGGTGTCTTCATCGTCTGCTTGGTTGATCACCTGACACTCCCTGCAGAGGCCACGAAGTAATGAGCAAATACAATGTCATGTGATGAAATGCAAATATTAAATGTAGAGTAGAATTCACATCTCATGCTGCCGTAACGATCGCTTGAGACAAACGTCTTGAATAAATTGTTTTTTCCGTATTCACTCCATCTAACTACTGCGGCCTCACAATGTGAGCTTTCAATGTGGGACGACATACAAATTTATATTTCATGCAGAAATAAGATTGCATCCGACTTTCACGCTTGTGTTTTTGGTTTGGTTGGTTGCTGTAGTAACAGGATACAACTGGGGAATTTAAAAGGATAAAGCAGGAGACGTTTGTATTCATCCTGCTGTCAACAGATCCAACAAAAAAGAGCAAACAATTCATTTACCCTAATTGTTCTGTGCAATAGACCTCAATTGTTGTCCTAAAATTATGAAAAATGAACCACTGTTGCACCGGATGACGTGTACCTTCATTACCATGAAAACGAGCACTGTAGTTTGTTTTGAGTCGCACATACGTCGTCCTGCTGACGTAAATACTCACTAAAGCCCCACATCATGTACATCGTTCTGCAGTTGAAACTAGCCCCCCACATGTTTGAGTAAAATGTGCTTGTTTTAGGAAATAACTGCATATTGTGATCCATTTTTAAAGATTAACATCTTCTGTAGAAATTTGTGGGTCTTGGTTTTGATGTTTTTATGAAATTTCTTGACAATAAGAAAAGCATAGAATAACAGAAGTATGTTTATGCCGACGCTGCTGTTCCATGAACTGTAAATTGCTGTGCGCCAGACGACGGCACTCATACTGACTCATAGTGCCGGTCCCACTCCTCTCTCCTCCTCAGGTCTGACAGAAGGTGGAACGTCTGCTCTGCCGGCACGCTGACGTGCATCTCCACCTTGAAACACAGCACGTGGTTTTCCTCCAGTGTGTACAGTCTGACCTAAGAGGAGCAAATCCACAAAGAGGAGGTGGGCTCGATGTCTATAAATAGGATTTGTTCCCGTTATTCTAATGCGCACACATCGAGTGCGACTGCTGTCAAAACCGCCACATTAACTGGTGAGTGCATGAGAGATTATACAAATGACACATATTTTTAGACGATATTCACAGCTCGTTATTTAAACCATGCCTTTTGGAGAGGGGTTGGAGCAAGGTTTATATTATTTCTTATTCTGCATTCTTCCACAATTTACTTAAAGCAATATGGGCCAACTTCCTGGACAGCCACTGTGACTGTGCAGCTTGTCCAAAATAATACAGATCAGAATGCATGGCGGAATCACAACAGCTGCGTCTATTTAACAAGCTGCATCCTTGTAGTACAATAATACAAACAACACTGACCTTGTTTTTCTCAGACGTTAATACCCAGTTCTTTCTGGTATCCATTAGTTTCAGTGCCGATACATTATTGAAGCTCAGGTACATCTTGAAAAAAAGAAAACAAAGGACTGTCTGCATTCTTGAATACAGTGGCAATAAGCCTCACTAAGCATGTGTGACTCTGTTTGCCAGAAATTGCAATACCTGGTTGCTTGGATCCCAGGGTACCGAGACGGGCACTTCCATTTGCTTGCAGGAGATAATGTATTTCCTGTAAACATGTAGGGCACAAGGACTTACATTCAGGGACAAAAGGGAAGATCAGAGGATCACAATATGAAGCTTCTCGTTCTAGCAATGACACGTTTGGTTATCAAATAGTGGAATGAAGATTATACTGGAGGCCGGGTATTTTACAGTTTAACAATGAACTTATTATGCTCGACAGACTCGCCACCAAAGTCTGCTCAGCTGTGAAACGCTGCTCTGCCAAGTCATGTGCTGCTGCAGTCGACTGTAAATAAAGGCCTCTGTGGCACAACAGTCGACCAACGAAGCAATGATGACACCGTTTCTGTATTACTTCCTGTCCTTTATGTTGCAATCATGCGCTGTAATTGTTTGTTTTTACTGTATTTGCTGCTGTTTTTAATGTTTTATGACTCATGCTAATCAAACCAGAGAAAGAAAATGCACACTTCTACAGAAAAATAAAGACATCAATATATCTGCAATAAACCATGTCAGCACAGTATCAGTAACAAGAACATCATCTGGTGTTTTAAGGGAACATACTAACCTATCAAGGCGAATCTTCTTTCTGGCAACAGCTTCTTGATAACGTCTTTTCCCGTCCTGTAAATCATAGGAAACCTAATGTTGAAATCCTCACATAAAGATGCATATTTTGTGATAACTTGGAACTGAAAATGACCCTTTTTTTGCTCTATGCTCTACTGTACATTATGGGCTCTCGGGCAGCAACAGGACACAAAGAAAACTCACAACAGGCTCAGGTCGTATCCGCGATAGCGTGCACGGCTTCCCGTCACCGTCCAGCACCTCAAAGGTCATGAAAGCACTATTTATATGGCGCAGAGGTTCTCCACCATGGTAGGCCTCCGCACACACTCCCACCTCCATGCTGGAGCACACCGCGTATGCAGGCGCGTAGGTTCAGACAGAAGTGCATACGCACAGACGTACAGTAAAAAAAAAAACACATTATTAGACGAGTTGATAGCTTTGTGCTTTCCTTCGCTTCATTATGTGACGACTCACCTGTGCTTGAAGCTATTGTTAACAATGGCTTTCAGTACCAGTCGGTCACCAATGTGAGACGGGCCACGAAAATGGAACATGTCGATGCTCCTCAAGGTTGGGTGAGCGTTACACAAGCGACTAGATCAAAATATGACGAAAAAAGGAGGAAGAAGAAGTCATTACAAATAGCCTCAGCAAACTAGGGTTCGTGAGGAATATGCTTATTTGTTTTCTTACCGCGAGTTTGATGAGAAGATCGATACCATTGTCATATCTTCGTGTTAAAAATTAAGCTACAGCCCGGTATCTTAGCGCAGCATGAATACTGGAAATGGGGAGAAACAACTGTCCAGGCTCAGTCCAAAGGAGACAAAACCCGCCTACCTGCATCTCTAAAGCTCACCAACTACCATGTTTTATATCGTTTGTTTTCTCCGTACAAATACTTACGTGTAAAAGGGGACTATTAATGGTTTTATAGGGGTGTTTGTGTGCGATTCTTGGTCTGGGTGCAGTGATTTCCTGGAGTCTCATGGAGAAGCCAAGACTCCAAGAAGTCACTTCGCTCGGCTAAGAAACAGAACTCCCCGTAAAACCACAACTCGTCTTTGACAGACAAAAGAGATATCATTTATTAATTAGAGGGCTTTTGAAGTGATGGTAGGAGGATTCTGTTCCCCGGCTTGCTCTTTCCCCTTCAAGCTGTCACTCACAAAATATCCACTGCTGCCATTATAGATAATCAGTCTACAGTTTTTAATGCCCACATTTTTAACATGAATAAATAATCTGTCACTGTCAATTTAAATACTGTACAATAGTGCAATCCATGTAAATCTATCCATTCAGTATTTACTTTTTTTGGCACCATTCGTATAGTTTACAACTTACAGAACACTTGTTTGTCGACATTTAATTTGAATTTGATTGATGATCATCATTTTTTTGGGACTTTTTATATTTATATAATTTTAATATACACCTATTTTTTTCTTTTTTTGTTGTGTACATAATAGTTCTGTCTGTTCTTTACCTTCATTTGTCCAGCTTTAATGTTCATAGCTGTTATTTCTACATCGAGAGAGATGCACAAAAACCGAGTCTATTTCTTTGCATGTGCACACGTACTTGGCCAATGAAGGGGAGTCTGATTCTGTCTTCAAGCAAAGCTAACTCAACCAACTGCTGGCTGCAGTTTCACATTAAACACTCGGATACGACAGTGCTTCTGATCTTCTCATCTAACTCGGCAATAAAAGGTATTCAAAATGTCAAACTAGTCCTTTAAAGCTGGTTTAAGTCTCGTTTCAAATAAAACGAGGGACGCACCTCGCTGCAATTGTAGCCACATTCTCCATCCAGGCCATGATCTGGCCCCCAAAGGTGCTGACTTGATGGTTGGCATGTGGCGGCAGCACCAGCTCCACGCTCTCCACCCGCGTCCGCTCGGCCGGCACAGCGTCCTGGTACTCCTGGCATTCTCCTGAGAGCGCGACAACAAGGAGCTACAATCAGTCCGATTTTTAAATGCTGCGTGTGTTTGCAACTGTGCCGTGTTTTAAAGCCCCGTGTCTCCAGTCTGTACCCAGCTGAGCCGTGCTGCTGCTCAGGAGGTCTGTAATGATCTCAGCATGGATGAGCCTCATCCTCCTCCGCTCTGCTGCCAGGCTGTACTCCATCTGCTCCAATTGTGTGCGAGGAAGCACCTGCTTCAGCTGCACCTGTGTACACGGAGCACATCGGGGGATGTCGAACCAGCTTTCGTGAAAATGCACATTTCGGGTCCTTTGTCCCTTACCTTCCCCGCTTCAGTTCGTCGGGCGACAAAGGTAGCAAAAGCGTGGCAAACCTTCCACTGCCTGTCGGTGTAAAGATCTTCACAATTCACCAATATGCCCACCTGAAATGACAAAAGAACCACCGCATGCATTTGTCGTTTTTTCTGAAGTAAAAAATGTTCGCCACGCTGAACTCAAATGTCCACTAACCTCCATACTGGACGTGAAGGCTCTGTTGACTTTTGTTATGATGTTGACGACCTTTCCCACCCTGGAGTAGACGAGACAGAGACGCTTCTCTTTACTATCAACACGGAGCCGTGATTAAAGTATCAACACGATCTGGACCTCTCTACTGTTAATACATTACCCGATGGTGTGTTCAAAATGGATGTCGTCCACAGACGCAGTGATACAGGAACATCCTGCATGTCTCTCAGCTGCGAGGACAGAGATTATAGTTAGGCCAAGTAATCCAGCACATTTCATTTAAAGCACCAGAATATGTTGATGCCCAGGTGTTATCTATTGCGTCTGTACAGATATACTTAAATGTTTGGCAGCGGCCCATAATTAAAACAGATTTCTAGTATTTAAACTGTGGTAGCGATCTACCACAGTTGCGTGTAAATCCGTTTTTAGAAGATCTCTCAATGAGGTCAAGACAAAACCAAGAGACCAGAGCAAATCATGACTTGACAAAATAACATGAAATGCTTGGGTACTGTACAAATACTAACATGTACCTCCCTAAAAACCTCGTACACAAATGTCCCACCACATTTGGCGACCGGGAATTTCAAAACTTGGCTCAGGAACCTCTGGCAAAAAATGTCGAGTCATGAGGATTTAAATCGACACTGTGTACGTCCACTACTTCCTGCTAGAATACTTCAGTGGCCATTTCGGGATATTCTTGGATAACCACGGTGCATGGTCAGAGTGCGGTTATTAATATGTTTTTGGTTCGGTTGTCAGCAGGATTACGGAAAGACCACTGGCCCGATTTTAAAGAAAATGGGTGGAAGTGTACCTGTGTACTCAATACACAGTTGAGTTTTCTTTTTCATTAACATTGCAAGAAAGATAATTGACCTTTGCCGATGTGTGCTCCTCTAGTTAGTTTGTTGGTTTGTCAGCAGGATTAAGAAGAAACTATGAGCCCAATTTTCATGAAACAAACTTGATTGAATGGTGTTTGTTTACCCACCTTTGTTTACCCCCCCCCCCCCACACACACACACTTATATATAGTGGTTGTACTTGAAGATTAGCTCATCACAGACGACTGGACTCTTGGCCTTGTTGGCGGTCTGCGGTCTCCGATCGCCCCTCTAGTACTGATCTACTCCTCTGCTAATAAAAGGATTATCTCGTCTTATCTTATCTTCGACACAATGTCACTTACATGTTGTGTAGCGGAGATGTGAGAGGAACTCCGGAGGGTTTAAACAGGACAAGCGAGATGTTTTCTGACATTTTTTCCTACCAGACAAGCAGGCGGTGGAGTCCATCCACTTCAGCAGCTGTCCAACGCTCAGCTCTCCACAGTGATTGGCGTGGCATGGCAGCACGATCTGACTCATCTTCAACTCGGTGGGGTTTCTGTACACTTCCTCACCCTCCTGGATGAACAGAGGGTCCCGCGCCGTGTCCGCATGTTTCCCATTTGACGTCATAATAACTCACAACTACACAGACAGAAAACACAGGAAATTACAGTAAAACCACTTCCTCCAAAAGACAAGACGTTCATGTTTACCACGCTGAGACGTGACTAAAATGTGAACACCTGCAGTCAGTTTGTAACCAGTTTGCATCATATTGTCGTCTGAGGAATTGCCGAACATTTGCCCTCTAACTCAAGGATCAGGAACAACCTGAAATGCCCCTGTGTGTGATTACAACCCTGCAGCATTTAAATGGTAGGCCTCTGAATGTAGCCCTTTTTACAAATGCATGCTGGGACTTGTCTTCTTAGAGCATGTTTAATTGATGTCTCACACTATTTCAAGACATGTATACAAACTATTTTAGGGCATGCGGCTAAATGAGGTATTCATGGAAACTATTTACCGGGATTGAAGTGTTTGCCCACACACTGCTGCTCCAATGGGGCACGTGCAGTGGTCACCTGTCTTTCCTGTTCAGCTGACAGAAGCTGCAGTGACCTTTATGTTGACTTCAGGAGAAATGAGACACATCACAACATTCACGATGGACTTCTGTCACAGAAAGACTTCGCACGCCTATAAAAGCCTGCTCTTCATTCTAGAAAAAAACAAACAAGTCATGGCAGTAAACAAACTGTAAACAAAGTAAATAAAATGGCTTACCTAGTTTTATAGTTGCTGCTGGTGGTGAAATCGAGATAAAGACCTTCACGTGTCAATGGGCCGTCGGCTACTACACATTAAAGCTGAAGGAATCAGCGTACAACACGGACCTCTTTCCACGTCACTCATTACTCCACAACTTTATAAACACATGCACGCACACGCCACAG
Source organism: Melanostigma gelatinosum (assembly GCF_949748355.1). Lineage (NCBI taxonomy): Eukaryota > Metazoa > Chordata > Actinopteri > Perciformes > Zoarcidae > Melanostigma > Melanostigma gelatinosum. The sequence goes on from NC_136637.1 coordinate 25,058,360, forward strand.
CTTTACTCAACGGTGTCGCCACTGGAGGGAGAGAGACCATCCCCTGCAGTGGCAACTGTTGCGTCCATATTTTTAAGGTGGAACTGTAGTTACTTCATATTTAGGGGCCGCTTGGGAACAACTTGTGTGGGCTATATTGTCCAAGAACTGATTCTAATAAAACAACGATACAAACTTTTATGGATGCTAGAAAAGCTATAAACCGTGTTTTTTCGTTGTTTTTAAACCTGGCTTCAATAGGCATAAGTATGAATCGGGACCTTTTCAAAAGTTAAACACTTGAAATTTTCTTTATAAGACGAACCAACAATGATATCTTGCAAAATTTATATCTAAATGCATTTTGTTATGTAAGACAAAAACAATTATTCTATTCCAATACATCGGAATTTCTGGTTATAAAGAAGCAAACCAAATTGTCTTTCCTATTCGTTGCTGTTAGTTAATACACTTAAAAGCCTATAAAATATAGAAATATACCCTTTTTTATGTGGTGCTATTGATTGAATTGATCTAATACAATTAATACTGTTTACTATGGAGGGTCAAACGAAATATAAACTGTGTTTTACCTCAAATCAGCTGGTAAAAAAAACAGAAAACTTTTACAGGGTTCCAGATTTTGGAGATCATATATTATAACTTTATATTATAAATATTTATTAGATTATATACTCTCCTATACATCAATTTATTTTATTGTAGAATGTCATTTTGGTAAATTATCATACTAGTTCATTAACACTGAATGGGTAAGAAATCAACAGTGGGACTATTAAATAATCTTCATTAAATTACCTCGATATCATAAAGCTGTAAAAGCTCGACATCAACGTCGAAACCGCAAATTGAAAGCACGTCGAGGCAGACCTTAAGAGGAGACCGAGCTCTCATTGGCTGTCGGCTGCGTCAGTCAAGCGCTGGCCCCGCCTCTTCCCCCACACGGACCAGGCTCGGTTGAGTCGTCGGGTTTGAGGAGGAGTGCGGTTGGAGTGTAAGAGGGTCGCGGCCGCGATGATCTGACAGATGAAATAGCGACAAAAAAGACAGACAAGGCGGTCGTCCTCCCACACAAAACAATGTTCCCCAAAGGCAAAGGCACCCCGGTGCCGTCGGACGGCCAAGCACGAGAAAAGTAAGCTCGGAAACGTTTAATATTGTGTGTTTTGTGCCTCGTAAGTTGCTCTCTGTTGTTCGCTGGACGGACTAGCAAAGAGGCGATTTCCTCCTAACCGAGAATTGAATTGAATGAACCGCCTTGTCTGCTCGCCATTCCTCCTCTGAGCTCTCTTTTTTATTATTTTCTGTCTTTTCACACCTCTACTTAACGATTCCGAGTTCAGTTTGGTTGTGTTATAACCGGTCGGTTGTCTCATAATTTTTTTTGCTGTTATTCAGTCGCGAGAAAACAATAACATCGTCTCGCTACACAGTACATTGTTTTCTCTGTTGCGCTTCGGATAGGCTCCGTTTTATTTCCCATCAGCCCCAGGATATTGTACCTTAGCTAATACACCGCAGGCTGGTGGTGTGTGTGTATTTAACGTTTCACAACACGATGTTAAATTATACTGCTTGCTTTATCACTTTATTTTAATCTTCTCTTTGTAGTGAGTCGTCCCTAGGTCTCGGCTTGGTTACACGGTCCCCCATTTACATTTTCTTTTGGGCATAGGCTATTTGGCAGCCATTGTTCAGAGGGCCTGTGCCCGACTCTAGTCACTCACTGGCCGTTGAAGAAGATTGAATCTCCTGTTTTGACGTTTATTTTTTTTTGCCAGTTGGCGATATTTTGTTAAATTAAACCTAACATCAGTTCATTTTTTGTTCTTCCCCCACACAGGTTGGCTTTGTACGTCTACGAGTATTTGTTGCACATAGGAGCACAGAAGTCTGCACAGACCTTTTTATCAGAGGTATGTGACATTTTGGGGGAAAGTTCAACTATACTATGTGTCCTTTTTAAAAAATTTTGTCAACACATTTACATAAATGTTTTGCACAATATATTAAAATGAATTGACACGCATGGATAATGATTGAAATCCCCCTTGTGCTAGATCCGATGGGAGAAAAACATAACACTCGGAGAACCCCCTGGATTCCTACATTCCTGGTGGTGGTAAGTGATAATATTCCCGTCTCCCTGTTAACACGTCCAGAGGTTGTTTTGTGTGTTTTTTTTTTTTTTGTTTGCTTCACGACCCGTCTCGTCCACAGTGTATTCTGGGACTTGTATTGTGCTGCACCGGAGAGGAGGGAGTCATGTGACCACTCCAGCGAAGCGAAAGCCTTCCATGATTACGTGAGTAGTTCTTACACGGGAACTGTTGCACACGCTGCCTCTGTCTTCTGATAAAGAAGACAACAAGTCTGCTCCCAAGGCTAAGAAGTGGTGTAAATAATGTGCTTTGGGTTTTGCAATGAGTCGGAGCTATCGGAGCAAAGTGCTCACAATCTCTGTTTGTCAACACCAAATCGCCCATATTCCCCTTCAAGAGTGATACTTCTTCACCTTATTGTGATTCCTTTTTAGCTCGAAGAATGATTATGATTCACCCAAAGGTCATGTGCCCACTGCACCTTTTGTAGCTGTATTTAACTACCTAATTTAATTTGGGAGAGTATCTTCTTTTTTTTTTCTTCTCCTGAATTTACGATCGGTCATCTTGCCCTGTCGGTGGGTCGAACGATGCGTCCCACAGTGAGCTTTTATAGGCTTCTGGGGAAATGATGCTTATGTCAGCATGTCCTGAGGCAGACCTGTCGAGCTTCTTATCCACGCCTCGCTCAAGCTCCCTGCCTCAGCTGTGAAGACCAGAGAGACATTTCTGTGTGTTCTGCATAACTTCTGAGAGCTCTGTACACACACACAGGGTTCCCATGTGCCCTGGGGGGGGGAACAAAACCCCCAGAAAAACAGTTGACAAATTTTCCAATCATTGAAAACACAAATGTCCTGGAAAATCTTTATCTGACAATAAATCAGGGCTCAACAAAAGCGGAAAAACAATTCCATCTGAAAGGCTACGTTATGTTCAGGGACATATTAACGTTCAAATGGTAGTTTATGGAGGAGAGTGTTTTGAATGGGCTCCTCTTGGTTATGTTGTAGAAACGCTGTGAAGTCACGTCACATGGTAGCACATCCAGGACATTACATGACGTCGCTTTTTTCCCACCTTGTTTTTGAACTGTTAAATTAGTTAGCATGTAGCAATGGTTTCAGATGCGGCGTTGGGCGTTGTTGAGAGAGTTGGTTAGTGCTAAATGGGAACCCAATCGTATATGAGCCAAATACAGGCTAACGGTACTTTATTTTTACTTTGCTAGCATTGTCTCTTCAAAAGCAATGCTGAGTTGTTCAGCTAAAAATGGAGCATAACATTAAATGTTTAGGTTTTGTAGCATTAGCTCACAGTGGATGTGATAAGACTCCATTTAATTAACCTTAATAGTAAAGTATGCTGTGGTAAGAGTCAGCAGCAGTAGACAAAATATTAGACTGCTGTTTTTTGTGCTCAGACTATTCAGTTATTGGTGTTCAGGCAGCAATGGTTATTATAATTCATAAGAAAACAGGGATTTGTCAGTGAACGGCATGATTCCCGACTGTCCTACCAGCTAGATCGTCACTCGAAATGAATGTGAACCCTGATGTGTGGTAGCTTTAGGTACGTATGCAACATATTATCTGCAGGGAGAAAAAAACATACAGAATTTAAAACTGGAGAACTGTAAAGGCAGTCTCAATATTGCTCAGGACAAGTGCATCACTCGGTAGCGCATCGCTCCGCTTAGGATATTTGCATGGTATGGGTGTTTTTGCATCATGATAATTATGCCGTTTTAGAGAAAGTGCTGCATTGTTTCCAGCTTTGAGTCGGCATTAAAAAAAAAAGGCCCCATGAGGATCGGAGACGGTGGGAACTGCTGGTCGGTGGCTGCTGCTGCGGTTCCTTGTGTTTCATCATGTAGCTGACGTAAATTCGATTTTTTTAAAAAAGTGCTATATCAGCACGGCCAAGGAGAGACATCAGGGGTTAAGGAGTCCTCTCCGGATGAACGGTACACAGTTTGTAGGTGGGGTCGGTGATGTGTGAAGACAGGAAGGGGTTAAAGCGGAGATGTTGGTCCTGCTCTGGCAGATAGGGTTGTCAGGGTAACAGGCCTCCTGATCTGGCAGGTGACCTGTGAGCAGAGAGAGGCTACAGCGTCGCTCCTTTATAATAACCACATTCCGTATTATTCTAACACGTACAGATACATTTCGCATTGAAACATCTTCCTGGGTTGGATGGGGTTGGATGGTCTTGTATTGCGTGAACAACCTTACATTTCAGAACAGCTGCGTCTCTTTTTGGGGAAGATAAACATATAATAATATTAACAACCGATCTGATTCTTCTTATATTATTTTTGCAGTTTCTCCTCAGGCCGGTTTTCGAAAAAAAGAGATTTCCAACAGCACATAATAGGATGTCAAGATTTCAGATTGTGGTTCCACGGAGACAATTTTCATAACATGGAAAACATTAAGCAAAGAGGGAGCAGTGGATCGTCAGTCTGGAGCAGTGCGCTATGGGAGTTTTTTGTGCGGTCGGCTCTCCCCGACATCTTGTGGTTGCCCTTCGCTCTGATGCTCGTTCTCCTCGTGTTCGTGTGTGGATGTTGGCAGTCAGGCAAGTGTGTTTGTGTGGACAGTACTAGTTGTTGGACCCTGTCTTTGTCTAGGTGTGGGGGAGGTGATGGCTGCTCTTTTTAGCCGGCGGGGCTCGTAAAACCCCCGGCGTATTCACACAGGGGCCTGACGGGCGCTCCCAGAGGGGCCCCAGTTTGATTGATGGCTGTCACGGGGCAGATTGGGGGGGGGTGGGAAGGGGAGTGGTACTGTGGCATATGCCCAGCATCCACCTCCACGAGGAGCTGAGGGAATGAAAAGAGGAAGGAGAGATGAGAAGTGGAAGGAAACCTGCTCGGAGTAACCAGAGAGAGAGCATCCAGTCAGGATTCAGAGAGGGGTTTATGGTGTTGATTGATGGTTAAACATTTACAAGCTAAACATAGGGGCTGGTTTCTTTTTGAGCGTTGGTTCCAGTGGAAGAAGTGAGGCTGTTAAGAGCACGCAAGGTCAGGAGGCGACATTTGGGTGGTCTGTGCTGCAGCCCAACCACCCAGAACCCAACTACATTCTCCTTCATCCCTTTTTTACATCTCACGTTTTCTTGTCTCTCTGAGTATACCACTGTTTTGTTTTGTCATGGTTGCCTCAGTCAACCTCTCGGTCATCCTCACCCTGCGCTCTCTTTCCTTTCTTTCTCTCCCCCTCTGTATTACCCCCCCCCCCCTCCTCTCCTCTCTCTCTTGTTTTTGTAAAGAGCGCACAAGCACATCCGCCGTCGCTCTGGCCTTTTGTAACCTCCTTCAAGTGATTCGAGAATTCAAGGGGAAATTTGTTTGGCTGGGATTGCTGTGTGCTCGTGAACTACACACACATGTACACGCTGAATCATGTTAGGGGGGATGGGGGGGGGGGGGGGGTAGTCTGCCTTTTTTAAAAGAGGTCCCCTGGGAAGTCGTATGGAAGGCCCCCAGACAAGCGCCTCATAGCCCGGGGCAGGGCTGAGACATCTGCCCCTTTCCTGTAGCAGATAGTCAGCGGACAGACGGGGCTCGCTTCCAAAAAGGAAAAGCAGCATCAAGGCTATTCAGGACAGTCAAGCAAGCACAGCTGTGGGCTTTAGTTAGACACGATGAAGGTTTAACATAACAGTGCACGTTGCGTTTCAGTTTCTATGTTTACATTGTTTTATGACTCATTACATTAAATACAGCTTTGTTTCACTACATTTCTTTGAAGGCCTCATTCCAGGAACGGGCTCCTTAAGGGAAGTGGAACGAAAGAAGTCGTTGTTTCGCCGTAAAGGGACCAGACAATTTGGCTCTATGACCATACACCACTCCACTATGAAACGGTAGACGCTGTAGATCAACCGTTATCTATAATGAACTCCTGTCCCCCGTTGCACCGAGAATGTTTTCTTTGGTTGAACACGGCACACACTTTCCTTCAGATGAAGAGTTTACTACCGATCTCCCGTAGGAGCGGCAATTTATAGACTATTCAAATGCAATCAGAAGGAGGATGAATATCTTTAGAGATGAGCTGCAATTAATGCATTCATTGAGAACAATAACACACCTTAATGTCACAGGGAATTTTCTTGGAACATAGAACGGTGAAGGTTAGTTCCAGGCCCCTAATATAGAGGATACACGCCCTTCTATACTTAAAAGAGGGATCAAATCCTCTCAGGCTTATGCTGGCATGGTTGTGAGGAGCCTTTTCACATGCTGATAGTTGTTTTCCTATATGTATCTGCTTACGTTTATTTAGTACTTAATCTATTTGATATTATTGATAGCCAGTCTACACAAGTAATATTTAAGTTTTGGAGTTTGGAGAATATTTGTCCTGACTCTTTGTCTTTCCACGGTTTTCGTCATGCCCTCCTCTCTTTGTAATGTCACCAGGTCATTGTTTGATTGATAATGTTTACCATCTGGTCTTATTGCGTTGTCCCTGACTGTATGATCTCAGTGCCTTTAGTTCCATGAAGCAGTATGGAATCGTCTAAAATAGTGATAACGATGAGCCTGCAGCTCGAGCTGGTATCCCGCCCAACGTGTTTCGCAGAGTTCTGATTGGTTATCCTCACAAACGGTACTTTCATTTGACTTCAAAGCGTGCAAGTATGCCCATCACTGCTGTTAAATAGATAATTTCCAGCTATCATAGTAATAATTACACTTCGTGTGCTTCTAAGATGCTTTTGCTGCCGTTTTGATTCAATGAATCGTGAAGAAAGGTCCTCGTAAAAACGAGCGTAGTATTTACAGAGAGCCCTTTGTGTTGGTGAACCTGTCGGGCCATGCCGGTTAGACGCAGTAATTGCTGGGTGAACCCTTTCAAGTCGGGCAGGACGGGATCTTAACTTCAGTCTTGTTTGTCTTGCGTGCGGATGACTTGTCTTGGCAGTTAAATTCTTGCAAACAGGTCATGATTTGGTAATATTTTACTTCACGCACTGCTGGTCTTAACTGTTGTTAAGTGTATACTTTGAATATGGTGCTGACTTTGATCTCAGATTAAATGCAAACATATATTTAATGGTGATTTGGTGTTAAGTGGGTGGAAATGCTTTTAAATATCTTGGTCAGATGATTGAGATACTATATAGATGTGTACTGTATATCTTCAGTCTATGGTCACTAGTCATGTGATCGACATAAATGTACCTTCATGTCGGGCATAGATAAGAAATCTAGAGAATAAATATGCAGATTGGATCATGTGGGAAACGGTATAATTGTTGCATCAGTAAATCATAATGAAAGCTGCACATTTTGACAAATCTGTTGCATCATTTGGCCTTAAGATAATACATACATGAGTATGTATGCACATTTATTTCAATCCATGTGTATCTGTGTTTGCATCTTTTATCTGAAATACAGTTTGTTTTATCAATTACAGTTACAAGTGTAACCTGCAGATACACCAAACACACAGGTCTAGTGTTGCCTATGAGGTGACAAATTAAAAACGTTAAGAAGTGCAAACTCTCTGAGGTAGCACGACTTCTTGTGTCTTTGGTAAAAAGCGTCACCAAACATACACGCGCTGCTCACACCTTCGTGGGAAGTGTTGTGGTTTTCTAGGTATTTGAGCTATTTTAAAGGTTTTTGTTGTGACTTTTGTATCGGTGAAAAGTAAGTTAACTTTGAATCTTAATTCTAATGTTTTCATCCACGTATTTAGCAAAATGAGTCTGCAGATCAACTATAAATCTGCAGAAGATGTCTTCTCCCACACGATTCTAAGAGTATATTTCAGTAAAGAAACGGTGTTGATGGGCTGTGTCCCTGTGGTGATGGTGAGCTGATGAGATGTGACTTCTCTCTGTGGCCTCACTTCTCTCCCTGCTGAGGTATTTCACAGTGACCCTGCAGTGGCTGCCTGAGCAGATATAATTAGGGAAGGAGCAGTCAATACCAGGGAGTGTGTTGGCTATTGACCAGTAATGTTTTTAGCTCTGGACACTGTGTGTGTGTGTACTGGTACATCCATCATTGTAATGCTCATTGCTTGTTTGCGTACACCTACACTATATCAAGAGTGAGCTACGCATTAAGAAATGAGACTGGAGGAGCTTCTCTCGTTCTGAAGCTCTTCTTTGGAAGCTAAGCCCCCACAGCCCGGAGACATTAGCCCGTCTCGGATTGCCTCGGCTACGAGGGAAGAACAACTCAGTCAATTAGCAGCGTGTGACCGAAGCAAATGGCACATTAGCGAATTAGAGGCTGCGGTTTGAGCAGGATATCGGCCCAGCGAGCCCCTGCTGTGTAGCAGCACTTTGGAGCCACTGACTCATTGAATCCCACTGATATCCTGGATCAACCGAGTACAAAGGCCTCATTAACCCATTAACACCGCTTCCATACAGTCCACCCACAAATGATGCGGGGCTACAGGACCCATGTTGAATCCATTTCTTTCTCTTTTTCCGATTAGTTGGCAGTGCGTTAAATTATGTCTATACAAAAATAACATGGAATGTAATTTTAATTTAATTCCCAAGTCTGGACAAGGATCACATAACGCACAACAACCCTTTCAGATTGACGGCCAAATTTATTGAGCCGAACCTCGTTTCCTTCCGTCTTGCGCCCTTTCACACACGCCATGGTAGTGCCGGAATGGATGGGGGGGGGGAAGTCCAGCAGATGGCGGTGATGCATTACTTATGGATGTTGACAGCCATAAAAGTAAACAGAAGAAGAAGAAGGGGCAAGACTAAATGTAAGGCCCAATCCCAATGTCCCCCCTAAGGCCTCAAACCGTGTGGGTATTTATTTTATACTTTGTACTCCCTGATTTGAATGTCTTCCAGGCTCTTTCCTCACAAGATGAGGTCATTTCAAAGAATATATTTACTCAGCTTCAATGACAAAATCTAATATTTGATGAATAAATAAATATCCTCTGACTTCATGTTTTTTTTGTTCCATCTTTAACTCTTAATGTTTCTGAGTACATTTAATATTCCAGGGACACCTGTGTCGTCCTCTTTGTTTCCCTTTTTTTTTTCTTTTTTTTTTTAACGTCTCCATGCTTCCGCTGGTTACCCAGTGTTAAATGTCACATCGCAATGAATTGTGGGTAATTCCCTTGGGCAAAGTCAAATACCTGACTTATGAAAAGGGTTCATAAAGGGCTCAAAATGTCTGCGAGCGAGCCCTCAGACACTCGGTGGTTTGACAGGGGGACGGTCCTAAACCCTCGGGGACTTTACGGGAAAGCACTGACATCCATGCTGAACTGTAAAATCAGTTGTGGACTGAAATGGATATTCAGCAGAGTCTTGTGATCGGTTTGTTTGTCCCCTGTGAGTCAGACAGACGTGACCGTTTAAGTGCAATGTTTCTACTTTCATTCACAACACAGCTGCACCAGCACTTCCACGGAACTGCTGCTAGGTATTGAGATGGGAAAGTGGCATTACAGATTTCCCTGAACAGCGATCCTCTGCTCCCACCGGCACATGACCCCCGTGTAGGAATGAACGTTTCCGTGATGGACTGCGTGTGTGAACGGGACCTTTTTTTAGAATATTCGATGCGCCAAGAACCTCGGTCATGAAGGGATTAAATAGATTTCCAGCAATAACATTTCAAGATCCATGCGTGTACTGAGAATATTTTCTATCCTTTTTCTTTTCTTAGAGTGCAGCAGCAGCCCCCAGTCCTGTGATGGGAGGGATGCCCCCTAGTGAGGGCATGCCAGGAGGACCCATGCCACCCGGCATTTTCCAGGTCAGCGAATTTACCACAGTGATACCGTGCGTCACCGTTAGGAACACTCCTACATCGACTGCAAAATTGTCATAAATTGGTATCCTGTGGACGGACAAATCATTCTAATGAACTGATCGTTTTCCTGGTTTTCCCGCTTTGTAAAAGGCTGTCAGGGTTTTTGTGTGTCTCATGAAGCTGTAGGTCTCCACATCGGTGCGTCTACGCCGCTTTTAGTCTTTTTGTTTTGCCCCACTGTGCTCAGTGAACTTGTAGTAAACATCACAGACGTCCTGTCTGCCTGGGCTCCTCCGGTGCTGTAAACTGGCCATTTTCCCTAATGGAGAAATCGAAAGGTGCCGCACCTCCCTGAGAAATCAATATCTTATGAGAATTAACTGTTGGCAGGCAACTGTATGGAAGCGGCTCTAAGAGGTGACATGAAATTGCAATGCTGCTCTGATATCCACCAGCTTATTATGTACTAGAAGGCACAAAGGCGTGACTCAATTATGTGATCACGTTAATATCAGGAAAGACGTTTTTGACATTGATACATGAACGCACTCATACTTTCCAGATCAGAATCCATTGGAGGGGGCTAAATTAGACCTCTCTCTCTCTCTCGCGCGCTCTCTGTCAGATTAGCGACACAGTGCCGGTGTTTTGTGTTGTTATAGAGCTAATTGCATAGAGCTTAATTGACACTGTTAATTCAGGGAAATTAGCACTGATGACATGCTGCATGCAGCAGCTTCTTGATGACTTGACTGACGGGCAAAAGAGCACACACACACACTCCATCTCGCTGTCTCCTTTCCCTCATTCAAGGCGAAACCATTTGCTTGCTCCGCTCTGCTCAGTCGCTCTTTTACTGTGTGGTTGGTACATGGAATCTTATTTCTGTACATTTCTTTTTGCCACCACACTTTGGTTCTTGCGCTCCAACTGTCCACTGCCCCGCGGTAACCCTGCTCCTCTCTCTGCCCCTCTTCTGTCACTTCTGTTTCTTGCTCTCTCTTCATCTCATCCTCTCTTCTCTCCCTCCTCTTGTCTTCCTTCTTGCGTCTCTTAATTTGTGCAATGCCACAGGGTCCTGCTGGTCCCCAGGGCTCTCCTCACCCTCAGGCTCCTCCCCCTAACAGTATGATGGGACCTCACAGTCAGGTAACACTCCCTCTCCTTCTTTCTCTCTCTTTTCTGTTTTTTTTCTGTCTGCGGTCGTTTGGGAACGCGTGTTCTCAGTGCTGATGCTTCATGCTTTGGCATCTGTCTCAGCTTAATGCTTTATGCTGTTTTCAATATTCACACACACAGAGAAATGATTTAGTTCTACATTTTGAGAGATGTTTGTCATTTCTTTATTTAAATCTCAATGAGCGTTGTTTCTGTTGTAGTCCTTCATGTCGCCTCGCTTCGCTGGAGGCCCAAGAGGTCCCCTCATCAGGATGTCTAACCAGGTAGAGCTTACACACACACACACACACACACACACACACACACACACACCATGGATGCAGAATACACAATACATATTTAACAGTTTAATTGACTCTTTGTGTTTTTTACATCCCCGGCAGCCACCAGGCCCAGGCGGAGGACCGGGTCCTCATCCCATGCTGCCCAACATGGACCCAACACGGCCACAAGGTACTGCGTTCGCATTTCTACTAGGACCGAACCTAGATCCCATATCCATCTCGGCTCCAAGTCCTAACTTCAGATCCTCAAGCCTCCCGTCGCTAGTTGTCCCTGAAGGCTTTTGCCATCAGGACCCCTCTGCTCAGGAATTATCTTCCTGAGGAGATTAGACTGCCAACAAATTACGTTTTTAAATTATTGCTTATAACTTTTTATTTTTCTGAGAAAGAATTTTTGACACCTGATTTGCAACCTTTTTGTTTGTTTTTATCATTGTAACTATGTTGTGTATGGTTATTCATGTTTTTGTTGTTTTATTCTCAGGTATGTTATGAAGCACTTTTGTAATCTTGTTTTAAAAGTGCTATAAAAATAGTTATTATTATCATTCACTTAATCTACTTACTGCACCTGCAGTAGAGAAATTATTTCCTGGCTTATCGCTTCACATAGATTTCCTTTTCCCTTCAGGCCATCCTAACTTGGGGCCAATGCAGAGAATGAGCGGCCCTCGAGGCATGGGGCCTATGGGGCCCGGCCCTCAGGTAGGCTGTTGTACTAAACATAGAATAATATCACCACTGCCTTGATGACCCCAGTCAGTCGTCTTTACCAGACTGGTTTACTAAAGTTATTTTGATGGTATCAGTGGTTTTAAAATCTTTTTCTTTTTTTTTTTGTCTCTCAGAACTTTGGTGGCGGGATGAGGCCTCCACACAACACCATGGGCCCCGGTATGCCAGGAGTGAACATGTGAGCCTTTTAAAAGTTCTTTCACATGTCCTTCAACCTTAATGCATTAAATATCTAAAATCTATTTATTCATCTACCATCTAGGGGCCCAGGGACTGGTCGGCCATGGCCCAATCCCAACAATGCCAACTCTGTGAGTACCAATGCACAAAAACACACACACATATCCACCCAGAACAATGCTGGTTCAGATTGCAGTCAGATTTCCTCTGAGCTGCAGAGGTGTAATGTGCTCCACGGGTCCAGACTGGGATGTAACTGTAGTATTGTGTGTCACGGTTTCCACAGACAGTTGGACAGACCGCCGTAATGGTATTAGGACGATCAAATGATGGATGACATTGTGAGGTGTCGAAAGGGTTTGCACTCACCCATTTCTGGTCTGTAATGTTTGTGTGTTTGGTTTCAGATGCCTTACTCATCACCCTCTCCTGGTGCATACGGGGTGAGAGCACATCCTGGCATCTTAACTTACACGTACTATTTGAAAATATCATCTAAAATGTTTTTACATGTAAATGTTCTTTCTTTTCTTCCTTTCTATCTTTTGACCGATTCTCCGTAGGGTGCATCTGGAGGTGGGGGCCCCCCAGGAACTCCCATCATGCCCAGCCCTGCAGGTTAGTGCTTCGTTGACCTCAGCTGTTACTCACTCCCCTTTTTCATGAACTATCGCAGTACCACTTATATGTATGATTGCACCTTTTTACAGACTCAAACAACTCTGGTGACAATTTGTACACCATGATCAACACTGGACCCGGCAACCGAAATAACGTAAGTTCTGTTCCATCGCTCAAGTGTGGATTTGGTAGTAGAAGTACAATCGGCGCACTTTCTAGACAACCATCGTTGTATCCTACTAACCACTGAATTACTTCTGTTCCTCCCTTTTGCACCCAGCCCACCACCCATCCTGTCTCAAGCGATTGATCTGGTCTATACAGCCATGTTGCTGTGAAAATACATTTGATCTTTAAGTTAAAAAATGATTCTACATTCACGTCATCACTGTGAAGTACATTAGGGCTTACAGACTGTCTTTGTTTTTTCGTGCTGAATTACTGACATTCTTCTCAGGATGATGAGTTGCTGAACCTGGTTTGAATCACTCGGTGATGTTCCACATCATCATATTGCATTATATGATCGAGTCTTGTGTCTTTCTCACAGTTATGTGGGATGTTAGATCTCGCAGCTTTCAGACGGATCAATACACGCATCAACCTGAGCCCCTGCATAGCGCTGAAGGAAAAGAAACAACTGGGAAACACTGGACATCTTTCTTTCTTTTTAAACTTATTTAAAGTACTTCATTTTTATGGTTTATTAAGAAAATTCCACTTCCTTGATAACACATCAACAGAGCTGGCCTTTACTAACACACCTTCCTAAAGCACATTGGAGTTGCGCTATCCACCCAGGAATGTATGGAAACTATTTTTATGGACAAAACAAATGCAGTTGTTATGGCGTTTCCATCTGCGTGTTATTTGATACGGTCGGCTTCTGTTTCAGTCTCCTCTGCATCTGAAATGATCCGAACACGGAACGTTCAGTTGAAATAGAGACTGAAGTTCACAGAAGTAGAAATAAGTTGTTTTTTTAAGTCTCTTTTATTTTGGACCTGGTTGGGTGTTGTGGAGACGCTGTTAGTGAGTCCATGCGGTCCTGTTTCCCCTCTAGTTCCCGATGGGCCCCGGCTCTGACGGACCCCTGGGAGCCATGGCTGGGATGGAACCACACCACATGAACGGGTCACTAGGTAACGCGGCTGACAAGAAAAAAAAAAAATGCACGCACGACCACAACACAGAAATGTTCTGGTTGCATCAAATGATCTTTTCTTCACGGTCATAGAATACAAACATTGTTCTTCATGTCGTTTCATTCTCAGGCTCCGGTGATTTGGATGGAATGAACAAGGTAAATATTGTAACCGCGCAGAGTTTTTTTGCATTTAGAGCTGAATTAATCATGACATTTTATTTTTTAAACGTGGTCAACTCTTCGTTTCCAGAATTCTCCAAACAATTTAAGTGGCATTAGCAATCCTCCCGGGACCCCGAGGGATGACGGGGAGCTGAGTGGAAACTTCCTCCACTCTTTTCAGAGCGAGAACGTGAGTCTCCCTTCTTGCCACTAGTGGAGGCTGTAATAGTAGTGAGATGGAGCCAGAGGGCTGGCGACCACACAGAACAGCCACAGTCACGGCATATTAACATCACTGACTACAGTAGCAGCGTGAAGAGCTGGCCGGGCGTCTGACCAAGGAGAGCTTGGGAGAGAACGTGTGTGTGTGTGTGTGTGTGTGTGTGTGTTTTAATCCTCTCTTCTTCTACCTGTGCCTCCACAGTACTCTCCAACCATGACCATGAGTGTGTGACCTCCCCTCCGCCCCACCCAACATTATTTGCCATCATTCCGAGGATCTGAACTCACGATAGGACACGGCCAAACACATCAGCACCGAATCAGGGACGGGCGGCATTTTGGTTCCACGCTTGACGCCAGAATGCTGATCAGAGAGAGAGAGAGAGAGAAAAATCCAAAATGGCTGGCGACCACTGCTCCTTGCTCAACATGAAGGACAATTTCTCCCATTTATCACGACCCCCAAGTGTGACAAAACCAGCTACTGAAGTGCATACATGACACGTTTTACGTTCTTTGCAGAGCCCCCCCCCCCCCCCCCCCGCCCAATAACCCTCTCAACCCTAGAGCGCAGAGAGAGAAAAAAAATGGTTGAACGTTTACCTCTTGTACTTTTTAATTATTGCTTTGTGGTGCAGGAAATGTCTCCGCTTTCGTCCCTTAAAACACTGGAGAGTGTGCATATGCATTGTGAGCTTGGAAACGTTTTTGTCTCGTCCTTTTACTTCTCGCCATGCGTACTGTGTCACAGTTTGACATAGGACTCAAGAATTTGCCTTTTATGAATAACGTACTGTCCTACCCAGTGCCCACCCTTCTATTTGAAGAGGTTCGTATAGGGGGAGAGACTTGAAAGATTACTTATGTAAGTGCTCAGATGCTTCTTGCAATGTCACATTGATCCCGTTCGATCAGTTCCAGTATCCGGGGCTGTTTTTCTTTTCTTTTTTTTAAAATATAATTTAAACAGCTGGATGGCTGTCGCGTTCTGTTCGAGGGAAGCCAGACCTGGGCATAAGAAGTGAGTGCATGAATGCTGAGAATCTGTGTACAACATACTACCTAGTGCTGCTCTTCTCTACGTGGACACCTGCTTTAAGATGTGGTGTGTATCTCTTTACCCGTCTGTGCTTAACACTCTGTGCGCTCCATCGTCGTAGCCGTCCGTCTTCTCTCCAGTTGTGGTTGATTAATGATGAGATGGCTATGAATGAGCGAGCCCCGTTTTAATCTCTCGTACGTATTGGTTGTTCACACTTCTCCTCCCGTGTCATTGGTCGTCCCCTCGCCCCGGCCCCTTCTCGCCCGCCCACACATTATTTTTTTTTTTTATATTTTGATACGATCTTTGACTTATATATATCTTGGTTATATTGCCCCAGTTATTCAGCTCGTCAAAGCTTTCTAAACCCATTCTAGTAGGCGTCATTATAAACTTAGCAGCAGTCTTGTAAATGTGATGAGAAGTTTTATTTCTTTTTTTTCTTTTTTTTTCCTGTGAACATTACGCATTATATACATCTGTCCTATGTTGCCTTTATTTGCTGATATTTTTTTATTTCAAATTGAGGAAAGATTGCTTGTTAATATAATTTTACAATAACTTAACTCCATGTGTTGGTTGTTTTTTTATATTGTGCCTGAATGTAGATTCGAATCGCATCAGATTTTAGGAGTAACAAGAATATGCTGCTGAAGCTGTGGACATGACGGGTAATGTGTAATGAACGCTTAAGTTACACAAAGCATTCAAATGATGCATAAAAAGTTATATAGACACCGGAGGGATAGCTCACTGTGGGGAATATATATATAAATATATAAGTATAAGTGTCCAGCAGCTGACATTACATTCACATCTCTTCTCCTTTGACTGTTGCTGCTGCAGTAACTCCACACGGCAGCCTGTAGCATGCAGGTTGTTTGTGGCTGCAGTGGAGCCCTCATCACAGGTATCAGATGTCCGTGTTGTGATGAGTTCCACCGTTCCATTCCCCTGTAAACGTCTCCGATTGTGTCATTTGAATCATTTAATCCCCCCCAAGAGGAAACTCTTGATTCAATATTTGCTGTAGTCTGCAGCAACCAGACCAACAGGAGGAAATCCTGGAGCGTGAGGGAAACGCTGTGCAGGCCGGGCTGAGCTGCTGGCGACGTGAGACAGCAAGAAGAGGGACGCAGTGTCTCAGTTGAGTAATAATACGCTTCATTTAATGAGCACTTTTTATACAGGAAAGTAGAGCTCAAAGCCGGTTACACATTTCAACAAGGGCAAATAGACTATAATAAAAAGACGAACAATAAAAATGAGCAAATTCGTTAACAAATCAAACAAATGCTGCTACATAATCCAAAAAAGGCTGTCTAGGTCATTTTAATCAAATTACAGTTATGAGGTTTCCCCTGTAATCCTGTTAAATTGTGAAACCTTGGAGCATTCATATACAACAGAAACCCTTATTAATTAATACAGTTTGCAATGCTGATGGTAAACTTAACTGTGGAAAACAAGTGCTTGTAAAAGATGGCACAGGTTCACCTCATGGACACTGTTTTTAAATAAGTCGTGTTTGGATGCACGCATGGCATCAAAGGGTTAAGACGGGTCGGGTTGAGTCGGGCTCCTTCACGGTACAGGACAGACACGTGGAGGTTTTTTGTTTTTTTTTCCAGGTAAGGTGGCAGGTCTTCCTGTCATTGATTTTAACATACTCAACCAGATGTTCTTGGCTCTGGCGTCTCTCAGTGAGGAAAGGGGTTTATCCCTCAGCAAGTCAAACAGTTTGTGTAATAAGAATGTGTCTCAAAATACTGTATGAGAAATCTTACCTTTACATCATTTCCACCTGGTGGGTAGTCTAGGCACAAGTGTGAGTGGTGAGTCACCCAACAACCCACTGCACACCGAGCCATAGCAGCCCTGGCTGAGTGGGTTGCCAGGTTGTGTCTCACTATCCAAGTAATCCAAATGTGAACGGTCACAGTGGATCTTCAGGGAGATTCATGTCGAAGCAGTCTGTGTTTTGTTTAGCCAATATCTATTCATCTCCACCTGCTGGAGAAGGCCGTGGGATACAGCTGAACCTTGAGTCATAATCACAATATGTGTGTGTTCCCTAAGTCGAGAAGGAAACTCCATGATCTATTGTTGGGAATATGTGTGTTCCTTAGAACTTGTTCTCTTTTGCTGCCTTTGTCTAGTTTGGGTTTTTCTTAAGAAGTCTAGAAGGTAAAAATAGTCCCTTCTTGCAGCACGTGGCATCTGTGAACCCCTTTAAAAAAAGCTTCCCTGTACTGTGAAAGCTCCTTCACTTTTCTTAGATGATGCATCCGTTGCCTCTTTGTAAAAGTTGGGTGGTCATGATAATATCTCAATCAAGGCGTCACAAATCAGCAGCAAAGGTGGTACGAACGGTAAATATCCAAACTCAAGTTTCAGCTTAAACCAATATTGATTACATTAAAGGAAGCTAATACTTTAATACTACTTCTTTGTGGACCACGAAATTTAGCCAGATGTGTCACAACAATGCCTGGGAGCCAACAAGAAAAACAACCTCATGTTTTTTGTGTCTGTTGCTCTCCTGTTGGAGTGAAAAACTGCTTCACACTGCCCTCTGGTGGGGTTCAGAGGACACACCATCTTTACATAACATATTTTCTCTCCCGAAAAGCAACTAAATACACTGTATGCGCTGGCTTTGGTTTTACTTAAAGAGTCACACGTGGATTCTAACACAAGTCCACGGTTGGGAGGATCTGACAGCGTTGTGGTTCCTGTCGAACAAAAGGAAGCTGCGCTGCTGCCGCCTGCTCTCCACAGGATGTGGATTAAGATCTGCCTGGCTGGGCAGGAGCCAAACCTGTTCTCCAACTTCAGATCCACGCAGTTAAGGTTATGAAAGCTGCAGCGACAAAACAACAAACCTGCTTTGTTCATTACCGTACCCTGGTAGTAGCTTTGTAACCCGAGCTATGATCCTGTGGTTTGTTTTGTCACTTGGTCTTTTGTGATTTATATATTAAAGTATTACTACTTCTTTTTTTTTTTTAAACAGGGTTTACTTTTCCAGTCACTTTTACACTAATCAGACAAACCAGGGCACGAATCACCACTGATGCAGCTTTTTATTGCGTGCATTTTTGAAAAATATTGAAATCTACCCAAATACTGTACATGAGTGGGTTCTTAATTAAATATTGTTGTGGAGGCAAAAGCCATAAAGACAAGAGGAAAGCCAATTAAACTATTTATAATGATACTGTTGGGAGTTTAATCATTCTTACCTTGAGGTAAATCATTATTTTCTATTATTAAAATAGTTCCCCTTTCACCCCTAAAAGACATCAATAAAACCTAGACCTTGAAAGGCAATGCACTCCCGTTTGCTTAGTGTTATACAACACTATTGAAGAATTAAAGCAAGAGAGGCAGTACGTTTTGTAGTGAGACTAGACACGCTGGGAGCCAAAATCGATGGATTTGCAAACACTTAGATGGTTAGGTATTAACTCACATCAGGCCTGAATGCCACACATCACGTGTGTGTGTGCGCGTGCGTGTGTGTGTGTGTGTGTGTGCGCGCACACAAACTTGTTGATCTTGGCATGACTCGCATACAGTGCAGGACGTTTACCATTTGTCATTTCCAGACAAGACGGTCAACAACAGCCAGCTCGCCGTGTGTTGTCACACTGCTGTGTGCGTCAACAGTTCAGCCCTCGGCCATTTTCCCCACAGAAACATGACGTAAGAAGAAAAACACCTCAGCCCGTCTTAATGGGTGAGTCAGCGGCTCAGAGAGGCGATGATACATGTTTCAAAACAATGGCTGCTGCTTTTTATTTGAACAATGATTTCACTTTACCCAGTTTATTTCCATCCAGCTGTGTCGGCAGTGGAGGAAGGGTCATGGAAACACAATTCAAATCATATGTCGCGTATGAATGGAGGAGCTGATGCAGGAGTCTTCTTCCCAGGTTGTTCTTTATTGTGCCATCATGCAAACGTTACATGTCTCATCATGAATGCGCCTACATAAACCAGAGAAGGCTGTTTTTCAAGTAATCCATCAGGTTACAGTCACCAGAGGTTTGCACTGTAACCATCATATATATAAAAAACACCCTCCTGTGAAATTACCTCGGAGCATTCACTGACAACAGAAGCGCTTAGTAAATGATACAGTTTACAATGCCAACGACAGACTTAATGATAAATGAACCTGCGACAAAAGTGGCAAACGAGTGCTTTCATTGACATCAAATCTTACGGCCTTTTAAACGTCAAAATTTAAGACAATTTAGGGGACATCTCCTGTACATTGTGCGACGTCTCAAACAAACTCTTGAACCAGACCGTCTCTCTCCGTTTCACTTCATCTGGCTACAGAGGCCAACGGTTTAATCTGCAGCTGTCACTAAGAAACACAGAGAGGCGAATTCAAGCTCAGAGATTGACAGTAGGAGCACGTTCTCCTCCTCCTCCTCCTCCTCCTCCTATTAGTGCAAGTTTGAATACTATTTCTACAGCTATAAAGTGCAGATATAAAACCACATGTAGATTCAGCAGTTCATTGATTAAAACAATATGGTATTGGTTGATAGGAGAATATATGTTGACTATGATGTGGGCGGACTAGTCGGATGGCAAATACTTGAACAACCTTCTTATTTCACCTTCTCCAGGAACGAACGCACCGCCATTGGATCGTAACCCCAAGGCCCCACGCCCCCCTAGAGAACGCAGAGCGAGAGGAATGTTAATGACAAAATAACACCATTTAGTTCCCACTTTCATTAGCGATGACAAAGAACATGCGCACAGAAGACACCAGACACGTCTGCGCCTTTTTAACACCTTGTAACTACATTCCTGGCTTCGCTAACACGGGCCTGGCTTCATGCCAAGAATTTTAGTGTCGCCTGAATCTTTCACTGCTCCTTCTCATGCGATAGCGTGACTGCAGATAGCCTGAGTGCAGATACACACACAATGCTGGTACTGCTTTCGCTCACGCGATTCATTGCATTGGCACGTGGGACGTGACAAAACGTTTACCGTCAACCCGTCAATCACGGTCGCTTGAATTTGACTTAAGTGTCGGTGGCGCACGGCTCTCACCTTGTAGACAACTTTCCCAGCCTGCAGCACGTAAAGCCTCTCGGGCAGAGCGCCGTACTTTATGGCAGACACGTCGCTCATGTCGTCGACAACCACCGGACACAAGGGCTCCTTCTGAACCAGGATCTGTGCTGCAGACAGCCTGTCCTCCAGGCTCTGGTGCTGCTTGATGTCAATGTTGTTGGTGAAGGCCCAACCATCTGACACAGAAATAAAGAACAGGAGTCTTACTGGAACTGGATGCTGAACGCAGCGTCATACGTTTTACAGATGTTGCATTACGGCATCGAGAGTTTATCGCAGTGTTATTAAGGGGAACGTAGCCCAGACTGTAGTTACCGCCCCATTTATATGCACAACAGCTACAGTTCAAGGACTTAAAAGGACTTTTCTGTTCCTTAAGTGAACCTTTTTTGGGGGGGGGGGGGGGGGGGGGACTCAACACTTGACTATTTTGGGACAATATTAAATGTGATGAAGTAATCAAAAGCTTTTCTAGTATCATCTGAAAATTGAATCAAGTGATCATTTAGAAATTAAAATCTTAAATTGCTGCATTTAGAAATCCTCCGTTGCAGGGATTATTCCATTAGGATAAGTAAGTCTGATTATTGATCAATAATTGATCTAATTGATTATTAGATTATTCTGTACTTTCAAGTGTAAGGAAAATCAGGAACTTTCAAGGCACACATTCATCTTTAAAACTTGAAATGTTCACTTTCAAGTCTCTCAGGAAAGTGCTGATATATACAACTTTGCACAATTTCCCCAGACAGATTTTGGATTCATAGCTTCTGCAAATAAGTCTCAGCGATACTGACACCTTCACCTGGCACACTGGGCTACTTGTACTCACCTGTTGAATGCGCCTCGGCGATGTAGACCACAAGAAAGTCAGCCACGTCGCTGAAGTCCCTGACGAGTTGCTTGAACTCGTCAAGTTTGAAGATGAACGGGGGTCAGGTGCAGCTTCCAAAACTCAACACCAGCGCTCTGTTGTCTGCAGTAAAGGAAACACCGCTTTAGATGTAGGAGCAGAGGGAGAGAGGGATACAACCTGATCGATACGCAAAAGCCCACATCTTGTCACGCACCTTTCAAGTACTTGCAGATACTTGTTTTCTTTCCCTCCAAGTTGACCACAGATGTGTCCGGAGCTTCTCCCCCCACAAAGGCATCTTGTCCGAGAGACATCCACAGGTGGCTGCCGACGGCTTTCACGAAATCAACAGATGCAAATGTCAGTCCCCAATCTTCATACTTGAAGTTGGGATTCTGGGTCATCGTGGACCTTTCACCCATTTTGAGAATGATCTTCTTGGTGAGACTTGGTGAAATAAACCGCAGAACAAAGAGTGCGGCATTGAGTCCTATCATGAAGCAAAACAAGGATGCTGTCGACAAATACACCATCAGTCTGTGCAAAGACATGCTTGCTTCCTTCCTTTGTGGCGAACTCCTGTTTCCACAGTCTCCTGCAGAAACTGACATCTGATAGTCAAACACGCCGGTCACCGCCCACTAGGCTCACGTGTCACAACAGCTGCCTTCGAGGCCTCTTCGAGAGCTCGGAATTTCTAGATTACCAGTGGCGAGTACTTTTGGAGCACTTAAAACACAACGGATCCTTTGTTATCCGGAAAGAAGATAACGTTTCAGTCTTACAACAAATCCCAGTACTCTTGGAAGCGATGCTACTTCAAAACATCTCCCTTTAGGACGATTTGTCAGAAGAAGAGAAGTAACATGCCCCATTAAAAGTCCCGTGGCAAACAATAGCTCGGGTTTCCTACACAAACAAAGTCAGAGGAGCCTACTTACTAGCTAAAATACTAGCTAGCGTTAACTGTTGTAACAATTCGAGGTTACAGGAGATATTCACAGATACTTTAAAAACAAACATGAACATGCACTTCTTGCTTAGCTATGAGACTACCCAAAACTATGCCCCACACTGAAGCTAGCAGAGTGTGAGGGAGTCACTCAACACGCACATGTGGCACGAGTGTGTTAGCTGTCGAGCTAACATGTTAGCTTAACCACTGTTTACCTATGCCATTTCAATACACATCGCGAGGTGACACTGGACACATGGTGAATGTAAGTGTATTTTAATGTCGATGGTCCACAAGCATCTGAAATATGTTTGGCTGCTGCTTTCTAGTGCATTAGGTTAAAGTTTCTGTACTTTAAATCTGCCACATGTATCCCACTACTCGTGATTAATGATGGGAATTTGAATGTAGAAATGTCAAAACATTTTCTGAGTTAGGTCTGGCACACTTGCGTCACCGTGGTCATTCCCAGTGATATGTGTCTTGCTTGCTGAATCATTTTTATTTTCAGATAAATAAATCCAGTGACCCTCCGGTCATCTATTCTAGACCATGAAACTCACTTGGTTCACACGTTCATCATGTAACGTTATCTTCCAAAATAAAGGAAAAGAGTGAATTTGGTAAACATTTTTAAATGGTTTATCGCAGTACCACTTAATCTGTAATGGACACAGACTATAAAAGCTAACGGCTACTAAATGATTAACTTTATAGCCCTCGCTCCTTCCCTTTACCCACTTCCTTTTCTTGCTAGCAGATAACTGCCCCAGGCTGCCATTGGGTCATATCATTACCATGTGTGTATTAAAATATGTGTACTGTACTGGATTAGTATTTGTGGACTCTATTGCGCAGACTGGGAGGAACTAGGAGGATCCATCGTGGTCCAAGACTCCAAGGCCCCCAATCTGTCCATATTCCTTAAATTGTCCCAAGTTTCTTCCATCCAGATAGGCGACGAGTACAAAATAAATACATCCTAATAGTTCAAGTGACATGCAGGACATTTTAAAGGAATGAAAAACACTCAGGCACACGACTTGAAAGTTAAAGATGTGGATTCTAAACATTTCTTTTACTTTTTGACGAAACCAAGTCAAACTACCCAAACAGAACTCTATTGCTTGTGACGGTGTGTGGAAGCTGAAGGAAAAGGCCTAGGCTAGCCTTGCTAAAACTACAGGCCGGTTTGTGACGGTGATCATGTTTATCTCTCGAGATTTTCCAAACAAATACAATACCTGTTTAACAACACCATACTGCTTGTATTCCATGCAGGCATTGTTTAAATTGATCTATCTTTTCACATCAGTTCACCATCACTTGTTCTTGATTGGTGGCTGTGTTCATATGCTCAGTTACACCCACCAGGTGGTAAGATGCAACAGCACAAATGTTGTAGTTGATGTCAGAGTTTATATGAGTCCCCAGTTTAATTTTACCAAAGTCAGATTTTGGCATGTTGTTTTAGAAAACATTTTTGGTCAGAAGTATTTTAACAGCAGAATGAAGACAAGTTAAAAGAAAGAGCTGAGCTATCCATCTTAGACCTCTGCCTTGGTTTTGTTCTAAAGTAACATTTGTGAAGTTTTCTGACTGCATCCAGCACGGTTGCAACACTATCGCGGTGACAAAATCTGTCAACAGACAGACATATAAACACCAGGTGAAGTATTCAAAATTGCTACTTTGGTAGTTCCTTACAGTAGTTGTCTTTAGGGCAACATTCTGCCATAATCACACACACACACATGCATGGACTCAAAGTGAAAACAATACCAGTGTCCCTGTCTCAGCTGGTAAATGTCCACTGCGTAAACCATCAATAGATATAACTTCTGTTTCTCTCAGGTCGTCCATGTTCATCCACATGGATCCAAATTTCCAACAGCATGCAAAGGCACCATCAGATCCAGTAATTCCCGTCTTTAACAGCCCAGACCTCACATTGCACTGAGGGAACACACCTCTTACAGAACACTTTTTAAACTTTCACTTGACAGTTTGTTTCTCCCGCCTTTTTTTTTTTTTGCACAGTAATAAGCGTTTATGTTGTTGCTGCCAGTGTCACCTCTGACCCGAGTTGGGATTTAGACCTTCCACAGGAAGGCCACTAAGTGGCGCTGCAGAATAGCATTTCCCACATCAATACAGTCGATAAACACCAGCTCTTTCGACACAAGCGTTTAACACAGGAAAGGACACTTTAACGCGTAAGTATGAACGTTGGTAAGACTTGGCAGATCATTATTTATTTGAATCAAGTCTCATTTTAAATCCAACATTTCAATGATATCCAGGTGATGGTTTTGATCGGTATTTTTTATGTTTTTGCAGTCAGAAATAATGAACCATGACTCCAATAACAACTCAAAAATAATGCAGTCTGATTAACATAGACAGCCTAAACAAATAGCAGATGGTGAACAAAATACTTCAAAGTGTGAAGATTTTCACATTTTTATTCACGTTTTTTTGAGGAGGAATGTTTGGAAATATATCAACACAATTTTATCCAAATTCTCTGCTGTATGATAACTGAGATCTCAAGTTTTCTCAAGTAGCCTAAGTCTATGTCACATTAAACGGACTGGAATAAGTACAGCTGCAGAGTGCTACACGTGCCTAAAAATCACTGCAGCTTACACAAGTTTAGAAAGACGCGTGATGCGCGTTATATGCAGCATTCAAACATATTGAATTCAATGTATTGGGTCCCTGCATATTGTGAAACGAAGCAGATCAATGGCTGATATGATTTGATCAGTATGATCACGTAGCGTGGACGTACCTACGCCAAAGCAAACCGTTGTTGAATGACTTGTTCCGCATGGTTTACCATCGAGCTTTTAAATGACCGTCAAGTATCACGTCGCGCATGCGGTGGCTCGCAAACCGATCACATCCAAGCTCAGAACTGCAAACAGCTGTCTCGATCCACATCTTATCCTCCCACAGAAAACACGGACACAGTCTTCATTGGTGCTCATGGACCCTGCCTGGTCGAGTGCCAATCAGAGAGAGAGAGGGGGGGAGAGAGGGAGAGGGAGAGAGAGACACGCATGGGATGCTGATGACTGATCCTCACTGAGAGGATGCTATCGATCAGGCTTGCAGATGCTCTCTCCTTCAGTTCGATAAACATGCCGGTGTGCGCAATTAGACCCTTTCTGTGCCTCACTGGGTAATTGAATAAGGTAGGTGTTACCAAAGCCCTGAAGTTAAATAGTTATTCTCCAATGTTTCCATTCTTCCTGTTCAAATGAATGTATGGCTGCACGGGGGAAAACAAGTCCTCGCGTTGATGCAGTTTGCAGTGATTTGGTGATTTGTTTATGCGCAGGTAATGTGAGGAGCGACCACACACTGCATGGGAAAAGCCGAGTCATCAATGCAGAACCCCTCAGCGCTGTTCGGGATGGTCAGCCACTGTCAGAGCCCGACGTTCACAGACTTCACCGGCTTGTCGCTCTCCGTGTACGGCAGCAAGGCGGACATCTACACGCGGCGAGCCGCCGGGAGCGCTGGTTTCGGATCGCAGATTTGCCGGAGCTCCCATGACACCCCGACTCACATGAGCTGCGCCAGCCCGAAGGCGCTCTGCGCGTCCGAGGAAAGAGCGCACCTGGCAGCAAAAGCTCCGCGCTCGTGCCTCTCTTTCCCACAAGGTAGGCCCCTTTAGGTTCAAATGTGAGCACGAGACCACAGGTCTAAAAAAAAAGTGATGCTGTTGAGGTGTTTGGAAGTTATACAGTTGTTGGAGTGGTTCCTGGACATGATGGATAAATTGGAGTAACATGTAATGTAATGATGATTGCTGTCGTTAAAACAAACTATAAGGACAACTAAAGCAAATTAAGTCAAACAGCAGCAGTGTCAGTCTGGCCTGGAGATAAAAAGCCATCATCCAAAATGATGTTGCTTCCATATGGCTCCCCTAAGAGCATCGTTTGAGGCAGCTGTGTATTTATGTTGAGAGCCCTGTTTGCAGTTGTGGATTAGGTCTGTTAATTAAACCCAGAGCTCACTTTGGATCCTCGGCCAATTCATAAATAACAAATTCAAAGTCTTTGCTGCACACGAATGCCATGTGAAGTGATGTAGGCTACAGTGTGTGGAATAACCGCCACGCTAGTGTGCAATTTCTATAGATGTTAACAAGGCATGGCAGCGTTTAGTTTACGGGAGGCTTATGATGTTGACTCATTTAGTTGCTAATGGAAAATTTGGCAACTTGACTTTTTGACGATTTAAAACATTATTTTTAAAATAATATAAAATAAAACATATCTGCTTTTTGTTTCAAATTTAGAATTATATTAATCTTAAAGATGATAAATGCTCAAATGGCTCAAAATTCATATTTGATTTCGTGCCTTCCAGAATAAATAGGATCAACTTTGACCGTGGCTCATCAGTGAAAGCGAAAACTTTAAAAACAATTACGGAGATGAAGTGAGCTCTGTCATACGGATAGCATTCACAGCAGAAACTGGGCTTTGAGTGTCTGTGGCAGCCTGCTCCATCCTGTTTAGACAGAGTGTTGTTGTGCGAGGGCGGAGGTAATTACAGCCCCATCCTAAATTATGATTAGACGGAACAGACTTTTATATCAGCAATCATCCTTACAGCAAGAAGAGGATCAACGGATTTGATGATTGTTTCTTCTTGCTAAACACGAACCATATGTCTGCTGAATGTGTCTCAGCATTTATGAAGTTCTCTTGGAGCACGGTTGTGCCCTCAGCCCTCCATCTCCAGCATCCCGGACCAGAATGAATCGTCTCATTGTCTTTGCGACGCTTTTGAACTCACTTCCCGTAAATTTGTGGGAACGCAAGATGTGTTATGCGTTTGTGGATTATGTCGAGCAGATTACCGTTGAAGGAGACACACATCCGTTTGTTTGGTTCTGTGAGGCAGTTGAGTGATTTTTGTTGTTTTCTAAAACAGTTTTAATATCTCGTGGGTTTATGAATTAAAATAGTTTTCAGCCTCCCTTTGGAGTGCAGAAAAATCCCGCAACATGGACTTCCTTTCAGCACGTACTGACTCAACTACACATCAAAACATTTTCACATCATATTTTGCTGTCATGAAAAGTTTTGTTAATTTAAACGTGGCACTCGGTCTGTTTTACAGTCTCTTACGCTGAGCATGGAGTATGAAAGTGATCTAAGTACTCATCAGCCTTTTGTATCATGTCTCATTTCAGGCTGATCGTATTACATTCTCCCATTTGGGGACAGAACTGGAGTTTAATCTGCATTCTCAACCAGTGCTTTAGATTCATGCTGAAAGGAATCTTTGAACACTGCAGGAAGAACTTACCCCAGATGGGAGATTTGGGACCTTTCACTGTGCACCCTTTGATTGCAACATGTGAGCAGTTACTCCGTGATAAAACTGATAGAATTCAGTGTACTGCTGATGTTTTTGTCCGGGGGTGAAGCAGCAGTGTTACCTCGATGTACTCTGAGATATTTGCATTCACTGCTGCTCAGTTGATTTCCTAATTACTCCCAAGAATGCAAATCAACACTGTCTGTTCATTTTATTATTTTTTTTAAGGCAGTTTGTGTGCCTCCATGTTTATTTTATAACGGTATAAGTGAGTGAGAAAAGAGTGACAGGTTGACCGTGAGTGAGAAAGCGTGTGTGTTAATGAAGGCGTGAGTTACAGAGCTGAAGGGCCGTTGTGTCAGTAGACTTTATACAGGCTTAGATTTTTACTGCCAGGTATTGTGAATGAAAAAAAAAAACTTTTGCTGTGCAATTGCATTTTTAAGAAATTTCCCCCCCGCTAAAGCATTATTCGTTATTTTTCCTTACGTCTAATTGTGACATATGTCACACCAGGTGCGTACGTTTTGTAAACCGTGTGCATTGCTCTCCGTGAGTGGAACAGCGGCTGATCATCCGTGCGCTGCAAGTCCACTGTGCTATAAATATTAGGGCCCACCGGCAAAGGCAATATTTAGCTTGCAAAGAAAAACACTTGACCCCTCTTGAAAAAGAATATCAGGTTTGAATGGCGTGTGTACTCTAGCATCATCCGATACCGTACTAAAGTTTCTCCTGGCCGGGACCAAGCTGCCGAGTGTGTGAGCTTATTTGATGAAAATGTTTTAGTTAGAGGAGTGTGCATGGAGTCCCAGACGCCCTCTCTCAGATAAATGCAGAGGTCAGTCTGTTGATTCAGCCTGTAAAGCGGTGAGTCATGGATATTTGGATTTCATCATTGTCAGAGCTTTTTACACTTCTATGGCTATTTCTTGTTGTCTTTTTACAGCAAACTTGCATTTATACATGCAGTATGCACACCTGTATGCAAGCACACACACCACTGTGCCATGCACTAATACGCACGTATGCCACACATTGACATACTCAATGTACATACACACACACTTTTTTTTTTTGTGGTGAAGTGGCATTGGCACCAATGTTGAATTTCCTCAAAATGACCGCGTTTCCTGTGTTTCCCCCAGCAGCATTTGTAGACGTCAGACTGCGCGGCGATAATCCGACTGTTATGAGAAACAACCGACCATTACGGCCCCGCTTTGAGGCCTCGGCTCTGTCAAACGCTTAATGACAGCTTACCAGTAGCCTGTGAATAGTTTTGGTTGTGTGTGCACAGAGGAACACATTAAGTGCTTTTGGCGATGTCACCAATTCCACAAAACTGTGAGGTTTATTTATTGTTCTTTATTCTGGAAAGAGGAGTGGGCAGCTGGCAATCATTTTCTCAGTGTTTTCCCCCGTGTGATGGATTTCATTGTTACTTTGAAAAGAAAATGATCTGTTCATCATTTTTTGTTGATATAGAAGAGTAATCGATTCTGCAAATGTTCCAAAAAATATACGTATTATTCATCGTAGCCTAAAGTACAAGGGAGCTTGTGTTCACATTTAAAATATCATATACATAGAATATGTACCTTCTTAGAATAGAGACGTTCATCTGAGTAAATCTTCAGACTTGTGTCACATAAAATGTTTATACATCTATAATTCTGGGAACATGTTTGCTTCAGCTGTTTCACGGGGGGAAGGGATTTCTTAAACTACTTTGGACTTCAGGCTCATAATTGCTTTAAGTTTGGCTTTGATGTAAGCACAGATCATATCATTTGTTCATCTTGGACTGTTTGACTTGTGAGCCAGCTGTTTTGTGACACTGTTCTACTCATGTTGCTGAATCAGGAGTATGACGGTCGTCTGTGTCAATGATGAAAGAGTTGAAGTGGTCTAGATCTTTAGGGAATGTATCCCTGATGGAACAATGGATCACCGTGGGGGGGGGGGGGATGATTCAGCGGGTGACGCAGTGCAAATATTTCGTGTGGATTTTGACCACAGTTTAAATTAGGGGCACCGTGTTTGTATGTTCTTAAATAAATCCTTTTTGAAGATTAAGGCAGTGTTGTCTAAATACGATCATTATGAAGATGTTCTCCCACAGTGTGACTGTTGAATAAGTCATTTCTTATGGTGTCATAGTCTGGTTTGGCAATCCATCTGTGACATTAAAATTTCAAGTCCAGAATTTGATAAGAAGACCAGGAGAAACTAAAAGATCCTTTGCCTCCAACTTTTACTGGATATATTTAAAGAGGAAACTGTCAAGCAAGCTAATTTGGCTGACCCTAATCGTGTCCTTCACACAGAATTCAAGCTTCCACCATGTAATAGAAGGTATATGTACATGAGGCACACATTTCCTACTGCTACATTTTCTTTAGAGCAACAGCAACATCACTGTTGGTCAATATGCCAATAAGGTTGTAGCAGCGAGGAAAGGTTACAGCAGCTATTCCTCCCAGATGTTGTGAAAGACTGATTACTCCTCAGAGGAAACGTCCTGCCGTCACTGCTGCTGAAAGAGATTTGACCTTTCATTGAACATGTGGTTCACTTAGCTTCACGGCCGAGGTTAACCGAGATCTTTTTGTCTCCGGATTGTTAAGAGGTACAGTGCATCTTTTGGTATTGACAGTTTGCGCCCAGCAATATTCCGCACAGACTTTGTCAACAGGAAAACTGACTAAAAAAAACAATCAGACATTCCTCTCTTTCTGCATTTGTGCCTCTAAACCATGTGGAACTATAAAGTGGATGCGAGCATGATGGTGGCTATCATAGTACAGTGATGGTAACCTTCCTCTCACAAGTTTCCCACCAGTCGGTACATTCCCGTGAGCTAAAGAGAGCACTTCAGCCCACGTCTGTTGTGTCTCCTGTGTCTCCTCCTGTGAGCTCAGCAGTGAGTTATAGGCAAATGCAAGGGTGCTGCCTGGGAAGGGTGTTGCAGGGTGTAATGTTTGCAGCATGTTCCACTGATTCATAAAGCGGAGGCCCCGGTGATGATTCTGCAGCGGTATTCCTGTAAACCGTCTGTCTGGTCTGAGACGCTGAGGAGGGAATGCTGGGTAATGGAATGAGAATGCTTCCTGAGTCACAGCCACGAGAGAGAGAGGGAGAGAGGGAGAGTGAGAGAACAGCCCCTGGTCTGGCATCTGCTCGGCTGAATCACCTCAGTCAAACTTGGCCGGGAGAACACACGGCGTGTGTAGAAACGGGAGATAAGTGGCAGAAGAAGAGACTTGACTGAGGTTGGATTCAAAGAGAGAGAGAGAGGAGGAGATTTATGGGAGGTTGTGGCTGTCGAGT
Source organism: Melanostigma gelatinosum (assembly GCF_949748355.1). Lineage (NCBI taxonomy): Eukaryota > Metazoa > Chordata > Actinopteri > Perciformes > Zoarcidae > Melanostigma > Melanostigma gelatinosum. Next base: position 25,089,404 of record NC_136637.1, read on the forward strand.
GTCTTCCGATTGGTCCTCTGAAGTTTCAAAATGAACATGTGCACGTGTGAACCCACAAACAAACAGAGACAAAAACTTTTCAATTCAATTTGAGCTCTGCCACCTCTACACTGTCCTATTCCTTCCCCATAGTCCGTGTAGGTCAGGTCAAATGTTCTCATTCTTATGTGACCAGTGTGGTATGACTGTTGCAGCTCACTGTAACCAAAGGAATTCTGACTTTCATTCTGCCAATGAATCCAACCAGTCACACAAGCAAACATAGGATCTGGTTTGAGTAAGTGTCGAAATATCACTGGAATACCACCAGAAGAAATGTGCTCCGGGCCTCGGCTTAATCAAGAAACATCTGCAGAGTTGGCTCAGATATGTCCTCATAAAGATGTATTTTTAGGCTTAACTTTGACCTGAGAAGTGCTCTCAAAGTATCACACACGACACGTTTAGGAATAAGCTGCCAGGTCTTTGTGAATTGGACCAGATTTGTTTGACCTTTTAACTATTTTTAGTAAAGATAAAGAAACCTACAGCTGTGATTCGTGTTGCCTGGACAGACATGCCACAGCTGACCACATGTCTATAGAGTCCTTATTACTCATGCATTTTCAGACAGCAGCAGCTCCTCTCGCAGACCTCCATGTGTATGACTTAGCACACGGGTGGGTTTTTGATTTACATCTCGGCTGTGCCACTTGCTGTTCTTGGCTCGGCGCTGCTGTGTTTCATCAAAGAAAAATCTGCTCCGCTCCGACTGCGGCAGTTAAGGCGGCCGTCCGTCGCTGCGCTGCCTGTGCCAGAGCTGACTAGGCCCCTCGCAGCTGTCAGCTGGAGAGAGAGAGAGAGAGAGAGAGAGAGAGAGAGAGGAATACCTTAGGATCAGGGCTTCACTAACCTCCCTAAACAAGCTGCAAGAACATCGATTGTTTGAGTGTGAAAGGGCTGTTTTGGACGTCTGAATCCATCACGAGGACGCTCCCATTTAATATTTTCCTACTCCTCCTACTTTATCAGCAGTTCATCTCATTTATGTGCTCAAGATGCAAACATTTACAACACATAATAGTTGCTAAGTGTGCATCACTTCTTTGGAAACAGATGAACATTTAAAACTGCTCCAGCAACTTTTTTCAAATGCTTAAATGGTCAAGTTTCTTTTTTTCTTTTTTTTACAAGGCTGGTCATGTTGGAGATGATTAATCAGCCAGCCAATCAAACATTGGCTTCGACCGAGTGGTCAAAAACAAATGAGCAAACATGATGCGAGCCGAGGCTGTTTTAATGCCTTCATTAGGCCGAAGCAGCCTGAGTTTTATCCTCTCTCTTGTTCTCTCTCCGTCTCTGCCAGGAAGCTGCCGTGGGGCAGTGCCCAGTCAGCTCACTGCACCATTGGCTGGCGCTGCCCCTGAGCACTAAGAAAAGACATTATGAAGTCTAATAGTGCAGTTTATATACTTTGTTAGTGCTTGTTAATAGAAGCCCAGCATTCTGGATGTGCAATGCAATCCAGCCCCTGCACTGTATTAACTTGCTTACCAGGACTAATCAGTGCACAAAGGAACGCCGGCATAAAGGCTGCGTTGAGAAAAGGTACTCTTGCTTGTCGGTGGATGATGTGGGTTTCGACATCAATCACAAAACATGAGCGTGACAACTTGCACTTTATTTGGGTTCAGATATTCACATGTGCCTTATGTCCTGGCAGATACAGATCCGTACGCCTTATTGTCCGAGATAGAGGGCCAAGTTTCATCATCCAGAGTCAATACCTCTTGAATTATTCTTTCAATGATATATTTTAAAGCACAGGCATGGGAATCTTTTGTATCGCTTGAAGTCGGGACCTCGAAGACTTCCATCAGTGCCGAGAGTGATATCATCCTGTTCACGCAATGTCAGCACACAGGCAGCGTTATTGCACAGGTCAGTGCCGAGAGTGATATCATCCTGTTCACGCAATGTCAGCACACAGGCAGCGTTATTGCACATGTGGACTGGTGTTTTGACAAAATCGTTCTTTTTTTTGGTGTGAAAATGTGGACAGCACGATGCTGCATGAAGATGCTGCATGAAGATGCTGCATGAAGAGAGGAAGTAGAGGGTTTTGGGAAAGTGAAGCCCGATGCCCTGTTCAGCTTAACGCTTGTAAGTCCACGTTGCAGGGAGCCGGGAGCTTCGCCAGGCCGACTGTGGATGTTAATAAAGTTTAGAGGCTCGGTGCCAGCACTGTGATCTGTGGCGCTCAGGGTTATTTTTACAGACTTTTTTTTACAGACAATTATATTTGAAAGGGAAAGCTGTTTTTCAGTGGTCTAATATCAGAGCAGGGAGATAAAGTATGTGATAAGAAGATGCAATTTCCCATGTTGTGATGCTGCGGCGAGTTTTCTTTTTTTCATTGTGTGGGAATATCTTATGTATGAGAACTCCCCATGTAGTACTGACACAGCCAACAAGACCGTAATACTTGTACTTATGTTCACTTACATTATCTTACAGAAGTTTTGTTAAAAGTGAAGTGTTTGTTTTCCCCAACAATGCTCCGCTACATTATAGACACACCTGGTAGATGTCCAACTACAACCACAGACAGATGGATGTTCAGTGCGTTGAGCATTGTTGATTTTATATTCCCTGTCCATCTTCTCAGCTACTCCAAGGATTGTCTATTTGTTGTCTGTCACATGCCAGTGTCTTTGTTTGAAGGAATCTGAGATGACGTTGGCTTGTAGTTGCTGCGCTGATGTCGATGCTTGATTTCAGCCTCTGGAACTGAAAACCACAGCTCACGGATGAGTTGTTTGGGCTGTCCAAAAAGTTCCCACTGGAAGCAGTAGAGCCATCTGTTATCTTCTGGCTCCTCTCGTATCTTTTTGCTCTTTTATTACACATTACAAATGAAAGAAAGCTGTGTGCAGTCTTCATTCTGTTGGCGGCGTTTTCCTGTATTCCTAAATGAGGAAACAGGTCTGCTTTAAGCTGTTACGCTAAAGATGATCAGCTCTGTTCCTCCTTGATTTACTGTTGCCAGGATTACATGTAGGACCCCTTTTTTCTTCATATGGCTCATATGGGCGAAGCAGTAAGTGTGTTAAATGGATCCATATTACACTGTGTAATAGCCTCAGTATGTACTCTTCATTAACATGCTTAACATTCCCCCCAAGACCCAGAAGTCTGCTTCTATAATACACCGCTTAACACAAACATCATGTTGGATACTTAGGATCTCTTATGGGGCTCGTTGTTAGCAGGTTTATTAGTGAGCACATTTGGACAGTGTGTGTATTTCTGTGTGTGTGTGTGTTGATGTTTGGGTCAAAGTGGAGGACAGAATGGACATGCACATGAACTCTGAACATGAAAACCTTTTGAAAAGTTCAAATTTAAGATAAACACACTTTCTTTTGCCAGATAATTAGAGCAGAGACCCAACAGAAACGTCTAGTGAAGAGGTCAAAGGGATAGTTTGGGTGAAGTGGGGTTGTATGACATACTTATCTACAGTAGACAGCGGTCAGCACGCCGGCAGTTTGGGGTCACATGCAGGGCCTATTTCTTTGGGGGTATTTAAAATAGGTTTAGGCACGCTGACCGCCATGCACTGTGGGTAATACACTGACGATGGATAGCTACCTCAAATCACCCCACTTCAAAACACGCAAACTCTCCCTTTGATACATTGCAGTGTGTAGTTATGTTATTGATTTGAGCTTTTTTGGCTTGAGAATTACATCTGTTGCAACACTGGTCAGCCTCTTGTTGCATGTTTCCAAAAGAGGACACGCAACTTTGCCTTTGAAAATAACAAATCTCAGTGCTTGCTTAAGAGCCACTGATATTTTCAACGAGAGACATTATGGTCATTTGAATGTAGATGTCTGTTTTCATCAACATATGAAGTGTTTGCTTTGGACCGCCACCTGTTGGACCTTTCAAACCTGGATTTCTGTCATATTCAATGAAGATGCTGGTGACGGGCAGGTCATGATCAAAATAGAAGTTGAAAGATTTGAGCCCAATGGGAGCCAGTGCGTGGCTGTCCTAAAGCTGGCTTGACATTTACGCCCGTTTCCCACAGCCCAGTTTTCAGCCTTTTACAAGGAAGCCAAAACCCATCAAGAGGAGCTTCACTTACCTTCAAACTGATACGCTGAGATTCTTGGGATCCACACAGACATGGGTTCACACAGCTTCAGTAACCAATAAACATTCCCCTCGCAGAATATATCTTTTGTAAATCACCGGGACTTTTGAAAACGAATATTTGGGATGAGTAACCGGCTTTCTCCCCAGTAAGTCACGGATTTAGTGGACGGATTGAGGGACTGAAGAAAGGAGAGGAAAGCAAGATTTCCTTCCTTTCTGTTTATCTAACTTTTGCCCTTTTTAAAAAGTCAGCTCATAGCACATGATGACTAATACCAATAAAAAAGCCTCATCAGGCGCTTTCAGCTCGTATCGACAGTGATCTAATGGGCATGTGTTTGAAAGCGAAAATGAATTAGGCAGCGTCGGAGCCGTGACAGCCAGGTGCTGAGCACTTGGCCCATCGTACGGGAGCCTCAGCCAATTGGAAAATGCTTTCAGAATATATCTGCACCTTTCTCCCATGACAAATTATTTTATTGCTCCCACACAGTTGGTTTTCATTTAGTATTTTGGCTAATGCTGTGGGCTATTGTTATTCCTCCATTCAGCATAGATACTCTGGAAGCGTTCACATCTGATAGCACACTCCCATGCAACAGAAACCAATCAATGCCCGACACACAGAAGGTACACAAATGCACACAGATGGTTCGCAGAATAAGAAACTTTAGTAGCCGGTGAGAAGGGCAATCTTGATATGCTTATTACTTTGTATATGCTGTAAATGCCTCTGTGTCATGACCCGTCGTGACTTTCTGTCAAAATGGGGGTAATGCTGCTTCCTGAAGGAACAACTTCTGTACGATCTCCCCTTCAGCGAACTCCAAAAACCTTTAATCACATTATTCAGTGTGTCTCATGTACCGGGACGAGTAGATCTGCTGTGTGAGAGCTGCAGATGGGAGAGATAGGGTGAAGCTCGCCTCTTGTCCGAGCCGTGCACTCTGCCTGACCCGAGCTCGGCGCATCAGGACTAGGCCGCTAATCTTTAACAAATGCTGGGAGTCTCCATGACCGGGCCCTCGCTGAGATGGCTTAGTCAAAACAGCCCCGCTGCTCCTGAACACAACCTCAGCCTCCAGCTGAAGTCAAACGCTGATTAACTAACACATACCTGCTGCTTGTTCCATAGCATTACACAGCCCGGTGTGTTGTGCGGCCCTTCATGGAGTTTGACAGTGTGTTTGCTGTCCTGTGGATGGAACACACTACTGTGTTACAAGGCCCTTCTGGGTTTGTGGGTAGAACGAGGCAGGACATGTTACATGAGCGAAAGCATAGAAATACGGCACCGAATCACGACAGTTTCATCTGTTATTTATTGTTTTGTCGTGTGAGTTGGAAAAATAACTATATACATAAAGGTTTGGTATTGTTACTGTGCTGCATGGTGACCTATTGTATTTTCCATAATGGAACAAAGGAAGCAAAAGAAAACCAATATCGAACAACAAATTGACAGGTTTCTTTTCTTCCTGTAAGCCTTTGTTACACTCAAACTGTGCTTTACGTTTACTGTGAAAATAAATCACCAAAATCCGCAAATAACAATTCCCGCTGACAACCATGAACCAAACAGCCAAGATTTGAACTCTCCGGCTTTAAATGAATCATTTTGCGATTAAGATAACTGGTTTGGTCACAGATTTGTGTCCTCACAGCGTCTCCCGCCAACGAACTTCACGGGTAAAAGCGAAACAAATGTTGTTGCTTGACGATACAGTTGATCAAACGTGGCCTTTTTTTTTGTCATTTTTCAAATTCCATTGATGATCACCCCCAACCTCTCCTCCCATGTTTCCAAGAAAGCCCTTTGGTTGCCCACGCTACTTGATCACAACAGCACTTATTGGACGTGACTCTGCCTCGTCTTCTCATACGCTGTTACTGTTTATGTGGGCCCGGTCACATTTTCATACCACTTTGGGCTTCAAACAAACACAAGCAGCCCAGGCCTCTTGCCAGGCTCGGGCACAGTCGGACTTTGTACGCGGAGCCACGCCTGACATGTTGAGTTAAGCGTCACCACTTGTACTGTAACCTGTCGCCTCGGGAGACGCATCTGAATGTTCCAAGTATGTTTTTAAGTATTTAAAAATGACATTGACGCATACTGATGAATCATTCCAGTTTATTTTGAGTCATTGGTATGCATCTGTGGTGCTTTGATTGTCTTAGTACTCATATCTGATTGCACATAAATGTCAGAATAGTACAGGCCTCCAGCTTCCATTGCCAGTACGTTTAAAAAATATATATATTTGCAATTTTCTGAGAATGATTTGATACCCTGGGAACAATAAATCTTCCACAAGTTTTACAACAACACATTAGTGTTCTACAGAATGCAGCTTTTTATTCCAGCTTGTAAAGAAATTGCAGTTAAACAGTAACTGTAAACTGAATAGAATGATCAAATAAAAAAGGAGCTCAGCAAGAATGCACTTTCAGTTAAGGGCTATAAGGCTGCAGTGAGAGAAATATTTAATGTGTAGCCTCTAAAACCGCAATCTAACAAAAGTCAACAAGTCTTGTTAGCCGTGCCCTTGGTAGCTTTAGCTGTAAATGTAAATGCACAGTTTACCACAGTGCCCACTTTTACAGGGCCAGCCCTGTCATTTGACACGAAAATATGGCCGATCTAGGCCCACTGTAAAGATGCCAGTCTTCTACAGGCCTCGAGAGCTCTGAGTCATGAAGGAGTCCGGCGAGAGAGGCAAAGCATCAGTATATGTACACTGCTGCTTGCCAAGGTACACTCATTTAACAGCGCAAAAAGACTTGCACTGAGAGCCCGCATGTTGATGTTAGGGACGATGTAAAATGGCCAGAATTCATATTTCACATAACAATTCTCTTTTTAAGATGGCTTCTCTCAATTTTTACGTGCAAGGAAACAAACATTTGCATTTCAAAGCTCTTCAAATAGAAATAAATGAAAAGCAACCCCAGTTATGGGTTTGGAGACTATATTGGAAAACAGGTTACGGGCGAAGTGAATATATATTTGTTTATGGTACATATAAGAGCTTCCCTTATTTATAATCCCTTATTTATTCAGCTTAGATGAGATTCTTTGTCTACAGGTGATACTTGATATCTATTTGTATGTCTTTGTCCTGCATGTGTCAGCAGTACTAATCCCGGTTTATTTGCTGTTCTTAGTTATTGTGATGTCCCTGGAGATGCTGGGGCTGACCCACAGTCAAATAGAGGGGCAAGTTCTGACTCTGCAATCGTTTTACTGCTGAGACAAAACTCATGTATAACCATCGGCCCGACTCACGTGGTGAAGGGACACAGCTAGCGCAGAAATCATAATAAAAGGAATCTTATTACAGCCATTAAACAAGAGAAGGGAAAACACAGGAGGCCTTTAATGCCTGAACATCTTAAATGCTTACGCAGTGAGAATATATTTGCTCATAAAGCTCTTTGATGGTGGCCCTGTCCGTCCAAGCACACAGCGCCGCTGTCTGTGTAAATAGCTGTGTATTGACCTCCCACCGCACAAGATTGAATGTGTTTCCTTAGGTGTCATTTGGTACCATTTTGGGTTTTTACAGGCCCCACTGGGCCTTAATCCCCGTAACCATGGGGGCTCAGGAAGAGTCATGCCATCGCCGCTCCTCCTGAGGCTGCAGAGAGCTGAGAGGTCGGCTATGAACTCCTCACAGCAGCATTATGGAGCTCTGATTGATGTGAAGTTATATATATATTGTCTGCAGGACTGTCTCAAGTTACCTGTTGCCATGTTCCTGTCGCTATGTGTGATCTGTGTTTGTGAGTGTGTGGTTGTGAGGAGGGGGGGGGGCGTCATTGCCAAAGCCTTTGGTGAATGACGACTCCCCACACAATAAAATAATGGAATTGCTGACTTCCTTAGGTATGTGTGGTTTGAAACTCAACACAGGTTTGGCTCAGTGGAAAACCTGGGGCCCTCTCGTATTTGTTCTGTATATTTATGAAAACCCCGATACTGTGTTGCCCTCTGAAGGGAGGAGGAGGTCATTTTTCAGCCAAGTTAATGCCCTTTGGTGGTGGATGTTGACTGCTGTGCAACAGCAGGTCTTTTGCACAGTTCCTCACTGTTGGTTTGAATCAGTTGCATCTTATTTACAATGTGTGTCAGAGGTGTCATCAGGGTTTTCAAATAAATATTGTGACTATTCTTAATATAAGTTGAGTGATCGTCCTCGTTTTAGGATAGCTTGTTGGAAGAAAATCATCTGAATCAAGATCGTTCACTGAAAGGAACCTCGCTTCATAACCAAACTGCAGTGACTCGTCAGATAATGACTGTGCCACAGTTGCATTCCCTCACAAAGCTCGGGCATTGTTATGGTGTACTTTCTCTTGTACGGCGTGTCCTGTGTTGTAAGATAACATTTGTTTTGAGGAAATGCAGAAAGATTTAGTTATTTTTGTGAACAGCGTATTTTGTGTCTTTTAAACCGGTGACATGTAAAACAACACCAGTAATCGAATAGAAATAAAAGCTGACCCTCTGTGCCTCTGCTGTCAAAGCAAATTAATGGGCTTTTGAAAAACCCATTTTCCTAAAAGAGCTCCATTTTGGGGGTGAGTTAACCCCCTAATCATCCCGACTAGCTAATATTCATTGTGGACACTGTGGAGCGGCACCGGCCTCAACTTTAACCAGAAACTTCAAAAAGCAAAGCAATTACTATGCATGCTTTGAACATATCCTCTTCTCAAAGTAACATTCCATTATTCTTCCTGCACGAAAAGAACAAAAGTAACAAAGAAGTAGGAAGTGAAATTGGATTCCTCTTTTGGTTCCGAAAAACATCTGGTTTGGCCCTTGTTTTAAACAACTAGCATCCCCTCTGAGAATAACAGAAGGTTATGTGCACTGTGAGTAGGTAACAAAATAATCATTTTCAAATGTTGCTCCATTCGAATGTGATCTAATTACCGTCACTTAGAGTCAACCTCTCAGTTGGACCACCGACCATCAAGGGCATTTTCCTCCAGACGTTTTCCGAACTATTCATTTATTTCTCCCCCGCTGCTGCCTCGAAAACTGTAGAGATATACAGTAATTGCTGCAAATTTGATTACTTGTTGTACAGGAGTTGTATAAATTTCAACTCTGGTCAATCGATGGCAGGAGGCGGCGCTGGGCGAGAAGAGGAGAGAGTATCTGTCAGATGGGAGCGATGCGTTTGCTACACGGAGATACTCTCACGTTCTGCGGTTGAGTTTTGGCCACTGTCGTTCCCGAGGAATTTCCTGCCATCTGTGTTCAATCGAATTCCCTCACAGATTTGGGATTCCTTGTAAATATTGGGTGCTGGCTGAAGAGGAATGAAGGAGTACTGTGAGGTTTTGTACCGACAGCTCAGACTAAAATGGACTGGCCGCTGGCGCGAGCATGAGCTAGGCTAACAAATCAAGACCGCGTAATGCCTGGCTGCCCTGGAAAGAGATGTTTCTACGTCTGAGATCACTTGCAAATCCAGGACATCTTTTTCACTCACTTTGTAGCTCAATGCTGAGTAGGCTTTTTGCTGTCTATTTTTTGTTGCGCCATTGGATGGATTACCGTGACATTCAGATATGCTCATGCTGCCCAGAGGATGAATGACTTTGGTCCTCCAGCGCCACAATGACAATTTTATACTTGTACCTGCTTTTGTCACTTGACGTCACTGTAAATTAAAAAAAGAAAGAGACAAACACGTAACGGTCACATGGCTCACTTTTCCTTATGATTCAGACTATTTTTAATTTTTTTTAAAGGACAAGTTGCCCGTTCATGAGTCCCTTTTGTTGTCATCATCTCAAATGTTTGAAAAAGGTAATTTTTTAATAACTCAGCTGTCCTCAACAGTACAGCTTTATTGTGCTTGTACAGTAATTGTGACAAATAGAGGGCCATGCGGATGACGAATGGATCTGATTTCACGACAGTTTCAGTGGGACGTCGGCTGTGTTTTGGTACGACTTGAGCGGGCACACGGACAACTGAGGCCTATTGTTCGAAAAGGGGAAAACGCAGCTTTTGCAGTAAATCTCCATGTTTATTTTTTTTTTACTGCAGATTTATATACACTGGTTATTCTCATGGGCGAACACACAGAAAAAACACAGGCACTCAAAGTAGCATGTGCACACGCAGAATCAGGATCTGAAGCCTTTCAAATAAACAGAGATTTTAAATGTTTTAAAGTACTTTGTGACACTACTCATGTTTAGTTATTGCAGAAAACAACTTGATTCCCTTGAGAAGTGTGCCAGTCTCACCTTGAACACTTTCTCTGAGGGTGTGGTGCCCGAGTGCTCGTCAGTCTTCTCGACTGGCATCGCTCTGCCAGTATTTACTGCCGCCTCCCCAAACAGAGCAGCCTCTTGTTTGGCTTTCAAGCGCCTCCTGGATCCCATGCCGAGGTTTCAGCACTGTTGGCCTGCTCTCCGGAGCCGTGTTGTTCACCAGCCCTATAAAGGTGTCACTAAGTCCCTGTCGAGTCTGCCAGCCAAGTGCATCACGTCTTGTCAGTCTGCTGGGCGATCGAGTCCATCTGTGGGCTTGACTGATGCTTAGTACGCTGTTTGGCCTTCACAATTATGTGGCTTTTCAGTCAAATTATAGGATGTGGTTTGGCGGAGCACTCCTTGTTAAACTTTGTGATTGTCTGTGATTAATCCTGGCAGTGTACAGATTTGTGGGCAAAGTCTTGTTATGATAGTGATTGTTAGGATAGAATTGTGGCTACTAGTTGCTTTAAAGTGGTTTGTTGACCATGCACATTTTTGTTGAATTAACAAACGTTCTAAAAACGTTTGACTCGAGGATAGATGACATGCTTATTTTTGTGATAATCAATCATTGCTGTGGTGCTTTTCTTTGTAACTGCTCTTCCCAGAGATCAGTGTGCTAACATTGTCTTGGAGCATGATGAGGTCTTCTCCTTGGATTTGCTGGTGATTAAGTCTGGGTTTCTGTACGCTGAGCTCTGTTCTTTCTCTGTTCAGATGTCATCGTGTGGATATCGCTGCTTATGCTAATGACTCACTTCTGTTGATTCTGATCATCTCGCTGTTATCGCTGTTAGAAACGGAAACGCATCACTTCCTGTGCATCTTAATCATCTTAAGACCAGCTTACATTGAGTTAAGAATAGCAAATGCAAAATAACTGCAGTGACTCAGTCTTGATATTAATTTGGAAAAAGAGAGGAGCATTATGGGCATTTATTTATGTGAAAAGTGGAAATTATACATCAGCCCGGAATATACACCCAGCAAAAACTAGTGATCAAAGAGGGTAGACTGAATACTAGCGAGACCTCTCAGGATTCAACAGCACCACAATCTGTGGCCTCCAAAATGACCATTACGTTGAATCAGAAAACTCTCAACAATAATTTGAAAGTATAACCTTTACAAAGTTAGGAGGATACACTGCAGGGCAGTTGTTTTTGGCACTTCTTTTACCGAGGTTATTATATTAAACTGGCTGCTCAGTGTAGGTCTGTTATTTCTCCAGTGTTAACAACCGTAATACATGTCAACAGATCTTAACTGAAAAAGACACAACATCTGGAACAATATCCGAAATGGAAAAATGACAAAATAAATCAGCCACATTATTGTGGATTGCCTTTATCACGATGGGGTCAGATGTTTATGAAAACATAAAACGTGAAGAATAGAAAGCTCTGTCACTGAATCATTTTTGCAGTTTGAGGAATTACATGCAACAAAGCTGATATGTTACTTCTGACTGACTGATCTGAGCTTGAAACTTTATCATCTACTGATCTTTCTCTTGAGACCATTGGTTTTTCGTCTCCCTCCCATTGATGTGGATGACCTGTTGTTAGATTTACTCTCTCAAGGGACAGCCTGGAGGGCACGGCCAGTGACAAGGGGCTACCACCAGGTGGTGACATGCACAAGTGTAAAGTTTTAATTATGTTAATCAGGGAGGACAGCGGCGGAAACGATTGGCTGCGACGGTTAGTCGGATGTTGTGGGAAGAGATCAGGAATGACCACATGCATTCAGTGCATCTTCCTCTGTGAGACTTAAGTGTGAGTGTAGTCTTTTGAGTGTGTGTGTGTGTGTGTGTGAGAGAGAGAGAGAGAGACGGAGAGGAAGAGAGGAGTTTGTGTACGTGTGTGTGTGTGTGTGTGTGTGGGGAGTCACATAATCCCACAAAATGTTCTCCTGTGTTTGGGTTTTGACTTGGAGCTCTTTAAACCGTGTGGTGGAGTGGTCGGTGTTTGGGACTCGGTGGGCACCAAACATGGCACTGGGGCGGGTTGGGTGAGTTGTTGGGGATGGGAGTGTTGTTGGCCGCCAACTATTTGTTTGTGTTCACGTCCTGCGGTTAGCACAGCGCCATTTGAAAAGCCCAGTATTACAAAGACGCCTGCCTCCCACAACATGTGCCCTCTCCTCTAAAAGGCAGGAGAGCTAATCATTTGCCGACCACTGCATTCATCAGTGTGAGTGAAAACTTTGTAGCCACTTAGTACGAACAACCAGACGTATCCGCAAAGAGGTTTGCTTGGACGACTGGGCTCAGTTCTTGTATGTGCTAATGATTTCTTTGATGTTATTTCTCTTTTGGAGTGGAAGTAAGATATTTGTTGTGCTGTACCCCAAACAATAACCAAGGCTTTCAACTGGATGCCTCTGGAGCCACATGAGTCCCTTTTCTTCACTTTTCTTATTCGGCTTTCACTAAGCTAGTGTAAGTTTATTGTGTGACCAAGCTGACCATGAGAAAACAGGGAGGAATGAAGATTGAGGAATAAAACTGGTTGAGAGCAGCTAAAATCAGCTCCAACAAATTGATTTTATCCTCATGAAAGTTCTCATGTCCTCTGGTACTGGTAATCCTGCTACAAAAACACTGACATGTCTGTGCTCCGACAGTAATTTAATATAGTTTTTCTTCTTCCCTGGCTACGCACCTGCTTTAAGAGGAGCTTTCCTCGTAGACATTGTTATTTTTCATTTTCTTGTGCCCTCAGGATTTTCAATCACACATCTATTACTAAGCAAACAAATAAGTTCCGGGCCTATGCCGCAGACACAAATATAGACATGAGTTATGAGATTCGGAGAAGCTGGGAAAGGCTTTGGATCCTAATACGCAACATCTGCAGCAGACAAGACGCGCAACCAGGGCATCCCTCTCCAAAGTCCCGCAGCCGGCTGTCACACACTTGTAGCTGTTGACCTGTCTCATGTTGAAAGAGAGGGGGAGACCGATGGCAAGTGGGGGTTTGTTGGGGCAAACGGGAGTAAAATGATCGTTATTAACTGTTTCGGTGCTGAATGTTATGATTTATGGAGCCAAAGTGGGGCCAGTTGAGGTGTCGCATTGGATTTCCAGAGGCATCTGTCTTGCGGTTTTGGCAGATCGTTGTACTTTGGGTTCAGATGTTTGCATCCCACTCCTGACATCCCCCCCCCCCATAACAGCCTCCTGCTTTAAGTACAGTACACCTCTGATCGCTCCCCTTTCCTCTCCCGAAACCATCCATCCATCTGCACATCTGCTTTTCATTGAGGCCTGCATGTCTCTGAAGACTTGAACGCATTAAACGCTGGCACAAGCACGGCCTCATTCTGGCACTTAACACAACGCTTAGGTGACTTAAAAGGGAGAGGCGAGAATTTTAGAAAATGAAGTGTCACCGAAATAAAAAATCGCCCCAGATTACCACCAATTACACTTAATAATGCTGTCCAGACCATCTGCTGATCAGATGGAGGACTGGTGTTGTCTGTGGAGGAATAATGGTACCAGGGAGTGCGAGAAGTAGGGAGATTCATTCAGGGAGACGGCGACATATTTAACTATGTGATGATGTGGTTTGATCTTCACTGGACTGGAATGCTTTGTATGGTAATGCAGTCATAACTGCGTTTCTTGGGATAATAGCCGTGTTGTTTCAGAGGGGTTAAGTTCTGCCAGATTGGAGACATGTGTCTGCTCTGGTTTATTAGTCATTTATTAGTCACCGAGGTCAGGGGAGAGTTTTTTAGCCAAGGCACAACACTGCTGAACTTGAACATGACTCTGATCATCAGCCCCTGAGGCAGCCTGAATAGGTGTACAGTTACAGCGCACCCTAACTGGCCGTGATCCGCAATGTGAAATTCATCCAGTATGTGAAGCGTGTTCAACCATCAATGTAATCACCGTCACAGTGACCGTAACCTTCCACTAAAAGAGCGAGTCGAGCCCTAATCACCAGAATCATTGGGTCTGCATTCGTTCATTGTTCCTGTCTATTGTCTTATTTGTTTCGCCTCCATGGTCACAGTGGCTGTAGCCGGATTAGAAAGCACTTTCCGACCACGATCGTGATGCATCTGAGTTTTACAGCTTGTGTGCGCCGTGTTCCCACAGGATTCTGACAAGAAGGAAGCGTGACAAATGGATGACATCAGAGCAGGCCTATTGCAGGGTGATTGGAACCTTGTTTCCCTCCACAACCTCAGCCAAAAAAAGAATCATACATGTCCCAAAACAAGTTCTCCAATAACCACGCTTATCCTTTTATAATTACACTCTTGTTTGAAGCATTCATTATTGCGTTCGTGTGCAATGGAGCATTCAAACTGGTATACTGCTCCTTTAATTTGACTTCTCCTCTCATATGTTTCGCTGAGCTCCTCAGTTTACTGTCATCCTGCACTGATGCTCACTGAAAAGAACGTATTTTAATTATACAGGAGAGGAGGCAGAGCAATAGATACCATGTGATGACATTTATGGAACGGAAGATACCGCTTTAGATGTAACGGAGTATTATTAGACACCGTGTTATCGACGGGGTTTTTTCTTGCTCACAGTCCTTGTTCCAAAATGTGCTCTTGTTTTTTCTTAGGGTGGTGTTGTAAGAGGCGAATAACAATAGAGTCCTTATTTGTGCCTGCGTCTTCAGTTGTCAATGCTGACTTCAGTGGTTCTTTGTGAGGATGAGCCAGCACATCTGTACATGGTCTCTTCCCTGAACACAACATTTGCCCCCGGTGCTTCTGGCACCATCCTACCTCTTTCTTTCTGCTCCTGATCTCACACCCTTATAGCCTCACCCATAATTAAGCCTGAATGCTTGCAACTGTGTTTTTATCTGAGTAGTATCGCCACCCTGCTTGTTCTAAGGTGCTCACTAGAGTTGGACACAACAGTAAACTCAATTTTCATGGATAATCTGCAAAGATTACCTGTAAATGCAAGGGTTTATTTTAAATTGCTGTGCCTACAAATTGAAATTGAGCTTAATTTAGAAGTCCCCTGTGAAGTTTTCGTGCAAGCGAAGAAATATTTATATTCAGTGTTTCCTTACAAGTGTATCCTTAAGGGCAAACAAACATGGTGAATGCATTTTGTTTCTCATAAAACATTTATGAGATTGCTTATTGGACTCTTTTGAAACCTGTATCATGTACATCCATGTTAACTTGATATTGGTGTTCTGGTGTCCTGCCTTTATGGGCGCATTGCTATGCTGCTTTGCATGCTACTGCCACCAATTGCTGGTCTGTGAAATAGCGTGAAACCAGGTACCGTGTCGCCAGTGAGCTTGTGCGAGTGCACGATACAAAGACTCAAAGACATTGCTCCATGGAGTTACTAGTGGTCAAAAAACTCACAAAGGATTTTGGAACAGCTCAGGTTTTCCCTAGAAATGAACAAGGAAAAATTTCAAATCCAGAGCCAAAGGAATGTAAAGTATGATGAGCACACATCTGCTTCCCAGACCACCCACGAACTCTGCACAATCACAAAAAGAATGCGCATCCCTCTCGCATTCTCAAACTCATTCACTTATTAATTCACACAAACACACACATGGTACACTCTCTCTCCTCCTGTCACTGCTGCTGGATCGCCAACGTTTCACCTCTAAGCCCGATGCTCTTCCTGGCTTCCACCTCCCGATCAAACTAGCCTCGAACACACAATGAAATGTTCAGCGCTAAATTACCATGGCACATTCAATATAAACTGAATTTACTGTTGGGTCCCATCCAAGCCACCATATGTCGAGGAGCCCGTTTCCCAAACCAGAGCATGACTGATGCTGTTAATCTAGCAAAGCTCTAAATCACTGGAGCGCTAACTTTCTACAGCAAGACCTTTAGCACTCATGTCACACTCCGACTTTAACGTCCTGGAGACACTAAGAAGGTGTCTCTAGGATGGAGTAACACGAGTCCACTTGAGCTTTCACAGCCGTCATCATAAACATTGGATAAAGGAGCACAGGCATGGTTTTTTTTTAGGTATTACCTGCTTGTAATAGAACGAATAACTTCAAAGTCTCTGTTTCAGTGACACTCAGTGTCTCTCACCAGTCCAGTCAATGGTTCTGCCACAAATTGGAGCAGCAAACAACTATTTGCAATGTAAAGATGTAGTGGAGTAATGGCATCCTGAGCAGAGAATGAAGTCCTGTTCCCCCCTCGGGTAAACACTGTTAGCTCTGTCAGCACTGTTGTAGTTGTTTGCGATGTCCACGCTGTTAGCACCGTTAGCGCCGTTATCTCCTAGCAGCCGGCTCAGACGTCGCCATCTTGAGAGCTGCGTGGAGACAATAGATATGCTCTGCATTCCGTATTGAACACCTTTCACACAACTCCAAACAAATGCTAATGTTGCTATGTATCTGCTGATGTTTAAATAGGTGTTTGAGCAACATCCTATTTTTTTTACATGTCAGTGTTAACAGCTTGTTTCCACTGCCACCAAGTTATTACAGGTTTACGTAAAGTCTTGCCTGATGTAGATGCAGTTCAACCAAACAGCATGGTGGTCTATTAATCCAACATTCTCTTAGATAACATGTACCTTAGTATTAGTGATAATACCTGGTCGGGTTGGGACTTTTTTGAAAATGTTCGATACTAGTGCAGATACAATGCCAGACTTTTATCAATGCCGTATTTCAGAAATATAAATATAATTTTGACCCTTGCAAAGTGATTTAATTTATATTTAGGGGGCAAGATCTGATTTCGATGTTCAGATTATTAAATACAGCTCCTTAAAGAAGAGCAAGGTTCCAAATTATGTCAGTGAAACACAAACGGACGTACAAAAATCTTGCCTGCATCAAATAGTTTAACAGTGAAGTGATATTTCCCCCCAAAAAATCATGCTGGGAAACAATGGTTGTATTATTTGTAAGTTTCAGTGAATCATCTGCAGACAGGTAATCAGTGTTCCGGGATCGTCCCTGTCTTTTCTTTATGTCTGACTCATTTACATGGTGGACTTTTCCTGGCAAGCATCCACTCTGTATTGTGAAACAGCGAGCATTGTCTCATAATTCGGGTTACATTTACCGGGCTTCCTGGTTTGGGTCTAAGTGGTGACTAAGATATGTGTGTGAGAGAGAGCATGTGCATTCAGTCAAGGCCTCGTTGACCGACTGCCAGGACATTCAGTGCTTCATGATGACAATGGTTTTATTTCTTTGTTTTTGTTGTTTTTGCATGCATGTGTATGGACAATAAATGCCTAATAAAGAGATCTCTGATGATGTTAGTCATCTCCATTCTGACTCATGTCACTTCTGGCCATCCTGATTGAATTACTCCTGACTTGAGGCAGAGCAACACTTGGCTTCGCGTCAGCGGGCCTTGAAACGTTCACACAGAAACACAGTTGTAAGCGCTCGGTCAACAAGCAAGGGAAAAAAAAGTCGAACAAAAAGATGGAACAATCCAAAATTTTGATAAACACAGCGATTTGTATTGCTTAAAAACAGACCAGAGCTGAAAGACATCTTGCCATCTGTTAACGGCTTTGAGTGAAACCAGCGTTGTTCCAACGGTCCCCCGGCGATACTCGACTGTTTGCGTTGCTCGCTTTGCCTTTTCTCTACTTCTTTGTGTTTCAGCCATGACCCGCGACAAGACAAATGCAGAGGAGACTAAGGATACATCCACTGTAGGAGGGATGTGTGAAAAGATGTTTCTTACACTGGGGATAACATGGCTCACAAAGTTCCCTTGTTTTCTCTTTGTCTTTTGTTCGTCCTTCTAACCTTTTTCTCATATTCCAAAACAGCCTCCCCTTCCCTCTTCTACTGTTTACTCTCCTTCGCCATTTGTTCCTCGTGTTGTAATATCTTTCTCCTTTGTTAGTCTTTAGTTTTCCAACTGTTACAGATTTTTGTTGAATATTTCTCTGACTCTTTTCAGATTTAGCTCATGTTTTACCTTATCCGTTCCCACCAGTACCTTTTTTACGTTTTCTCTCACATACAGGGTGTATAGGTGACTTTCTTAATAATAATAGCCCATGGTGTGTGACAACATTGTCAATAACATCATTCGGAGAAAATTTAATTTGAGAAATTGAGTTAGGAAAGTTGGAACAGGGGACGCATGGTCGCCTACACATGAGAGTGTGGGGATATCAGCTTACCCTTCACAAATATGTCCTCATACATCAAGGCCCTCCCCTCGTTCACTTTCATCTCTCTCGTTCCTATTTCTATTATGTTTTGGGTCCCATTCATAAAGCCTTTATGTCTTCTCAAATAGTCAGGCTGGAATGATAAAAAGAAAAATCACCATATAGTTGATCCAAAAAAGTAAATGCAGATATAAAAAGCTGTTTTAATTTCGACACATTTTCCTCATCAAACAGGTCATGTGTATTTATGATAATTTGTTATAAATTATTCCTCCACCATTGCTCCTTTTTTTATTGCAGAAAAAAAACCTAAGAAGCCTTTTGAATAAAACATCATCAATAATCTAAAGCAAGTCCATGTGCCCTTCACAAAGCAGTACTTTCATCACAATATTAATATAATTATTTTTTACTTATAATTTACCAATTTACCATGATTTAATATTTATACATTGTGACACTTTTACTGGCTGGATCTTCCAGGCACATTCATTTGAGTTTGTTTATTTTTGCAAAAAGGACGCATCGCCATTTGGAATACAATTCTTCAATTACTCCAGTAATAATATTTGGCAATAAATCTCTCAGATGTTATTCTTACTGTCATCAGTTAGCCGTAGAGCTCTCCATATATCACTGGATACTACGGTCGTGGCAGCCAACAATTGTTCCTCAAGAGAATATGCATAATCGAATAGGATTTCAACATGTCACTGATGGCATGGACCCCATATGAAGTGATTCTTCTTCCAGGGCAGTCCGTAGATCCCTGGGTTCACTCTGCGTAGCCCATTTTTTATTTGAGAGTGACATTGGGCCACTGCTCAGCTTCACAAATTGAGGATTTAGCCAGTTATGTGATATTTCTTCTGCTCTTCTTTCAGCGAATACTCCCTACTGCTCGGAGAAGGATTTGGACACCGAGCTGGGTGACGCCGAGGGCGCCCTGATGCGATGTGGGCAGAGCTTACCACTGCTGGTGGGGGGTCATTTAGGGGGGCTTTACACCCAGAGCCTCCACAGCAACAGACCTACACCCGACCTCATTCTGCAGGACGGCCCTCACCAAGACACCAGGTAAACTGTCACTATCATTTCCGTTTTATCGTAACTTTCTTCCTGTTCCAGTTTTGAATGTTTCCTGTTGGGTGTAGTATTCCTGAAAATATACAGGTACAATGTGTTTTTCATTATCGTTGCTATTGTGAACCAGATATACACATATGTAGCTGGGAAGCTTTACCCAGTCTCATAAAACACACCGATGGGGTCCAAAATACAACATTTATGTGACACTAATGCGATTCTCCTGTTTGACTGCCGTTCGGTCCAGTCAGACAGCATTTCAAGTAAAGTTCTCTGTTGTGGGGTTTGTCCCTTCTTTCCCTTCCTCATCCGATCAAAGTGCTCCTGGACAGCCATTCACTTCTTTCATATGGTCTCAATATTTTCACGATAGCCAAACAGGAAATGGTGCTCCCGAATAGAAAGAGAGAGGGGGGAGGGGGGGGGGGGTGAAGTCTTTATTAACAACAACGATGACAAAGTCTGCCAGTGGCTTTCTCCAGTCCTAGCTAGCGTTAGCTCTGTTTTTTCCCCTCATCGCGCTCGGGGGAAGGGACAAAGACCATACCTTCATGAGACAGCCCGGAGAAAAGAGAGCTCTTCTCACATCACTCAGGGGCTTTGGACAAAATCCATAATGAGCCAAATGACAGGAATGATTATGTAGGAGATCACAGCGACGCATGGAGAAATCTGACCTGGGTTCCCCATTCAGCGGGGCAAAGATTCCCACCATAATACACAGTATTGTAAACGGTGACCCTTCATAGGCCGCAATTATGCCACCAAAACAGGTGACTCCCTATTTATCCCCAATATTGGGTTGGGTTTAACCCCTTTGTGTCATCAAAGCCTGTCAG
Source organism: Melanostigma gelatinosum (assembly GCF_949748355.1). NCBI lineage: Eukaryota > Metazoa > Chordata > Actinopteri > Perciformes > Zoarcidae > Melanostigma > Melanostigma gelatinosum. Next base: position 25,109,897 of record NC_136637.1, read on the forward strand.
ATGGACACACTAGCCAGTGGCCTCTCAGTCTCAGTAGCCATCCATCCCTCCCCCTCTCTCTATTCTTAGTCATAAATGCCCATTCATATCCTCTCACTACCAGGAGATCCTGTTTCATTTTTTTCATGAAAACACTCTGGATCATCATCAGCAGTGGACACTACAAAGTGTCCAACATCCCCTTAAGTCACTGAATCCTACTCAATGTTAATGTTTGTTTCCCTAAGGTCCCTTATGATGTATGAAAGACTTGGTTGAATTATTTTCAATCAGTGGGACTCATTTAGGATGATAGGATTTTTATGTAAACGGAGAGAATGATTGGAGGAGGAGGGGTTAGCAAGAGGCTAAACTCTGACTGTGCTGCCGGTGGGAAGGATGAACAAGCCGGTATCTGTCATCGGCCTGTGAGCTAATGGCGCTCATATTCCTCTTTGTGTGTTTTTCTCCTTACAGATCCTCCTCTGCCTTCCTCTGCGGTGGTGCCAACGGGACTCGCTCCTCACTCCCTTACCCAATCAAACAGGAGAACTCAATGGGCTACAAGATCTCCAACTCAGCGTCCGGCGTCCACAGCACTTCTCCGGCCGTGTTTCAGAACTGCAGGGCAGGCCAGGTTTTGGGGATGCCAAGGGACGATATCGTTGGAGTTAGCAACAGCGGTGGTGGCGTATGCACTGTGAGCGGTGTAGGTAGCGCTGTGTCAGGGAACGCAGTGCAACCGTTTAATAATGAAGATGGCTCCTCCCCGCTGGCTTTGTCCCCAACTGGCTCCCGTCATTCAGCGCGGCTGCTCAGTGCTAGCAGTCTGAGGAGACGCTGCCTGTCCCTGGCCTCACCGTCCACCTCCGCTGCCGGCAGCGTTGCTGCCACAGGTTCCCCATTGGCTACTGGCACTTCCTCCGAGGAGATCAATATCACCGCCATCTTCTGCTCCTCCTCCCAGATGTCGATGGTTGCCTGCGTCAACGGTTTCCGCACTAACCTCTCGCCCAACCACGCCAGCAGTGCCGGCTTCTCCTCCTCTTCCTCCTCCTCTTCTACATCCCCGCTCTCTAACGCCTGCTCACGGGAAGCCCACCAGAGGCCCCCACCTCACGGCAGCCCACAGCAGGCCACGTTACAGGAGAGCTGTCAGCTATCCTCACCTGCCACCTGCCTGCTGTCCCTTTCCTCCTCCTCATCGTCCTCCTCTTCAGTGTCATCAGTGGAGCCCGAGCAGGGCCAGGGGCTTTGTGAGGAGCGGGGCTCCATGCTGCCGGGGCGTGGGGCGGGAGGAAGTGCCGGGGGAGGTGTGGGAGGAGGAGGCTCGGACGGGTTGGGGCTACTGATGAGTGGGGCCCTGATGTCTGGCATGCTGCATTCGGGGCCAGAAGTTGGGGCTCTCCTTGACGAGGGCCAAAGATCAGGGGCTGCCCTCAAACAGGAGCCGCTGGATGATTTTTCTCCGAGCGAAAACGAACTCTTTCAGCACCACTATCATCATCACCATCACTTGAGTGGTCGCAACGGGCACCTTCGTCAGCCTCACCACCCCTCTCGCCCTGCCATGCCTCCACCCTACCACCTTCACCAGTACGTGGGGCCCAGTCCTGGGGGCCTGCTGCACCACCAGAGCCAGCAAACGGCACCAACCTCTTCCCTGGGACTCAAACCGACCTCTGGAGGCCCTCCTGGGTCTCACACGGCCCCAGAGCGGGAAGAAGTCGGAGGAGGAGCAGCGGTTGATAAGCAGGTGTGTCGCTGGATTGACTGCAGTGCTGCGTACGAGCAGCAGGAGGAGCTTGTGAGGCACATTGAGAAAGTCCACATCGACCAGCGCAAAGGTGAGGACTTCACCTGTTTCTGGGCCGGCTGCATTCGTCGCTACAAGCCCTTCAACGCCCGCTACAAACTGCTCATTCACATGAGAGTCCACTCCGGAGAGAAGCCGAACAAGTGTATGGTGAGTCATCATAATCCTGTCAAATTATCCAGCAAACACTTGCCACACCCCAAAGATCAGACACCTGTGGTCACTCATATTCACAACATATCCAGTACTGCTGTAAATCCCCTCACAGTCATAGTCGTCAAGTATTTGGTTGTAGTTATTGGTTCAATATGAATCTAGTTTGTCCCATAATTGCAACCATCTGTTCAAGATGGTTGCAGGAGGATTGTTCCTCAACGAGATACACGTCAATTGTGTCCAAAAACATGACTGGACTTGCTTCACTGCTGATTACTTTTCAACAGAAACCTGTATTTTGTTTAGGTTGAGAAACAGTTATGATTGTAATTCCTGTATTTGTAGTGGGACAGGTAAAAAAAAAAGATTATTTTTCTCCTCTGAAGATATGAGCCGCTGTAAGAGGAGCACTTCCTCGTCAGTAGAAATAGATTTGTGGTTGTATTCTTTACAGGTAAGGCTCCAATTCCACAAGTCAACACACTAATCAATGTCAAGCTGTCACTCCCCCGCGTCCCTTAGCAAATGGAAAAAGCCCTCCAACCGTAAGAGTAATTTTGTCCAAATACACAATTAGTCCACAATTTGTGTAGCGCGAAGCCATGTTTATTTTCACGAGCACTCTGTTTCTTGAGATGGGATTCAGATCATGAAAAGCCAACACACATGGTGAACATAACCAAACAATGCCTACACTTGATCCTTTTAAATGGGAGCTTTAAATGTTCAGCTGTCCCACAAGTATTAAGTGAGTTGGCTTCATATCCAAGCCAAACATGAGGAGAAATGTAGTAGTCTGGAGAAGGGAGCCACAAAGGGACGGTCGGTAACATTTGCTGGTCTTGCTCAATTCACGGCTTCACCCCTGAAGCCCCTGTCAGAAGCGGTCCTCTTCAAGTTCAGGAACCCCTCCAAATCCTAATTATTGAAACACTGAGTCTGCAATATTGCTCCAGCACCTGTTTTATCTCCAGGCCTTTTTATTCTTAGAGAAATAAACATTTCATTTTTTTTTCCTTCTTTTAAGTAACAGTGGCTTGTCAACTTAGCTGAGGTGAGGGTCTCTCAACGGAAAGTTGTATTCAATGGCCGTTTTCTTAGGAGTTGGACAAGAGATTTGATTCAGACTAATTCTGATACTTGTTAGTGCACATCTGAGCTGAACGCCGATTGAAGCCAAAAAGACACGAACTCAACCTTTGCTGCTGTTCTCTCTGCTTTACGTCACTCCGGGCTATTAGTGTTCTGCTTCCTTGGCCCAGCGTGAACAAAACATTTGGAAGTAATTTGCTGCGCTGTACGTTCCCCAGCTGTTAATTACGCTTTAGGAGTGTGTTGTATTCAAGGCTTTCATCCTTTTTTTTCTTGCCGTTGTTGCTGCTCTTTGTGGCGTTGTGCTGCTTTGTGGCTTTAGTCCGAGAGCTGTAGTGACATTTGGGTGACACGCAGCAAATAGACACCGAGTGAATGTTTGTATGTTCATGCGGTGTAGGTGTATGCATGAATGTGTCACTGTGTACGTGTGTGTTTTTGGAGATGTTTACCATATGTAAGCCCTGGAACAATTCGGCCCAGTGTAGAGGAGCCACTGGATTCTGTCTGCCGACATGAGGCACTGTGAAACGCTGCTACACACCGGAACCTCCCGATCACCCTCATTTCAAGCACACACACGCGCGCACACACACATACACGAGCGCACGTATTCACGGCCATGCAGTTGTATGAAAATGGGGATATTGTTTCCATTGACTCTCACAATAGGAAGTATTGATTCCGAGTACGTTGGGTTGTAACACTCCGGCTTTTCCGACGGAGCATAAACAGAAATGTGAAATGTTTTCAAGCTTGAATCAACACATCTAATCAGCAGGGATTGAATGTATGTTGATCTGGGACTTCAGCAGATACACTTGGTGGGCCAGAGAAAATAAACACACTCTCTGTGTGTATTTGTAACTGTGTTTGTCTGTACAGGTTTAAGTAAGTACTACATACATATAGGAAGCCAGGGGTGCTTTTCAATATGCTAACGTGTTGCCTTAATTCCTTTTTTTCGTCTCCTCTCCTTGCATCTTAGTCCCGACCACGAGAGACGTCCTTTTGAATCAGTTGATTAGGACGTGTGATTAAGCTGCATCAGCTGTCCATTGTTTTGTTCCTGCTGCTAGATGAGCACAACAGTGTTCATGACAGCTTGTACGTTTTACTGCCATTTAAATCAATTTACAACGTGTCATTATGTGACAAAAACGTTGGGATTTCAAAGAAAATATCCTTTTATTCTGTGAAGCACCAGAAATGATTGGGTGATATTTATCATATGCACACAAACACAGTCCATTCTATCGACATGACAACATGAAATACAGCAAATTAGTGCTGAATGCAAGAGTTCGTATTGATACAAGCCGAATCATTTTACGCCGTTAAAGAAAGCAGTTAGAACAGCGCCCTATGAGGCCGAACTTCAATCCATGAACACAAAAAGGACCAGTTACATTTGTAGAGTCCTGCCATTGGGTGAGTTTATTCTACCTGTGTATCACCGCTCGTATCTCGTTTCTGGTCACTATAGCCCTGATGCCTCTTGTGTTTGCTGTGCTCATGCAATAGACAAAGGCATTCAAGAATTTGAGAAATTCGTACAGAGGAAGCAGATGAGACATTCTGTTTTAGGACCAAATGCTGTAGAAAAAACAGAGCTAATCCCTTTTATTATCTTTCCAGCAGCAGATTCCGACGGTCGCTCATGAGACATGGCTCTCCTCAAGTCCAAACATAACACATCTCTCTCCTCTTTCTCCCTCTGCCTCCCTCTCTCAATATATATACTGTATCTCTTTTTCCTCATACAGCTGCACAGCATTTACTTCATGCTGCGTCTTGGCAGGAAAAAGTCATTATCACAAGTCCTACCCAGACCCCTGCATGAGCCTGTCACAGGCTGTACCTGGCTCATATTTTAAGAAATTCTGTGTTAAAAAAAGTCAGTTCCTTCCTAGATTTTGTAGCTCTTAAAAAAGTCTGCTCCCTTTCCACAAAATATGTTTGGTTCCCTTTCCCCGCCAATTAGAGCGAGCCCCGGGCTGTTGTGTAGGTCAGGCAAGCGCTGCAGGACACACGGGCGAAGAGGAAACAACGTAATCTCTCTGCAATATCCTGTTGTGTTTCATGCCTAATTCACTTGTTGTTTCAGTTTATTACATTTTTTTTTCCTGTGTCTGCATAAATATAAAAAATATATCCTGCAAGAGTAGCCCTGACATGGCCCCAGACTTCGATATTGTTCTGCTTTGTCAGAGGCCGGCCGAGTGGATTTGAAGTGTCTGAAGACTAAACCACGACGCCGTCTGCGTGGATGGGACGGAGCGTTTACAAGGCATGACTTCAGGCAAGGAGTACAGCCCTGCGCACGTTTTGTGGTTAGTTTGGCATAGCTGTTTTGGTACTAAAGAAAGAAAGAAAGAAAACAATAACAAACAACAGTACGCTTAGGATATGTTATGGTGGGATGAAGGATTCAAGGCATGAAACCTGATTTAGTGGTTTTGTTACGCTACTTTATTCACATGCAGAATTTCAAAGTAAGAATCTTTTAGGGAATGCAGTATTTTTAAGCACAGTTTAGGTGAAGTATGCGCTGTAGATGACGATGGTGGTGCTGTTTTGGCTTGGATATAATATCATAGCTTCATTTTGTCACCTGGCTGAGAAGGTGTGCTTATTAGGTTTGATTTAAATCTCATTAATTAAAGAGGTGAACATTTTGCACCATGTTCATAGTAATTTACAGTATAAATTTCTTTTGTTATTTGATCAAAGTTCCTGCTTTCTTCATGGTTCATACCATCAATGTGATGCAATTGACAAATTATTTCAAAGTAAAAGAAAATGCCTCTATAAAGGGGTAGATTCACATACTTTAGTGTTAGTCATATGTTCGAGCCAAAGGCAAGACAGAAAGCCACCCGGCCATTTTACAATGATAAAAAACAGCCTGCATTAGCTGCTTAATTGGACCCTGTCCAAACACACACACATGTGAGCGCACACAGACAAACACCAAAACACTCAGTGACACACTCAAACCACTTGTTGAAGGAAAGTTGGACGCTAAGGCCCGCTGGAAAACAAGAAGAAGCTTGCATCATGGAATTTGGAGACGTCGAGGCATAGAGTCCTAGAGTCAGTGCCGAGATGGCGTGTGTTTTCAGGGTAAATGGAGTCTTTTGTGAGCAATCAGCTCAGACCAGGAGACGCAACAGGGAGTGCCATTAGCTAATTAAAACTGAGGTTCAGCACATAACCCGACTTTTCCTCTGAATGCCGCGTGAAACTGGAGCCGTCTCGGTGCGGGTGGCGAGTGACGTTGATATTAATGTGTTTGTATCCGTATGAGCCTCTGACACTCTGGCCTGTCTGGACAACTTAGAGGCCACAATCCCAGAGTCGAGCTTCTGATCCACCGAAGCCCAAAACTACCTGTAGTGAAAATGTATTGAACTTGATTCACTATAGACAATCCGAAAGAGCCCACTTAAAGAAGCTCATACCAATCATATATGATTGGTATCTCTGCAAAATGTTTTTCCTCATTCTTTAAAGTAGCCTGTCATTCCTCAAAACTGATGAAATCTCCAGAAGTGCGTGCCCGACATAGCAACAAAATGCAGACATTTAAACTGACATGAGGGATATTGTGGATCCGCCAGAATAACTCGTTCCTCGGGCTGCACACTGACATTTTCACTCCAGTGTCCTGTGAGAGGAGAGAGGTCTGTATATGGCTCATTGAAAGGAATCAAGGTCAATAGGCGAGAACGGGCCTTGATTCAGCATGTCAGGAGTAACAGCACGCTGAGGAAACAGAGCTTCTAAAGTCGGTTAAATTGGCACAAATGCAAAGAACTAAACAGGTACCAATAAAGACCTGGCGGAGATCAACTTTTAGCACTTTATCAGAAGGTCCCGTGCCTCTGCTACCCATTAAATCATTTCCAGAATTAACTTTGTCAGTCATTCCCCAGGCAAATGAGTTCGTCAGGTAGCTAGATAGTCTAATTTATTTCTACAAACCCATAACCCCATCCTGTGGTTATCCTCCTTCTTCCTGTCAGGTCTGCTGTGCCGCTTGGCAGTCCGCTCGTCCTGCTAATAGTAACACAACACTGTCCATATGTGATATTGGTGTGATGGAACTGCTGGCGGAGGTGCTCTGCGACTGGTGTTTTGGCATACGAATGAAAGGCCTGGATGGATGGATCTTGCTTGTTTTCCTTGTCGAGTGGGCCGGGCCAAATTCTTGTCAGGCCGGAAAAAAAGGTTTTCCAGTCAATCTTCTGCAGTGATGTAGTCCAGCACGCCTCTCTTTCACTCCCACTATCTGTCATTGCCATCTGAATTCAGGACTGTGCTAGTTTTGTTCAAGCTTAATTATTTATTTGATTTTTAAGATTTAAAAACCTCAAAAGTTTTACATTTTGAACTCAGTGTTAACTTTTCAGTCGCTCTCTCTCTCTCAGTCTGTATGATGCCTATCAACGTGTCAACAGGTTTTTAGGTATGTTTTTATCGGAGTGACAAAATGTTAAAGAATGAAGATACCATTCTCAGCTAGTAACATGTTGCTCAACACATGCTAACCTGTGCCAAAATGCGTCACAAGTTTGTATGTATAAAACTGCAGGTTAAAGAAACTGCTGGTGCAGAGGTTTTGCAACTGGATTATAATTATAAATCACAATTTACGACAACAAAAAATGTTAAAATGTGAACTTTTAGTCAAGTAAAGTAAGCTGGGATCAAGCTACCAACTGTCAGGTAGAGCTAAAGGAAGATACTAATGCACATGCATTATGGACACCCATGTGAGGACAAAGGGGAAACTTTTGTTTTGTTTTTTACAGCCAATATTGGGATAAATTACACACTAAGCAGTGGAGCATTTCTTGAAAATATTGCTATTAACTCAAGCCATAAAATATCGAGAGCTAACTTTCCTTAAACCTCATAACCAGGTATCAAAGCATGGACTTACTACATGTGATACACTCTAATTGCATTTGTCTGGAATGCAATATTTTGATTTTCCCCATTTCCTCAACATTTAATCACGCTCTGCTATCGGAAACCTGAAGACCCAGGGCTGGGGCTGGTTATGCGCTGCAGAGATTGTGTCATAATTGTGTCCCATCCAAAACCTTAATCAGTTTAACCTCTTTACTGAGCCAGATCAGTTTACTAATACATCGGATGGAAGAAGCTGGGGTGGGTGTTCAGGGCTTTCCGTCATGTTCAGGAGGCTGCTGCAGGGATGCAAAACCCGGTTTATGCAGCGGGAGGATGGACGGAGAAGAGCCGTGGGATCGCCTTGTTAGGTCATCAGCCTTTTTTAGATGTCTCGTGCCTCCACACGGCTTTAAACATGGGGACTGCTGAGCCGGCGCTTGCAGCTAACAGTGCAAACAACGGTAAACAGTTCTGACGGCTAACAGTGTTCACCTGAGGTGGAGCTGGAGGGTGGGCGCTACGCTATGGCGCTACAGCGACTGTAACTGCTGAATGATAGCAGTGCCGAGCGGCGGCAATGAGCCACCCAGCTGGGCACGCTCACGCGTTGCCGTGCCGGCCATGTAAACAAAGCAGAGAGAAGCTTGGATAGCAACACACACAGAGGGAGAGTGACTTCTTTCTATGGTTCGGTAGACATTGCTCCACTGTATCTTTACATTGCAAATACTTACTTGCTGCTATATTAATGCTCTAAATGCCGTCGATAGAACCATTGAAGTTGTCCCTGTTTGTCCTCCAAGAGTAGTGCTTTGTTGCTGTATACCGTCACGGATCATGTGCATTGTGTTCTTAACTGTTTTTTTTTTTTTTGCTTCAGTCAAACAGATAATTATAGCCAAAGTATATTTGTGTCATTTTACGGGGCAAAGACATAACGGCTACTTTCTCCTCTCATCCTCTCCCACTCCTCACATTTACACACTGGCCTTGTTTTGTGCCACAGCAGCCACTCTGTAAACATACCCACCGAACTGGTTAGTGTGTGTGTGTGTGTGTGTGTGTTGAACAGAGGTAAATCTCTTTAAAGCATCCAGATGTTTGTTTTTGATTTTTGCTGACTTGTCAGTGTGGCAGAGGGCACCGCATAGAACCGAGTCAAGAGCGGCATCTGCCCCCGGCCGCCTTCGCATCGCCTACCAAACAAGAAGAGCATTTATACACAACGGGACCATTTCTGCCTCAGGGCTGCGCCACAACCCAAGACGGCAGTATCCCTCCACGCAGCCAGACCCACACCGCACCACAGCAGACAAGGCTAGACCTGCAGCTAATGTATATGAGTTGCTACCGTGCAAAATAAACAGCAAGAGAAGTATGGATGAATGATGTAGCGAAAGACGTGTTTACGTTTAGGGTGTCAAGTTTAAATTATGCACTGCGGTGTTCTGTGGTTACTGTGCCGGGTTTAATTTGAATGTTTGAGAAAAGAAGTGAAGGCTGGAAGAGACGGAGCCAGACAGGCAATTCAGCTCCACTGATGTCATCCCAAAAAAACGACATTTTTGGCCAGAATTCATCACAAGGCGTTATGCATGACAAGTGATTTGGTATGCACTGAATGTGGACTTGAGAGCATTTTTTGATGCATTAGCACACACACACACACACACACACCCCCACACTCACACCTCAAGTGTTTGTTATAAGTTGACCAAACTTTCCAAGCTGAGAGCTGTGATTGTTTACACTGTGGAGCCTTTCAGTGTGTCTTCAAATGCCCACCAGAGAGTGACAGAGTGAAGAGAGATCCACATGTAAAGATCCAAGAAGAATATTGAGGGTTGGATTGTGGCATTAAATGGCGCATATATGAAAACAGTGAGTCTTCACCAAAACCACGTCGACTAAAATGATTGATAATGAGAGAAAAAAAACAGAAAAACAGGACCGTAAATCTTTTACAGTGGGACATATAAGGACACGAAACCCAGAATGATCTGATTCCTTACAACCCTATTTTATGATTGTGTGACCCAGAAGAGCTGGCACTACAAAGACTGATATTTAAGTTGGGATTTACCTCTCCCCCATGGAGGTTTACACCCCAATGATCTCCAACTGGCTCCAGAAAGAAGCCCTCTCGCTTTCTGTTCACTTCTAAAAACATCTGTTTCACATTCAGTCTGCTCAGCTTTGGAATTGGTTTAACGTCGATGTAAAAAGGTTTATGCGGGGTTTGGAACCAGATTGGTTCAGTTATTCGGGCAGAATTACAGTAGAAGTAAGAAGCCTTTAAGTCGGAGCGTATCCTTTTGTTTTGTTCCTCTGTTCTTCCAGTTTCTCATAACGTCGACCTTTCATACTGTGTCACGTAGCAGCTGTCATTTAGATCGCACTGCATCCCTGTCAGGGGCAAAACAAACAATACACGGGTATCGCCAGTATGCCAATTTTATTCTGAAAGGAAGCATGCATGGTTTAAAGTACAGCCGGGAAATGCATATTGTATCTGGAGGAAAATGCTACATTGTAATGTGCTGCGCTCTTAACTGGCAAATTGTGTACGAGTACCAGGCTGGGACTCACATTACGGTGAACATAAACATGTCCGATGAGAAATTTGAAGGAAATATCCCATGAAAAGGTTTACCTTAGAACACGTGTCAAACTCAAGGCCCGCGGGCCGAATCCGGCCCGCCACGTCATTGTATGTGGCCCGCGAATCCACCAGCAAAAAAAATTAAAAATAAAGAAATTATTATTTTTCTTTTTTTTTTGGAAAAATAATTAAAAGTTAGACTTGAAAATAAAAGTATCCCCATGGTCGAAATTATGAGATAGCATGTTGTCTGTGTACCGACATTAAAACGATCACAACAGGTGGACAGGAGAGGCAACAGCCCGAAAAGAGGTTTTCCAACGATTGAAAAAGATCCACAAATAATCCCAAAATGTCCACGAAGAGAAAAATTGATGCAGAGGGAAGAAAATGTAATGAAAGATGGGAAAGCGAGTACATGTTTGTGCTTCAAGGAGAGAAACGGGTCTGTCTTCTGTGTTATGAGGCGTGTCGGTGATGAAGGATACAATTCACGTCGGCATTTTGACACCAAACACGGAGCTAAATTTAGCCTCCAAGAAAAACATCAAACTGTCCAAGAATTAAAAGGCAGACTGCAATCACAGCAGAATATATTCACACAGCTACAGCCCAGTGCATGCTGAAGGTATGTGAGCAGTGCTCCGACCAGATACAGACTTTTACAAATGTCAGTTTGTGAAGAAACACCATCGCAGACCGAGTTCATGAACTAGCAGCAATCTAACAACACAGCAGCTAAGAGACGAGCAGGTACTCGTGTTTGTAATGAACTGTTGATGAAAGCACAGACAACACGGATACATCATCTATCCATGTTCATCAGACCTGACTCTCAGTGAGCAGCTCTTGGATGTAGCTGCCATGCACAGGACGACGACAGGGAGGAACATTAGTGATGCAGAGAGGTGACACAAACAGCTTTGAACAACGTTAATGTAATAACTTCTGTTTGATATTTGTCTTTGTTATTTTCTTTAATAGTTTGATCTTTGATAGAGTAATGTGGGTTTCTTAACCCTCAATTAAAATGATTTAATCCATTTTATAATAACAGAAATGTGTTTAAATATCATTTTTCATTTATATAACTGCAATATTTGTACACTTGAATAAACAATAATCAAATGCAGAGGGAGTTATTGAACAATATGTTCGGGAGAAGTCAGTTACACAGTCTTACAGTTACAACCGGCCCTTTGAGGGCGACCGTGATGCTGATGTGGCCCAGAGTGGAAATGAGTTTGACTCCCCTGCCGTAGAATATCAGTGAATAGTAGGACCTCAGGATTTTTGCCGTTGGTCGGGTTGCTCGAGTCTGTCGTAATTGCACAGGAATGGGGAGGGGTGTTGCACTCAAATACATGCGTTTTCCTATAGGACAGTGGGCACAAGCGTGTTAGTGTGGACTGAATAATTGAATATGAATAGAGAACCATACACTGAAATGTGGTGAATTGATTTATTGAAATGTCAATGAATGGTGATGTGCTCGCCATGTGAGAACGCCTGCGGCATGACTTGACACATTGAATATCCAGCACGTTCTGATTTATTGCAACCAGCCATATAGCCACACAAACTGGAAAATGGACCCTGAAACCCAGAGAGAGCAGAAAAGAACACAACGTGGCGTGCTGAGGAGAGAACAGATCTAATCTCGGGGCACCGTTGCACCACATTTCTTTCGCAGCTGCTTTTTTTTTTTTTTTCACCCAGAAGGCTTTGTGGTCTGGTCTCCCTCCAGAGGGTTGCATAAATGCACTCTCTTCCCCCCTACACCCTGCTTGAGTTCTTATGCTGGTGTTGATCACAATGCCATGTTGACCTATTGTTTAATTTCGCTGGCATGTTTTCTGTCTGAACACTATAGTGCTTCTGGCATCAAGGTATTTGGCTTGGCAGCTCACTGGGCTTCTGCAGTGTTTATTTGTTGTCACGTCAGAGTTATAGAGTCGCCCAGTGTATGCTACAGTAGGTCTTTAGACAGCTGTGTCAACTCTTGCCTTGTGTGGACAACGAATGGTTTGCCAAAAAAAAAAGGGAGAAGGGCTTTCATTTCTTTACCTAACAAGTCTCTAAGTTACAGGACTTGTGCCTTCAACTGTCGCACAAGAATTTCATGCCAGTAGGAAAGATTGGGAAAAATGCATCCACCATATCATCTGAAATCACAAAAATGTCAATGCAACAGAGAAAAGTATCCCTGTTTGCATTTAATGTAGTATTAAATTGTTCTACATTTGCATGAAATGTTATTTGATCACAGCAAGAATACACATTTCGAAAAAAGAACAGCCGAAAACACTTTCACACCATTAGATATCATCCACTGGCAAAAATACACTTTGGTTTTCTGGATTCTTTTCTTTTTAATTTGAAGCATGACCCGTTGTCAGAGCAGAGGCATCTTTCCAGACCTGTGGCAATGTCCAAAGATGCCAATTTCTCCATTGCCAGCAGCCTCAATAGACCAAAATGAAATGCAATCACGAGATATGTTGCACTTTTTTGGACAATTTTCACTCTGGAAAAATGAAGGACAAAACAGTATATAAGTAGACAAGGCAGGTTTCAATAAAGAGCTCTTTCCTTTCTTGTGATTTAGAGCGGATAGTATGCAAATGATGCACAAAGCAGCTTCAAGCATATTTTTACTTTTAGGAGGAAAAAGTCAAATGAATAGTTACAATGCCAGACAGACTGAGAGGCAAAGTCAGATGATGGATGATAGTGACGATCCAATAAAAATATCACTTCAGATCACAGCCTAATCATCGTGTTGGACTGTACTGTATTTGTCTGACAAAAGACAGATTAATTGGATCAATTAAACATGACATTATTGTCATTACTGGCTGCTGCTGAATCGGCGTCTATCGTCCCTCAATGGCACGGATATGAAATGGAGTCACGCAGCACGTTGAGCGATATAACACCCCATTGTAGGGCTGCAGCAAGAGGAGCTTATTGGCAGAAGGGTTAAAAGAGAGCTGAGAGAGACAGAGGGAGAAAGCAAGCGAGTGTGAGAATAGAGGCAGGTGTGAGTGAAAGGTGCTGGACAGATTGAAGCCCGGGTGTCAGAGGACGCCGTGGCTCATGGGCCCGTCAAACAGGATCCTGCATTGACTGCCAGTAACATCAGTCCGGGCGCCGGCTCGGAACACAGATCATGTTTAGGATTTTCATTGCGTAACCCCCAGTCTGTCTTTTTCATGGCGGGTTCGGATTTCGTGAATGGGTTTATAATTAATGCCTTGATAGGTTCTAATGGCTGTGGCACTGGAAGCTTTGTATTGCACTCTAATTAGCCGTTATAAATGGTTCGGATTGGTTTGTGAGAATATACACCGTCACGAGACAAAGTGGGATTGTTCTTCTAGAAGCCTTTCTACCTAATGGGAGGTCAAAGGATCACGTGTCTCCTCTCTAAAGTGAACACCACGAATCCCCCTCTTACCCAGTGCTAGATAGCCAATATTCAACCCGCTCTGTGCAATAAATCTTCCCATCTGTCAACCCTCAAGTAACTGCAGAGGAATATAAATGCCCCTTTCAGATGTGCACCTAACACCTTGAACATGATGGAAATTTAGGCTTTGGAAAGAGAAGTGTTCTCATGACTGCAATCGTACTGTGTCAGACCCAGAAACATATCCACAACACCTCCAACACCACTCAAGTCTCAATTGAAAATTGTCACATTTACAAAAAGACTGCAGCAGCACGATGGTTAGATTCAAAGAAAGAAACATTAAATGTGTCATTTAACTGCCGTTTTTTTCTGCTCAAGGAAATAAAGTCACGAGAAAATCATTTCATTGATTTGTTTCCCTTCACAGTGCAGGGCTAAAGAGCACAACTTGCACAACCATATTAATCATCAGCCAAGTCATTACATAAATCATCGTTCATTACAACTACTCACAATGTGAAGCTTTTGGGAAATATTGAAATGGTTGTCAAACAGATGACGCCAGTAACGTGTCAGATTCCGTGTCTGAAAAAAGGCTGAAAAGCACTCATTGTGCAATCTGCTGATCCAGAGAAGTTGAGTCAAAGGAAAGTAAAGTTCATTCAGATGAAAGTAAAGTGTGAAGATGGTTTTCTTGACAGCCTCAGAAGGAAAATTGAATATGTTGAGGCAACAGAGGACTCAAGCTGGAAGTCTGTTTGGTTCTACGAACGCTGCACGACAGCACAGGAGACGTATCCTTCTCCTTGTCAGTCTGCTTCATCTCTTTTGAGAACGTGACCCTGTTTTCCTTTTCCCCCCTCAACCTGGTGAACCGGTAAACCCCAGGCCGCCCGGTTGAAAAGGAAATCACATCTTAGCTCTCTAATCTGATGCAGGACTGCGGAGCTGGTAGACATTTGAATGAAGGCCTCTGAATCGCAGCAGGTTAAGTGCTTCCATGAAGCCTCGCCATGTTGTTGTGCAGCCGGGGCTCACACTCTGCCAGGCCTCCACCGCAGGAACAGGGGTTCAGATCCATCACTGCACTTCCTCCTCAATCTCCAGCAAACACTCTGTGAGAGGAACAGAACAGCTGGACAGGCTTATTATGTGAGCAGCCTCATTTAGTCATCATGCCAATGCTTCCTGTTGTGCCATCCACATCGTTTTTAATCTGGCCCCCAAACTATGCAGGCATGAGTGCACAATGGCTGTTAAGAACAATTCCGTCAGTCATTTACATGACTACTTCCTCCCACCAATTTATGGGCTCTTGCTCGGCTGGCTCGTTCGTGCACATCTGGACAACACTCGCTCTATTGGCTGTGTGTACTCATATCTCACCATTCATAAATCAAGGCTTCGCAAAAACATGAGGCAAAGTGCAGGAGGCGGGGAAGAAAAGATGATTCATGGTGAAACAAAGCAATTGTGTGTGAATTCATATCTCTGCTGCCCTGAACAAAGAAAGGAAGAAAAAAAAGTCCACCGCTATCTTTGATTCAAATTAAAGCCCTATTTGCAACAGATGAGGCTGGCTGCTAAAAGGGTCTCGCTCCGCAGTGGAAACGATATGTGTAAACTATGTAATGCGAATGTTTTAGCGCGGGCTGTGTTTAATTTTGTATCCTGACGAAGCGCATGAGAAACTCGCCTCTCCTTAGCTGTCTCGTTGAATCATATGGATATAATTTCATCCATTTACGTGTTTCTGCTCTTTGCTGTGGTTGCCACAGGGCATTTGCAAGCAGGCAGATTAAATGCACATGTTCCTCCCATCCGCAGCCGGGGCACTCTGCTCCGCGGCCTCCCCTCCGAACAGATCCTGAAGTGTCGGTGGTTTTCCTCGTTGGTCAGGGCGGAGAAAGACACCTTGTGATAAACCAACTCATTCCCCCAAAACCCCTTTTTTTCATACTTATAAAGTTATACGGCTGTTTTTGAGTATTGGCACTTTCTAACATGTTTGATTTGGCTGTGTTTTCTTTTTTGCCACTAAGAGACTTTGCCCTTCATCATGTCTGTCAGGCTTGGCTGTAAAGGAGCCTGGATATAATAGGTAAAACTAATCACAGCGGATAATTGGTGGAGGCTTTTAGGCACTGGGAAACTTTTTCTTCCTCTGAATGTGAGTAACAGTGAATGTCATGCTATGAAGCAGCCAAACAGTTGAATTCCATTGCTCCATCGTTAGTCAGTGGCCTGATATACAATTACTGCCCGGAGCCAGAGAGATATTTAGTGTTGCAGCATCTATAGCAACCGACAGAGAAGCTTGACTGTCGGATGAGAAAATCCTGGTGCTTATTCTTGAGGGGGGAATGCCTCCTGTAGATGAAGACCTTGGCTACGAGGATCGTAGTAGGATTCTTTTCTTTTTCCAAAGTGAAGAACCTCGACCTTACCTTTTTTCGCTCCTCTCTCTCTGCATTTCCCTTCATCTGCCATTCATTAGCGCTTTTAATCAGATCGCATGCCCTGCATGTCAGCAGCCATATTTCCTCCCGACACCCCTCCATAACGGCTGGTTTGTTTCCATCGTCCACAGCTCCTGCAGGTTGCTAATGAGCCGCCGCATGTGAGGGGAGAGCCGCACACTGCTGCCTTTTAGCCCCAAAACAGTTTGGCCTTTTTTTTGCCGCCAGTCAGGAGTCATTTCCCATAAAGGCCTCAGGCCCGTCGCAACTCCACTATAGCCTGCATGCTGGGCCCATAATCTGTCTGTTGCGATCAGCTGCCTGTCCGCCTTTTCAACCCGCTCTCGCCCCCTTCAGCCATGTCGAGACCCCGCTGTCATCCCGAATGTTTACCGAGCCACTGAACCCCCCCTACTCCAAGAGTGAGACGGTGTCAAACAGGGCTCAAATCCCTCCACGCTGCCAGTGCCGCCCCACTCGTGTGGCGATCTGACGGTTTACCTGAGACGGAGGTTTCAGAGAGGAAAACTAAACATGTTGAAAGCAATTAATGTGATTAGCGCTGTCTAAACTGTTTTCATAGATAATATCGATGGTAAAATCAATCCTGTGTCCTGTGCCTCAGCCTCCACAACTCCATGTTCATTCCACTTTAACCTGTGTGTTTATTTCTTTCTAAACAGATTATGTTTTAAGTAGCTCCTCATGGGCGATATAGGGAACCGACTGACATTTATGCCTTTTTAACACACATTATATTTTTAGGTTTTTATTAACGTTATATTTTTTAGTTGGAATCAAACCCATTGGGTTGTATAATTGCCATGAGGTCACCTCTTAGCAAAATAATGTTTAAACTGCCCACATCAATACTGTTTAAACACTTTCCTTCAATAACAGGAGCAATACTGGATTTAACGGCTCGCTTTCAAATATCCAAACCTGAGTAGGTTTTTTTGACAGTCCATGAACTCACTGAAAGAAGTCATTTAACCATCAGATTGGCCCCGCTAAAGCATTTTACTGTAGCATAACATTTTTTCACGCAGGGCTCTGGGTAATGTCCACGTCTATGGGGTGGCAGTGCCTATTGGTTTCCCAGCAGGCAGGAAAACCTCATAGTCGGCACTCTCCCTGCTACTCCAGCTTCCAGAGTAATAATACGCTCGGCATGATTAACACGGTTTCCTCCACGGACCCGTAACTATAATTTAGCCTCACATTTGTGTTAGGGAAAAGAAAGCAATGAAAGAGTGATTATTCCCTTATACATAAATACACACATTTGGCACGTCAATAATAGCCGTGTTTGTTTTCCAAACTCAAGTGCCCGGCGCCGCATTTCAGCAGTCGGCATTGGACCGCGTCTGTCATGACGGGTACGGCAGTGTGGATGTTCCTCTGCACTGAGATTTATATTAAACGTTCCCACCCTCGCTGCGTCTCTCCTTTCCAATCCGAAGCATTTGATTGGCAAGACTTTAGAATAATGTATTTCCGCCGATACGACACTGTGCGACTTAAAGACATTTTCCACGATTGTATGATGAAGCCGGGACCGAATGTTAGTGTGCTGATGAATCCAGGGTGGAGTGTTTTATTCACACTACATTCTTAGTCCTGCCCTGAGCCTCATTGTGACCTTTTTGCGTTGCTGCCTGGTCAAGAAGTCAGTTATATCGTAGTTCTGCATTCATCTTCCCAGCTTCAGCCACACCATACGGTACACAGGCGCATAGCTGATTAGATCTCATCGTGTACATAGGGCTGTTCATTGAACCTGTTTTTCAGTAAAAACAACTTCACAAGCTGCAGTTTAACTTGTTTCAAATGGTTTTTCAAACTTCAGAAGACGTGGAGCCATAATCGGGCAGATTAAGACCCTCTTACCGATCCACACAAGCACATGCACCCACAGATCAGCCTGGTCACCCAACACGGCTCTACCATGACTGGCTTAGGTTTCGCCGATATTAAATGGAGCCTCGGTGAATAGAAGGCCTTGCCTGTGCTGTGTGAGTGAATGAAGGAGACCAGGGATGAGTATTGAGCCTCCATGAAGCTGAAGGCCTATTAGAAGAATGGTGTCACTCTCTCCTTAGCCGTAACCCGACCTGTTGTCAGCAGGCTTCACTAAAGGTCAGGCTACAATGGACAGCAGAGGCCGCGGTGCCTCCGCAACCGTTTGTCAATTAAGTTGCATTTGCACTGAGGGTAGCTTAGCTCTTTGCAAGAAATTGGTTTTAGGTACGATCTAAGAGTGGGGAAGCTGTTATTTTAGAAGTTGTTTTCTGATATTTAAGCGGAAACTTATGAGTTTAAAGTCTGAGTAATTGCGCCCCTCTTTTTTATCAGACTGAATGCCTTCCTGGCTCCTTGTTTCTCCTTTCTCTCGTATTAAACCTCATATTTAGGTTCTTGACATGGAATGAGTAAAGCCGTTGGTTCTTTTTAGATTCGTCATCGATCTAATTCGTCTCATCTTTACAGTTACTCAGATGCGGTGGAGACGCAAACAGGAATGCACAAAAGGGACTTTTAGTTCCTCTGGCTCCATGGTTCCTGGAACATTTAGGCAAAAATTAGCTAACAGTTGGTTTCAATCGCTTAACCAGTTTACACACAGTTTTCCATCTTCCACACCACCTGTCCTGTGCCCCTCATCTGAAGTCCTTATAGGGTGACAGGCAAGTGGCTGTAAAGAAGAAGAAGGCTAACATGAGCTCTTCACCTGCTCCTATTGTGCTCTGTGACAGCCTCGGTATATTGATGTCCAGGTGCTGCTGAATACCTCAATGAGTTGAACCCTGGGTAGATATAAGTAACATTGAGCTATGCTTCCCATACGACTATACACTCATGCAATTCGTGACTCCTTGCACAGCAGCCACTGTAGGGGGTCTTGACACGGACCGCCTCATCAACCAATCGGCCGTGTTTTCTGCTTAAGAGCAGCAGTGGATATGCGAGAAGCCTCATGAATCATTCACATGTTAACAAATCTGTGGTGCTCATTGGCTGAGTGGTTTGGATCGAATGGGGCAAGCTGGGTCGGATATGAGCTTGTTTACAGCCGCTGTCACTTGTCAGTCTAATGCACTATACACAACAGAACACTTATCTCGTGCTATGCATTACAGCCCGTGCGGCACACAGTTTCCCCTGCAATTCAGACGCAGCGGCGGCCTCGAGGCAGGTGCGCTGTCACGCAATGCCGCCGTCTCTCAAGTGGATGTGGTTTTTTAACGGAGGTCCCTGGATTTGGCTACGTAATTCAAGAGCCATGGAAAAAAAATGCTCGCAATTATACCACCCATGTTCTTAAGCATCTCTCACTTTTCCACAGCTGGTGATGAATATGTGGTGTAGAGTGAACTCCTCCAGCTGTGCGAGTGATCAAGGGACTTTGGGAAAGAGTGGGACAGCTTCTTTCTGATTCACAGAAGTGCACATATATACAGAGCCCACATTTGACCAGAATATGCCCGCTTTACACTGATTGATTTCTTTTTTTCTGAGTGTGTGGGTGTGCTTCTCCATCTGTGTGTGTGTGTGTGTGCGCCTGCTTGTGGGTGTTTGTTTATTTCCTTGTGGGGTCCTGTGCTTACCTGCTTGTCTGTGGCTGTCTTTGTGCATGTATCACGCATTCCTGTGACAGCTGTGTGCCGTCTTCCCGTTTCCCACAGTTCGAGGGCTGCAACAAAGCGTTTTCACGTCTGGAGAACCTGAAGATCCACCTGAGGAGCCACACGGGAGAGAAGCCGTACCTGTGCCAGCACCCCGGCTGCCAGAAAGCTTTCAGCAACTCCAGCGACCGCGCCAAGCATCAGCGTACTCACCTGGACACGGTCAGAAACTAAGCCTCTGCTCTGTCTCACCTCCCAATATTTCCCCAGAGTAGATGAATATTAACCTCTCTTGGGCCACCGGTTAAAATAGTCTGGGTGGTCGCTGTGTTGCAGAAGGCATATCTGCATGAAATGATGGTCGATAAATGTTTGCATGTGTTGGGTACAAGCTGCATTTAGTTTCTACCAAATCCACTCAGGGATTAGAGGATATGCTAAATAAAAATGTTTGCAGCAACGAATGTCCGCTCAGTGTATGTGTGGTGTGCGCTCACACCCTCCCTCACTTCTACACCAGCATTAAGAACTGCACTGCTGTTTCAAGCTTCAATGCCTATTTCCACGTCTCGACAGTCTTGCGCGTTAATTTGCTGTCAGTGGGGCATTCTCACTCTCTCCACGCTGGCAGTGACACGCCACAGAGCATTAAACGATCAGTCCCATCAGGCCGAGTCGCCGCTCGGGCCGTCACAGACCTGGATTGGAGCTGCGAGATCACACAGAGCTTCGCCTGTTCCTCTGACCTGTATGCAGGGAGGGAAAGGTTGAGTCAGCCATCGCTGCCACTCGTCATGTGGCAGTAACCCCACCAATGCCTCACTTTATCACCATCTGCACGTCAACGCAGCGACGGAGTAAATAACTTGTTTTGCTCAAATGATGTCACAATTGAGGTATTTGTTATTTTCACACTTCAGGGAATTTGACCGTTTCTCCTCAACATTTCAAAGTACTTTATTCTCTGAGCAACTATTTGACATCAATATCTCCAGGTTTGAGATTATCACTTGTTTGCTGAACATAATCTGTGATACCTAAAAGGTATACACGTACCAGCTTCAAGCCAACCAGCCAAAACAATGTCAACCATAGCCGTGGATATCAAGGATGTCATTTTTAAGAATTAGAAGGAGTCTGTCAAAAATACGACATACATTTTCTAACCTACGTGTCAGTTCGTGACGCCTGTGTCTATATGAATCCAAAATGAAACGAATGTAAATGTTATATGCTCTGCTTCCACGTCAGTTCACTTTTATTGATTTGTAGCAATTTAACAATTCTTTCTCAGAGGCCAGAGCAACATACGACACCCTTCTATCCTTAAAACCTCGATTTGATTCCATATTTACATTTCAGTGACGGAAGAAAACTCTCCAGGCAATTCTTCAACTCGAATGAAGATTATTTACAATTACTTTGAGAGCCTTAAAGTTGGTAACAGGTTGCTCTTAAGTCGTATGGCAACAGTCAGTTTGTCTATTTTTCCTAAACACGATGGACAGACTTTTTGTTTTTCTCTTCACTCTACCTCAAAGCCAGAGAGCTGGATCCAGGCTATATGAGCAAGTGCTGAAGAAGCCAAAGAGAATAAAGCCTCAGTGATGCTGAGCAAGTAGAAAGAGAGCTGTGTGAATTATTTTAATCAATAAACGCTCAAATTCACCACTTTCTGCAAAACTTTAATTGAAAGAGATATTTTCGAATTGTTTTATTATATTTCCAGAATATTTTCCCCCTGTTAACCTTCCTGCATTGGTCAGCCGCCAATGCTTTTGGCACACGTTATAATAAATCACTGAGAATCTTTTCTAAAGCAGGATTTTGAATGCAGACTTGTGTTATTCTATCATTTTGGGATTTTTCTTCACCACCAACTCTTTCCACAGCAGGGCAAGCGATACAGCTAATCTGGGACCCGGATGCTTATCGCTTCCCATTAACACCCCGCTAAGGTATTCACTCTGCCTGCCCAGCTGCCTGCTCTGCCAAAAACACTTTGAGTGAAAATAATTTTCAAGCTTTAATGGTATTTATTCTACACAGAAGTTGTGCTAGTTTTTTTTAATTCAAGGTTCTGCGCTGTATTGGGTGCGTTGCTCGGCAAAACAAACACGGTGGAGATGACTGGCACTGGAAGCGCCTTGCAATAACAATGGCTTATTTACAGAGAAGGTTGAGTTTGGAGGCAGAGCTAATAAAGACGCGTATCCTCTTACACTTTAATGGCCAACTTATATTCCTGAGAATGAAAAAAACAAAATTGCATGTGAAGGGAAAAATCCCTCAATCAGCGAGCTACATGCTGTATTTGCTTAGTTAATAAGAAGAATGTGAAATGATGAGGAAACTCGTGACAGTGCAGTCGTTTTACAGATGTTATGTCCGTTGCTCTAAATCTCCGTCCTTACAGCCAGTCTGTATGTCAGCATGCACACTGAAGGTATAGAGCAGTAATACAAATGATATTTTTCATTGCATCACAATATTCAATGCAGAACATTTTACAGCAATATTTCCTTGTTTGTGTAAAAAAAACGACCAACCATGTCTTACTATATAATAGCGGACTGTTGTGCACACTTTGTCAAGTAGTTATATTAATCTTGTCGCATTGTATCAAGAGAGTCGGTTCGTCACTACGCTTGCTTCAAAGTCCTGGATTTAAATGAAAAACGTTACAGGGAGATCATTTCATATTGATTATTTTATAACAGATCTTTTCTTTTTTCTTTTTCATGCTTTTTTCCTCCCCTTCTTCTTACTTCAAATTCTGTCATTCTCAGCTAAAAGGTAGGACTTGAACTTTTCCTTTGCTTTTACAGATTTCCATCTTCCTGTGTATACATTTTGCATACTCACACCCGAATTTCTCAATTTCTGCCGGGAGCCTAATGCTCTTTTCCATGTGTCTCCGTCCTTATAATAATGCTTGTGTACATGTATTGCACACTTTAACCTGGTGTGTGAAGTATATTTTTCTCTCTGCTTGTAGAAACCGTACGCATGTCAGATCCCCGGCTGCACCAAGCGCTACACAGATCCCAGCTCCCTGCGCAAACACGTCAAGATCCACTCGGCCAAAGAGCAACAGGTGCGTAGAAAGGTAAGACACCTCCTACAAGAGCGTGATGGAATGGGGAAAAGAGCTGTCAGGATAAAAACACCGTGGTGTGGTCAAGTAGAATGTAATTCGTTCGACATCTGTAACTTGACGTTTTACTGAATTCTTCATCAAATAAAACCAACTGAGAGATCATTTATGTGTCTCTAACTTAAATGAATGAAAGGAACATTGTCTATTACGTTTCATTTTGCTATGATACCTGTGTTGGGCTTTGCCTGCGTATCATGCAGAGTAGATCCCTGCAGTGCCCTGCTCAAGGGCTACTGTATCAGCTTCCAGCATGACTTAACTCAAGTCGGTACGGTAGGTCTTACAAACGGACCACTTTATGTCATCTCTCCTGTTCTGACGTACATTATCCGCGGCTCCATCTCGTTGGTTTAATTGAGGGCTTGGGAGGCCGGGTAGAGGGGTGTCTTTGAGAATCGGTTCCCCAACAATAGATCAGGTTTGACCACATTTCTGTCGTGTTCATGGTCAAAAGCCCATTCTTTCCCTGACTGGAAGCGGGTAAATAACAGAGAATGGGCTCATTGTTGTGGAAGGGGCTGGATAGTGGCAGTCTGGATGATGTGTTTCTTTGCTTAGCGCCGTAAAGGGAAACACATGTGTGCTTGTAGCATTGTTAATAAGCTGTGCTGCGGAACACCCCAGTGGCCAGATGTTATGGACAAATGTCAAACAAACGCTCTCACTCCACTCTTGGAGCAGCCCAGAGAAACTGTTAGGAGTGTCGCTGTGTGGAGAACAGGCCTTCATTACACGTGATGAATGTTCTGCAGGGTTTTCATGAGGATCCCCAGGAGAACAAGCACACACACACTTACTGACATACAGTATCACATTTATGAAATCATCTTAAAAGATTTAAGTCGCGCACAAATAACGTTGTTGTCCGTCCACTTGGCTCATCGCTGTCGGTGAACTCCGTGGGAATAGTCAGAAGTTAGAGTAGATTGTTGTGATAATGCTGAAGAATGTTTCCAACCACAACATATCGTATGTGGAACTTATTTTTGTGGAATAACGAAGGCTGGATTTGTGGACGGACGGACAGACAGACACAGAGAAACAGGTCGGCAGATTGTTGAGGTTGAGATGAGGATTAAAACCTTTTATCGCTTCTTACTGATGTATACAAATTCATTCAAGATGGTTTTAGCAAATCATTTAAAAGTAGTTTATATGATGCTCTCCTGATTTACTGAAGCCAAGTATGATGGAGTCAAATGATTAGTAGCCAGTTGTTCTTATGTTCAACCTTATTAGTTATAACTTTCGTGTTTCCTAAGTTCACGTTTACGCATCATTCAATTAAAACGGTTAATATGTTCTTTGTGAACAAAGCATAATAAATGAGATGCAATTATACAGCAGTTGAACCCTTTTAAATTGAAGATTAAAGGAGTTAACTGAATATGATTGAAATATCTGGTCTTACTTGGTCAATGTTTAAATGATGAATAATGATGTAAACTGGGTAGAATTACAATGGTGGTTAGTTAGTGTAATTACGCGTTTGTTCATCATAATTAAAGAACCCAGTGCAACATTGTGGCTCATTGATGTTTGTGGACAACATGTTGGAGAAGAATGATCGTATCAGGCTTTTATAACTGCTTAGTAAATCTGTCCTGGATCACGTGTGGAGCCAAATAGATCTCATTGAGACTTTTGTTCGATTCCTCTTTCACTAGTCCTTATCTTGATTCTTTTGACAATCAGCTATAGACTTGTCCCAGGGTTGGATTTACAGCTTCTTTGAAGGT
Source organism: Melanostigma gelatinosum (assembly GCF_949748355.1). NCBI lineage: Eukaryota > Metazoa > Chordata > Actinopteri > Perciformes > Zoarcidae > Melanostigma > Melanostigma gelatinosum. The sequence goes on from NC_136637.1 coordinate 25,134,861, forward strand.
AAATCTCCTGAGCAAAGGAAATATGTTGTTGTTGGTTCAGGCCTGGTGTGTACCTCAGCAACTGTAATGTTTTATGACAGCGACGTCCACTGATGTATACAGCAGAGGTCAGCTCTTCCACTGATCTGTGAGGCAGATGTCCCATTTCTCCAACTGACACCAGTTTCCATCGGTTTAGCTTTCTTCTGCGTTGCGTGTCAGCGACTCTGCAGCTGAAATGTGTCTTCAGTTGCCCCCATTGCTGTTGGCAGTGAGAGAAACAGAAGCAATCTCGCATTGGCTCTGAGTTGGTACAAGGCCAACGCATGACTCAAAAAGGAGTGTGTGATCTTTCCTCCGGTCCCCCCTGACTGACAGTGTATTCTCATTTGTAGAGTCACTGTTTCAAATTGACATTACTGTCACGTTATTGCACAAAAAGGGAAAACAAAACGGAAAAACAACACACCCCACATAGGGTCCAGCCTACAAATAGACAAGACTTGTGTAATCTTGCATGTGTTGTGTCCTTGTGTAATCTTTCAAACCAGATGGAGTGACTCAACATCGTTTCTTGTCAACATTCTCTGTTTATTCTTATGTTTTTGATTGACAGCTCCGGCCCTGTCCTCACCTGGAGCAGGACGTCCTGAGTGACTGTCTGTCCATGCAGCACCTCCAGAGCTCCACCTCCTCGCAGCACCTCTCCAACGGCAAAGATGGTCGTTCTCCTGGACTGGGCCAAGACATCTTCACAGGTGCGCACACGCAGGACGCTGCTCTGTCATGGAACACCCTGATGATGTAACCTCTTCCCCTTATCAAGGCTTTGAGTAATCTTTCAGCATAAAAGTCTCTCGTCTCTTTCTGTGTAACTTCCATAATATTTGTCTTCTTCTGTCTCAAGGTATGTGTCAATTACTAGCCATTGGCGCTATTTCTCCCAATTCCATATGATATTATTTTAACCAAATAACCTTTTTGTCCTTCTACAGAGGTTAAGAGCCATATAACTCAAAAGGGACCTTATATCCAGTATTTGTTGTTGAACTTTACATTCCATTTCTCAAATCGGTTATTTTCAGATTTGTCCAAAAGTAAGTAAGTAGTAAAGTCGAGTATCTACAGAATTAATGTGTCCACAAATCATATTTTTATGTTAGATTCTGGAAGCTCTCCAGCTGTCCTTCTTTTTCCAGGACACACCAACCTTTTGGTGGATCGAAAGTTACCATCGTAAACTACCCATTTTAATGCATTTATATCATATACGTCTTATACATCTTTAATAATTCAAACCACAAATCTGGCGTCTATGCTGTAATTTAATCCATATTGATTTAAAGCTTCTTGTGACGCCTTCCATTCACAAAAAGTGTTCGAATTCATGTCAATTATTGCATAAATTCCTAAATATAACATTTTTAATGAGTAATACATCTTTTATCATTTCCTTTTTGGCTTGAATACAACATCATATGATACCAGAAGTAGCGCAATTAACTGTGGTTGAGCAATTCAAAATGTGAGTGCAAGAGACTGGCCATGTGTCGAAAATATCGATGGCCAGGGAGTATTTGTTCCAAAACAGAAGAGCAGGCCAGCTAGTGGGGTCTGACCGCCAGAAATCCCGACACCTGGCAAAGCAATCACTGAGTCATTGGTGGTCGTCAGCAGCCATGTCGACATTCCTGCAGATGTAATATGATCATTTTGTGCCATCGGGCAGTAAAATTCATACTTATGGAGCCTTTGTTCAAACACAAACAAATGACACCTCTACAATTTATCTTTAATTGCTTTCACACATTTTATGTCAACATTTTTTAGACTCCATTTGGTTTCTTCGGTTTAAATGGAAGTCTTAACAACCTGGCACTTTTGTTTGTTTGGTTTGTATTTTATAACCATGTCATCTTGTCATGCAAAGGGCTGCAGAATCCATCACAAACCGCTGCAAACGGAAACTTTTATTCATCACATGTGGCCTCTAAACTTCCATTTTTCTAATTGATGAATTTGACCGTCATCAAATGTCAACACCGCTTGGAAACAAGAGAGGGATAAATATATTATAGCCATCTTAAAGACAAGAGAGAGATTCCCCGCTGCTCCCTCGTTTTATGGACACATCTGTCCTTGTTTTCCGCCTGTACTCTATCCAGTCTCCCCGTTGCGCTGTTATTGTTGCTGGAACTCAGCGCACCGCTGACGACTGTGTACTCTCAACTTGTCTTTGAATGTGGAACCGGGCCTCTGAGTCTTGGCTTTTTCCCCCTCGGCCTCCCTCTGTTTCTGAGTGGATGTTTCTTGCTCTCTTGTTTAAAATGGTTTAAAGCCCCAAGGAGCTCACTCGTGAGCCGGTGCCAAAGCGTTCAGGGATGCGGTGTTATTCGAGGCCAGCAAAGATGTTGCAGGTTGGCATTCGGGATCCCGATTTACATGAGTTTCACTTTGTTCCAGGGCCAATAAGGATGCAATGGAAGAGGTGGAGAAAAGCGGACAGCTATCCCATCATTAACACTTGTGGGGCAGAAAATGAGTCATGCTTCCAGTCAGAGATAAACTTGTTTTCCTGTTCGCCGGTTTTAAGTCTGCTCTTATTCACATGGCTGCAGCGAGACTTACGAGAAGCCCCTCTCTGTTTTATAGAGCATAAAGTGTTCACTGATTACCCAGAGGAAGGATTTATCACACTTGTAATGCAGAAGTTTACATGCTCCTGCTATTATGCTGAATGGCTGCTATACCTCTCCATATCCCTCTCGCACAGAGCTTTTCTTCCTGAACTTGACCAGAAGCATTTCAGGGCCAATCCACAACATCTTCAGAGCATAATCCTCTACTAACCCATCAGTACCATCAGATCCTTTCACTCTCCCTCCACAAGGAACGAGCGATGAAATTGAGGCAATCACAGCCATTATTTGTCGACTGTTTTTGCCGGTCTGGTAGCAGATGTTGGGGCTAAAGGGGAAAACATTTAAACTCTGTGATTGATGATTTGGGGGTAATGAATCAAACTTGTAACCATTTCAGAGTGCTGTCAGATCAGGCCCCAGCATGCTTCCACTTGAGAACAGCTGGGCCTGGAAACGGCAAAACCAGGAGCGCCGATCTTTTCTTCCTTTCATCTCCGCCTGACATCCCCTCTCGTCGCTGGTTAACTGCCACAGAAAGTCAGCGCGTCGCTCTCCTCCTGGATGCTGGGAAAGAAATCAGACGATAAACGGAGCAGATGATGAGAGAGCAGATTTATTGTTTTGCGATGAGAACAAGTAGAGATCCAGTATTACCTTTCTGAACAAGACTTGGTTTCTAGTTCTTGATTTTCACTGCGATTTGTCAGTCGTCTCTCTGGAGCAACATGGGACAACAGATTGAACCAGTGAGCACTTGTAGAGGGAACTGATGGAAATATTGTTTTACAGCGTATTAGTTGATTGGTCAAGTGCGGCTCCAAGCACTGGAAAACATACGCACAATGTGCTGACAAATTGACACCGATTTCAGGGAAATTGTACTCGAGCACATCTGGCTGAACACTGGCCGCTGCCTGAATGCAAAGATACAAACTTATTTTCCCAGTTTCATGAGTCTCCAAAATGACTACTTTTAGGTTTTGGGCTATTAGTCAGACAAAAACAATATCATAACTCTATATAGCGATATTTATCAGTTGCAGCCCGAGTCTGCAATGCATTCTGAATAGGAAGAATAATCTGTGTTAAATTGGAGTCCACAGCTTGAAACAGTAGAAAAGTTGGCAACATGCAGCCAGCTTCACATGAAAATGATGCCCCCCCACATTCCACTGTGTAAACAAAACGTTAATCATAACAATGTGCATGCAGAAATACACGACATATACGCCAACTAACATAACCATAACTGTGATTGTCAACATGCACAAACACACAAAACAGATACGATACAGGAACCATATTCCCCCTTTTAAATGCCCTGTGTTCACAATCAGCATTCAAACACATGTAACATTTTAGTTTATTGTTGTTTGATGACAACAAACAGCTGAAAGGACAAACAAGGCCAATCCCCGTGGCATCACAAACAATGTACCGTAAATTACAAACAGTGCAAACACAGAGCATTTTATTTTACGGAGCTCTCTGATTGGCTGAAGGTTGTCAAAACAAAATCCCGTTGCCATGAAATGGCTTTTAATTTGCTCGAAGGAAAGACGGAGCGCAGGGCCCTGGAGTTTATTTGGCACGTTTACAGAATTAGCTTTGTTTGTCTTTCAGGCCTGTACGCTGGTTCCAGCACCCCCCATCACAGCGCCTCAGTGGAGCTCCTCTCCCCTACCCCCAACAACACCTCCACCGCTGACCTGCCCACCCGACAACACCGACTGGACCGGGACCTCGGCAGCCCTCATCACCTGTCCCCGCTGGCTGCCATGGACAGCACGAGAGACGGGTGAGTCCGCAGTGGATGTGTAACACGGATGTATTCTCATCTGTGGAGATGCGTCATACATAAGTGGAAAAATCTACAGTCATGGACTTTGTCACAGTCTTGTCTCATGACCATTCTGATTGGCCTCTGCAGTAAACTCAAATATCTCTGGTAAAGTCATGTGACATCACAGACTGGTGGTTATTAAAACACTCTTAACGCTTAACGGGAACATCAAAACTCAGTCTCCAACAAAAATATGATTCATTTACAATGTTCACAACATGTAAGTATCCGTTTAGTTATAAAAACACACAACTTTCTTCCTCTTTTAATCTCACCGATAGTGTGATGATTGTGTCCACTGATAATGACCCACTGCGTTGCCATTGTGCCGTGGGGCGAACCCACTTAGATCGTGTTAGGTTAAGCCTCTCGGCCCTGCTGACGATCCCATTTGGCCGTCTTACTGGAAACAAACTCGACTCCAAAACCCCCGAAGACATCCCTCGTGGGAAGAGGGGCTGTGCTGGTCACCACAGGGTCAACGTGACGCATCGCTAACTCTATTTTTGGCACTGGAATCGGTGTTCATAAGGTCCCCCATCTCCACTGGATAGGAGAGCATCAGTGCGATGAACTTTGGCCGGACTGTCATACGATCATCGTTTGCTGTTTTATCCTCAAATGACATGAATCAACAAATACCAAACAAGTCACAGTGTTACACCAAATACAAACAATGAACTGCATTCAATTGTGCCATCTTAAAAGATGATGCATTTTTTAAGACAATTGTGAAAATAAGTTCAACTGGGGATACTTTTAAAGAGCAAGCAGTAAAACTAAAGAGACAATTTAGTGTGATTTAATAAGTGTGCCAGTATTGCTACATCTTTGGCAAAGAAGAAAAGGAGTTTCTTGTCCGTCCTGTTTTAAATTTCTTGTACATTTCATGAAGAAATGAATTGACTGTAGCGAGAATACATTAATTGCCGCACAAAAACACATTTGTGAAAGCCGTCTCTTACATTAGATACCAGAGAGGATCCAAGATCGGCGGAAAACCTGCAACACACAGAAGTGCAATTGTCTTGCTCAAGGACACTTGAATTATTTTCACGTGTTCTTCGTGTGTGAGACGCAAAGCATGTGTCGATGATTTCCCCCAAGAGCCAGCAGAGCAGAGTTACAGAGCCCTGAGTGTCGTCAGGAGTGTGTACTGTACTAAACAATGTGCTGAAAACCAGGGAGGTAGGAAAGGAAAACAGCCTTTTACAGTGTGATAACATTGAGAAAGAGGGGCTGGAATCAAGCATCATAAACCCTGTGTTACAAAAGTGATCATGTTACGTAAACGTGCTTTCTTTTAACTCCGTGGTCCGCTCTTTGGGTGTCTGTGCGTGTATATACGCTGTTACGGGAGTGTATACAGCACAGACGTATGACAGAATGAGGTTTGATGGCTTTCTTACTCTGAAGAGCCGTGCATGTATATGTACTTGTGTGAGTGAGAGGAGTTTACATTTAGTTTACCCAGGAAACACACATGATTGCGTGTGATTGGGGTGTGAGGCACAGCAGACTGCTCGACTTCCAGCACAAACAGTGCAGCGGGCCGGCGCAGCGAAACCGTCTGGATGTAAACGTCCGAGTGCCGCTTCAGAGACGCCGGGTTGGCCTGGAAGCATCTGGAAGGTGACGTGTTGTTTCAAGCCTTGAAAGCAGGAGGCGAACGCTGAAATGACCTCGCGGTTTCAGTGCCTCCTTCTCTGCGGCATGCACAATTACCAGCGTGAGGACAGAAATGGAAAGTGAAAAGGACCTGAGTAGGGGGACGCTGTTACGGCGGTTGGGCTGGCAGGCTTACATTATTGGATGTGAGGCGTGGGTCCGTGCCTTTGGGTGCTTGATGAGGAACATCTGAACATTGTGTGTACGTGTGTGAGAATGTGAGTGGTTAGCAGTGAGTAGCCCCCTTTTTTTTCGTTATGTAACCGAAGTGGCTATTATGCCATATAAGTGATCGGCCGTGTTCCTTCCCCGCCTTTAAGCTCCGACATACTTGTGACGTGATGACAATGCATTTCAAATTGCCGCAGTTTCCCAATTTACAGATTTCATCAAATCAAGATGTTTGACCTGAAAGCAGTCATAAATGCACACACGCGTACTGTAGTGCCACATCGGTTCGTCAGTGTGGACAGAGGGCGGGGTTTAGGAGCCGGGGACCTGCAGTACAACCAGCCGGGCATGAAACGTCGACTCACATTTGCCTGAAGATGGAGCATTTGATTTACATGTTTAAAGCCTTGAGTATACAGGCTGCTGCCAAAGTCAATATCAGCACCGCACTTGTTTTTCCCAAACGGTTTAGCAGGACGTGAAACATTTTGACAAAATTATCAAACTAACCTGCCTCTAGTGTGGCAGCCTCTGACCTCATAGCTTAATGTGTTTACTCTGGCTGAAACGGGCCATTTAGACTCCTTTTACTTTGTAAATACCAGTGTCATTTTTCTGAAGCTAATATTAAAATATGCCAGTTAAAATACATTTGGCAATCGGCGTGGCACAAGTGGCATGTGGATGTAGGGCCTCTCTCATAGAGATGGCTGTTGGACCATGGCGGCCTGTGCTCACTGAGAGATGGGTGGTAAATGTTGTCGTTCACCGCTTCAGCCATATGTGGTTGTATAATTGCGAAGGGGAGAGGCTGCAGCCTTTACCTGCGTATTGATATTAGAGCCCCTCCGCAAATATTCGTCTGAGGTGGTTTGATACCTCAGCAGTGATTGACACGGGCTAATTGAATTAGAGTGGCGGCAGAGACGGCACAGAGCTACATTAAGAGTTCCTGCTCTGAAGGGGGGGGGGGGCGTTCAAGGCACGTAACTCTACAGGGTCTGTCTTCTTCCAGCCATTATCATGGCAGCTTCATTTTGTGGTGCTCAGTTATTCATGTGTGGTCTTCAATTAACCCGTCTCCACAAACTGCAAGCTCTCAGGAAAGATTCACATGATTTACTGCCAAATTCCTCCAAGAAGGCCGGTGATTTAAGGACGGATTCCTAGTACTGAGCAGGGCGGTTATCTTTCTGGGTTTAACGCGGCGCTTTCAGGTCCCAAAAAATAACCAGAGCCCTGGCTGTGTTCTTCACACCGGGGCCTGCAGGGCTGGCTTAGCTTTAGCTTTAGCCAGGATGCTTTAGTCTGTCTCTCAAGCGCAGCTTTAGCTTGCTAACCAGAACCAGAAGTGTTCCCACCAATCTGTGCCAAAGACGCCCCCGTCATCCATCAGAGGGGCTTAATGGTCAAAAGATGAGAGGCGAGGCAGAGGGTGTTTGTGGAGAACGTAGGGTCTATGGAGGACAGGGTCTGATCCCCGCTCCCTAGTGGAACAGTTAGCTGCAGGTGAAGGAAGACGAACGAGCAGCAGAGCAGGACTGCTCATGAATCTTCAGGTTTCTTTCCATCCCATCATGCCTCGGCACAAAGAGCCAAGGCCCCAAGCACAGTCTGTCTTCAACACAACAAGAGTGCATCAAGTTGTAGTTATGTTTCTGGTCGACGTTGTTCGTACCTGCATACCTGAACACGAGTTATCTGGCCTGGTCTTGTGTGGCTTTCGGGCAGCAAACAGTCCAGGTTGGAAGTCCTTTTCACCTTCTTGCTATATCATTTCGAAGCTGTTTATTAATGAACTGTGCTGAATCAAAACTTGTGTTCTCATAAACCGTCTCGCTCATCACACCCATCTCCTCCCGACACTTCATGCATCTCCATGCAAGGTCACATCCATCTGTTACAGCAGACAGGACACAAGGGTATTTTACATATCCGTTCACACTCTCTTTAACCTCTCAACCTTTCAAATATTTATTCAATTTAGTCCATCAATCTGATAGCCTCACCTTAAAATCCCCTCCACCTCTATAGCTTCAGGAATCAACAGGTCAGAGGTCAAATCACTCTCTCATTGCAGCCGGACAGGAGTGAGTGGGCCGGCTGGAAAATAAGCGGAGTAGTGCAGGATGGTCAGTGGAGATGAATATCAGGGGAGAGATTAATGTGGCATATGAAAGATTCCCCTCATACCTCGTGCCTGAGGTGCTAGCAAGCTAGAGCCCAGCGAGAGCTAGGGCAGCTGGCAGTGATTAGCTTATGATTCACTTTAGCTGCACATAGAGGCAGCTTGTACAAATATGAACAGTGTAACTGTTTCCTGAGTCTGTGCTGACAGCAGCTCCTGGGGGAATGCCGCTCTCTGCAGGAACACATGGCCACGCACTGGGCCTTTGCCAACCCATGGATTAGCCATGCTCGCTAACAGCTAGCTTCTCCAGAGCTTGACTAACACAAGGTGCCACATAAGCTTCCCCAATGTGGTCAAGTGCACTCCAGATGCAGCTAAGCACTTACATTTGAGAGCCAGATGAACATGTTGATAAGTAGAAGGCACTGAGAGTGAAAACCTTCAATGTAGAAGAATTTTGTTACTCAGCTGTCTTTCCCAAAGACATCAGTCCTTCTTTTTAACCTAAATATTAAGTTCTATTGATTTGTTAGTCCTTCAAAATGTGAGTTCCTTTTTTTTGTTTTTGTTTGTTATAAAAATACCCCCATTACAAGTAAAAGTGTTTATAATAACTAGTTTTCCTCTGAAATGTAGTGGAGCAGAACATTGTAAAAAATCGAATTACTCGAGTAATGTACCTTAAAACTGTATTACGGTACAGCACTTGAGTAAATGTACTTGGTTACTTTCCACTACTGGTTGTTGTTATCGTTGGAATCCCAGATTCAGATGTCCATTGGCTCAAAGCCCATCTCTTCACTGCATTTCATGGGATCCCTTCATGTGTTTATGAGACAGGAAAACAAAACAAAGACATACAGGAGCAAAAGCATGGCGTCTCTTCTGAGAGTAATGAAAAGAATATGCCGATGCATATTCTTTATATACGGTTTTATTATGATCTCCATTGATGAAGGCAGAAACATTGGGAGCCTGAAGTTACGTCTTACAGCTATAACGTGCCATATATATTCAGCATTGGCAGCTTCTCGCGCTTTTGTTTGACATTGTTTACCATCTCCCTTCATCAGACGTTCTCTGCCAAATGCCCTCCGCTGAGTGCTGGGTGGAGCATCCCTCGTGCATGGAGCAGTAGGTCATAGAGCAGGCTCCAGCCAGCCCAGCAGTGTGCAGTCATCTAAGGGCTCGGCTGCCTCCAGCAACCCTCTGTCGTCACACTCGTATGGCGCTTAGTGCGAACCATATGCTTCCACAGCACAGCAGCACATGGTAACACAGCAGCAGCAGTTTATGTGTTGGCATTCCTGATATGCAGTCGTGACAGGGTTCTAAGTAGCTGTTGAATATTTGGGGAGGTGATTGACCAGCTCCTTTTAAGGGCAGGTCTATTGGCTATCAGTTTGGATTTGTACCAGGTTGCCGTTCCATTAAGTTACTATCAAGTGTACAATAAGTTGTTAAATCAGTGGTCATTTTCAGTTCCTTGTTGCCTTTCACATTTCATATTTTAGTTTCATAAATACCTGAATATCAGTTCTAACTGTGATCTTATGAAGACGGAACATGAAGCACATTAAATATCTCTCTTGTAGCATGAAGACGAGCCTGGATCTGTCCAAAGGTAACAAAATCTGTCTCTGGAGCTCACTGATACAAACGTCATATGTCGTTAAATACATACAACCCGTTAGTGTTTTTGTACAGATTAAAGTGGCAATAGACATGTTTCTTGTTTGAACTTGTAGTTATGGATATAATGTAATGGCTATATAATAATGACACCATCGGCGTTCAGATTGGTTTCCTATAAGCCTCGCTTTCGCGATGCAATTCTGTCTTCCTCCGGGGTACGATCTCTTGGGAAAACGACGACAATGCTAAACTTTTCCTTTAAGGTTGTCCAAGTCAGACTTAACAGAAATGTGATGATCTCCAGATTGTGTTTTTCACAGCGCATGACCTTTGTTTGTTGAGACTGCAGAAAATTTGTCAGTGCACTTGATTGAAACAGTGTAATTGAAATGATATTGTAGAAATATGCTCACGGTATTTACAGGCATTAAACGTATAAGTATTGTGTGTGTGCTCATTTGCAATCGTGTTGCGTGTGTCATAGAGCAAAGGTTTGAATCTCCGGGTGAGGCACTCACGCGCTTCCCGTACAAAGAAGACGCTCTGACACACAGGTAGTTTAGCTTAAACTCGTGACTAGATGTGTTGTGAAGCGGGTTAGTCCGTGAGATATTATGTCGCAACAACAGGTGGAAAGCAGGAACAGCATCTTCTCTGTCCATGAGAACTGGAGGACTCCCACACACAGTGGCCCCAACCCTGGCATGTGTGTGTGTGTGTGTGAAGATAACTCGTCCCTGTGCAGGACGAGGTCACCTCCTCATGAGAATGAATAAAGAAACAGGGAAATGATAGAACGGGGCTCACAAAACACTGAGAGGAGAGATGCGTGGACGGAGCCCTGACTTTGTGTCTGTTGCTAGGGATACTTCATCAATTCTTGTGTTTGACAGAGCGTTGTATCAAATGAAAAATATATCCAATGGCACAGACCAACCTTTATTTAAATGAAGCATTTCCACAAAAACCAGGCGATGTGGAAACCCCAATTGTTCTCTAAGCTGCTTGATTCCACAAAGTCACAAACATGTCGTCGTAAAAACGTCTTTTTCTCAAAAGTCATAAATGTAAACACTGTTGTGCTTTCTGCTCTCTCGTCCACAAAGCCTGGGGTTACTGCAGTGGTGGGCAGTGTGTGTGAGGGGGGGGGGGGGGGGGGGGTTGCACACTCTGCTGTTTGTTGACTTAACATCATAATATGTGGTAGGAGGACAATTACGTGTGTGGAGCCCAAGTTTCCACAAGCCTGGAATGTTTCTTCTTCTGTGTGTTTAGGATCACTAACTGCTCCATTGGGTTCTTCGGATCATGTGGTTTGCAGGCCGCCATGTAGATCCTGCTTTGATTGGGACGTCACAAAGCGTGAAGCATTCTGTTGTGAAATGAGTGAGACTGTCTCGAAAGGATCGAGAGGCTTCAATGTTAGTTTCACCCACCCTTTCTGTGTCTCCTCCAGGGTGTCGGGTCCCCTCATGTCTCCAGGAATGAAGGCAACAGAGACACCACCTCCTCCTCTGGAGAAACAGCATGTCCACCCTCACCACAAGCCCTACTCTCACTATCACCACCATCAGTCTGCCAACGACGGTGAGGCCGAATGTCACTTGTTTCAGGAAATCTGTTTTTGCTTGAATCTGAAAATGGCCATTGGCCTTTCAATTCAATATCCTGAAGTTGTTCACGTTGCAGGTGATTCAGTAATGTGTAGCCCGAGTACTACTCTTGTATGACTTCCTGTGAGGGGATTTACATAAGACCACCCCTGTGCCCTTTTTCAAACACTTGCTGTACAAGCAGACCCACATGAAAGGCCTCAAAGAGAGGAAGTCGTCTCGTAGAGCGGCGATACTGCCCTGTGGCTGTCAGAGCATTTTTAGGACAGAGAGAGATTAGAGTCGTAGAGACAGAGTGGGGGGGAAACCACATGCCGGAAGCCTTTTTTCCCTTTGCTGAATTAGCCAACAAAATGCTGGCTCATGTCTTCAGCTGTCTCTCAGCGCCCTAACATGGCAGGCTCAGCCGTCACTCCAGAGCCTTTTTCCGAATGCCTCAAACACTGTTTTCCCTGTAAAGATCTACACATGTACGTCGCTCTAACCACACTGCGGTCAGGGAGTTGCGTAAAAGCGCTGCATTCCCATTATTGTGACTCCTGCGGTCCAAACTGAGACGATGGGGATAAATGTTACATACTATGTGGCTGGTGCAGTTCACACAAAAGCAGTTACAACATTGTCATGATTTAAGTTTCATCCGGATGGAGCGGGGCCGTGTACCGACTTTGCCACCAGTGTCTAAAGGTGATTGTTTCCAGTCGATGCAGTCTGGTTGTATTTTTCTCATTTCTTTGTCTTCATCATCCTCCCTCATTTCCTAGAATACCAAGGCAGCTTTCAGAGCTGCTTCCATTTCGGAGACTCCTACAGGATGGAGCAGACGGTCGGTGGTGTCCACGTCCCAGGAGATTCCCACGCCTACACTTCCCATCAGCACAATGGATACCACATGTCAACTAGCAACACTGGCACTGCAGGTGAGGACATTTTTTTTACCTAGACTTCGCCGATGGTGAACGATTTCATCAAACTGCTCTTCATCATGTCTGTTCCAGGCTTCAACCTGAGCCAGGAGCTTCAAGGCGGTGCAGGCTGCCAGTTCTCCAGCCCAGAGGAGAGCATTTTCTTCCAGGTGGGCAACTTCGACCGCAGCCTGAGCCACATGCCCTCCGTCTACACGGAGACATAGAGCATCACTGGAGCAAGACACGCTTCACCACACCGACTCTACG